>NW_011888815.1:843157-845134 GCF_000151845.1 Pteropus vampyrus | reverse complement strand
CTGATACTAAACAAGGTTAATTTCACAGTCAGTCAGCACAACACCCGTGACAGACATCTGTGCCAACGAGCATCTGAGGAGAGCGAGGTGCGGCTCTGAAAAAGACTTTCCAATATCAGGGTTGGAAGCACTGGATCTGGAAGGAAGCAGCGAGAAGGGACTCAAACCAGGACGAGAAAAAGGTCCCGATGAGTGCGCCATTCGCTGTGCAAAAGGCGTCGTGTCGGAGGTGGAGGGAGACACGGAAATGTTGAAGACGTGGTTCTTGCCAGAAAGATCTTAGAGATAAGAGTAAATTATAAATTAAAAGGAAAAGAGAGCACACGACCAACATTTTGGACAGTTCGTTTAAGTTCCCTTTCACAGGCTCGACTCCGAGCTACAGGGAGAGTCTTCCTCGAGCCCGCTGTTAGGTTTTGTTCAGGAAATAGCGTGGCCCTGCGTGTCGTGGGCTACGGTGACAGTGCACGGTGACAGATTGCCACCAGACCGAAGTCCATGTGCCCGATGTTTCAAAAGGCCAACACTCAAAATGTCAGGGTTTGACGTGAAGAAGGTACCAGCGGAGAAGATGGGTGAGCTAGTGGTGCCTCAGAAACCCATCCTGCTTGTGACCAAGCCAAGGGTTTTTCAGGGGGTCCGGGGAAATGCCGCTGGGACACAGCGTGACTGGAGGACCTTGGGACTCGGTCGTTTGTGGTAAAGTTGTGTCAACACCGGATCTTTCTGGACAACAGACCGGTGGCTCCTGAAAGGGTTCTGATGTTCAAGTTCTGGTTACATTCTGGTCCTTCGGTTCCCTGTGTGTGTGTGTTGGGGTGGGGGTTGGGGTCGGGGAGGCTGGACTTTGGGTCTGGGTGCAGCTGGAGGTTGAAGTTCTCTCCTCTGCATGTGCTTTGGCTACTGTGGTTTTGGTCTCGTCTCTGAAAAACAGCTCAGCACCTCGTCAAACACGCTAGGGCCATTTTGAGCTTGTCCTGTGGTTATTTTAAGGCCCTCTGCATTAGAGCCTCTAGCAAGTCCTTCGGGGAGAAGAAACTAGATAATGAAATTTCCCTTTGGACAGAGTTTCTTCATATTTTCCTAGACTTACGTTTCCCCATTCCCCATCCTGGTTCGGGTCTGAGGATTTACAGAATCCAGGATTCTTCCCCGTCCCTGTCATCTCACCACTGTATGTGTTTTTCAGTCAAGCTCATATTTCATGTAAAATGTCAAAATACTGCCCACACATGGCCAGAACCCAGCCGAGAGGATGGAGTCATTTTGTAAGACCTGCCAAATGGGGTTTGGTGCTGATCCGATCATGAATTGTGAAAGCTTTTGGGACAGATGGTGTCACCATATCCAAGAATAATGCCCTTTCAAGAGCCGTGCTAATTGGATCACATGGCGTGTTTCACATCTGTCACACAAGTGATCACACATGGCGGAGACCGCTTCCTTAAACTTTGGTTTGTTTCTATGTCCAGGAGTGGCGAGAGCTCACTTCGGTGTGTTCAGTAAACACTCGCAGGGTGCTATCTACATCAGTTCACTCATTCATTCATTCACTCATTCACCCACCCTGTACGTGGGTTCTCAGTTCCTTCTGTATGCCAGAGACTGTTCTACGTGTTCTCACACGAGGAAGCTGGGGGATGGTGAATCATAAGTAAGTAGACCAATAAATACATGATATAAATGCAGAGAATGATGAACACTATGAAGGCAATCAGTAAACAAAGTCAGTGTGTTGGAAGCTCATGGTGACAAGACAGGGACATTTCCACTTATGTCTGAGTGACGAGAGGGAGCTGGCCATGTGGAGATCTGGAGAGAAGGGTGCCTGGAGGAGAGAAGAGCAGAAGCCCCGAGCTCGAAGTGAACTTGGTTCGTTTAAAGGTCAAGGTCAGTGTGGCCATTACCTAGTGAGCGAGGACCAAAGTAGATCAGAATAAGATCATAGAAACAGTCAAGGGCCACAGTAGAGACTGG
>NW_011888815.1:837154-841907 GCF_000151845.1 Pteropus vampyrus | reverse complement strand
GAACACCTGTCACACAGGAGCAAGGACTGGGGAAGGCAGTCTTAGCTCTTGAACGAAGGGGTCAGGGTAGACCAGACGGAAGGAGAAGGAGCCGTAGAGATAAAAATGATCGTTCAGCCTTCGTAACAGGAGCTCGGACGGCTTCGCCGTACCTGTGGCTCCCCGAGGACGGATGGCATGTGGGGAACTGAAGACACTGGCCCCGGTGGAGCTGACTCTTCCCCAGAGTGAGATTCCTTGGTCCCCAGGCAGGTCAGCTTCTGAGGTCTTGGCTTTTGTAGTAGCTCATGGTGAACATGTGTTTCCAGTTGTGTTGCCTCTGTCATTCTACCCCCAGGCAAATTTCTCTTCACAGGATAATTACCTTGTTCGGATTCCTCCAGCATGTCATGGGGTTTGATAGCTGCTCAAGCGGAATTCGCACTTCCTCCTGTCAGCCCCGTTGAGTTGAATTTCTCCACCTGGGTAGAAAGAAGAACTGTGACAACAGTTAACCTTCCGTGACACCGAGTGGGCAGAACAGGGGGAAATGGGGACAAAATAGCTAGGCTTGGAGAAAAAAAACTGTGGGTACTTGGGAAAAAGCAATGATTTAGAAGGAAAGAAAAAGCAAGCGATCCATCCACTGTGTTGTTAAATATATTATAAAACTTTCTGATTTCAAACTCATTCTTCTTTTAGCTGGCCTTAGTTCGTTCACTCACTCATGCATCTTTTTCTCCCTAGACTTTCATGGTGCACAGCCCACAGGTTGTAGGAAAAAGGCCCACAGACATAGAATTCAGAAATGAGGCATTGCTATGTGTAAGAACTGCATTGCTGGTAAGGGGGCGAACATGCCCACCAGCCAGCCCCCCACACATCGAAAGGTCAGGCTTTCATTTTCACCCGAGGACAACCAGGACCCCTTCTAAGATTTGCCTTGTGATCCCTGGCAAAGAGGAGTCTGGAGACCCTTGGGCAGGGGAGATGGGACTGAAATGCCCCCCGCCCCCACCAGGAGAGAAGCTGGAGGACTTCGGGGCCGGGAGCCAAACTTTAGAAAGGATATTTGGAAAGAATACTGATGACACGTATTTCAGAGAGAACACCATGTTTATCCCACAAAATGTTTAGGGTCACGACAGCTTACAGCATTTGTGCAGGGGAGCAGAACGCGGGAAGCCTTGAGAGAAGTCATAGCGTTTGCCCCGGAGAATCAAATATTGTGACGTTCAGCATCAATTTCTGGGCGAGATATTTTAAAACTTTGGGAATGGGTGACACCAAGGTCTGAAGTTACAGAGGCGCTGACTTCCTGGCCACATGCTCCAGCACTGTGGGGACATCGAAGATGACCGAAGTACGCTCTCCATCCTCCAGGTGTTGCTAGTCTGGAGGGCGAGACAGATAAGCAAGTGGATGGCTCCCGCGGTGGGTGGGAAGGTGTGTCCGGGGTGACGGGAGTGACAGGAATCGCCCACGAGGAGAGTGCTCGGCAGGGACTCGTTTGCTGTGGCTGAGGGCATTGGGATGTTTGCATGGAGGAGGTGGCACCCAAACTGTGTTTTCGTGGACAAGTAGGTGCTGTTCAGGTGTAATGGGGAGGAAAGGTGACTCCAGTGGAAGCAACAGCACGTGGAAAGGCAGAGCCTCGTCTCTGGGGCTGGCATGTCGGGGCCCATCAGAAGTTTGGAGGTGCAGGCATGGGAGGGCCGGGCGCAGAGTCTGGGGAGGCGGTGTGGAGGCCTCGGGAGGCCAAGCCGGGGCGTCTGGATTGATCCTGACGGTTACGCTAGTTCAACCGACGGTCTCACCGTCTGCCCACGTTCCTGCTCCCGCCCTGCCCGAGTGCCTGTGGGGTTTGCTGTCCCCGTCACTGTCAAAGCGGTAGGCTTCTGTCGTAGTCTGCCACGGCTGCCATAACAAAGTGCCACAACCTTGGTGGCTTTCTTGTTGTCTCTCAGTTCTGGAAACTAGAAGTCTGAGGTCAGTGTGTCGGTGGGGTGTGAGAGAGACTCTCTTCTAGTTTCTCTCCTAGTTTCTGCTGGTTCTGTGGCAACCTTTGGTCTTCACTGGCTCACAGACACTTAACCTCTTGTCTCTTTCATCCTCAAGTGGTCTTTCTGTGTCTGTCTGTTTTCAAATGTCTCCTTTTATAAGGACACCGGTGATGTTGGCTAAGAACCAAGCTAATGACTTTATCTTAACTAATTACATCTTATTTCCAAGTAGGGTCACTTCTGAGGGTTCTGGGGGAGAGGATGCCCACATAACCTGGAGGGACACAAACTCAAAACACCTTCTCAGCACCAAGGGCCCGTGGGAGGAGAGAGAACAAGGAAGACGGAGGGGAAAAGGTTGACTGTGGCGTTTGGGCATCCAGCTGGCCACACGGAGAGTTTCCCAAGGCATCCAGCCATCTTCTCAGACCACGTCCAGAGCTCCATGTTGCTGTGAGATTCATCCTGTTCCTTCGACATCTCCTGTTAAGGTGCTGTCTGCAATTAACTTTACTGTGAACTTCTTTCCAGATAGCTTGAGGGAAAAGAAAAATGAGTTCTCCTCAGCAATTCTAAGGCTCCCAAAATGTAAATCCTTAGCTAGAAAATACTGTATTGTTTGCCCTCTGTTATGTCATCAACTCTTTCTGGTGGGTGTGGACCTTTGGACGTGGCGAGAAAGAGAGCTGAGGGTCTGAGTTAGACAAACCGGCAAGGCAGAACTTGGAGACAGCCTGGATCTGAGAGCAACAGTGTCTGTGTGTCTTGAAGCTTAGGTTTCTTCCAGGAAGAAACAGGGAAGAATTCAAAAGCGGGCCCCAAAGCCGTCCCCTATTTGTGTAAATCTCATTCTGAATGCCCATAATAACCTCACAACCAGAAAGACAGAGAGTCACATAAGACACAAGGGCACAGAGGACCAGCACAGCCTCTCGCCTGGGTCTGCGCCCAGCCCCTGACTCAGTGACTAAATCTGCAATGTCCCACGGTCTGTGTGTGGAATTCACAGCTCACGTTCCTGGCATCTCTTGCAGCTAGGCCTGTGACACTTCAGCGTTAATGGGAGCAATGTGTGGAAAATAAGACTGGCTGTTGGTGGTTGCCATGTGTTTGGAGTTTGGAGCCTGCAGGGTTTGGACTCCTGACTTGCAGGGGGCTTGGATGCTCAGGGCCTGGACGATGAGAAATGAGGTCAAGTTCTTAGTACTTCATTGATCTCAATGCTCAGTCAGCAGCAGTGGAGGCTGTTTTCACATCTGGCCAGACCTGCAGCCTACGTTTTGAGTGACACTTCTGCACACTTAGCATCTAGTCTGCTTCTTCATCTCCCTCCAAGCTAACCCTTTAATAATTCCCTTTTCCACTTAAATTAGCTGAGGTGGACTCTATTGTTCGCAACTAGAAACCATGACTAGCGCCCCGTGTGTTTAAAATTCTTTGTGCTAAAAATATGGACAAAAAAGGAAGGAAGGAGGGAAGGAAGGAAGGAAGAAAAGGCTGACCAGTGGATCGGGAATCTGGCAGTTCTGGTTTTAGGACCGGGCGATGACTGGACAAGTTGTTTCCCATTCCTGATCTCCAGAGAATTCACCGTATTATGAGTAGGTCTTAAAAGTCTCTTCTGGTTTAAACATCCTTTGAAACAATGCAGTCCCTCAGTGTTTATATAGTATTTATTTATTTTTTTATTTTTTTATTTTTTGCCATCAAATGAGTGGAATAAGATAAGATTTAGAGTCACTGATTTGAATCAATCTAATAAAAAAAAATCCCAATGTGCTTTCTTCTTGCTTCGGGAAACTGGAAGCAGTTTCATCCATGGCAGAGCTGAGGCTTGGGGGACAAGTGAGGCTCGGGGGGACAGGTGGGGCTGCAGCAGGCAGCTTTGTCCAGGATGCGACTTACCTGGGGGAAGGCTTCTCCTTGGCTGGCAAGTTTCGTACCACGAAGCAGCACATTTCCATCTTTCACTGTGTGACATAAAAGTCTATGAAATGAAAATATAAAGGAGCCATTTCTCAAAATCCCCAGCGTGGTTAAATCCGTGAACAATGCACGGGCACATTTGTTCTTATTAAGCATTGAAATGGCAGAAACCGGTGATGGTCATTTTATCCACCCAGTGGGTCCAAACTCATCAGGGTGGAAAAACACTCGGCAATGTTTCCTTAAAGAAGACAGCATGGCTTGGCCCTCTTGACGCTGAGGGGTGTGTATCAAGATGTGGCCTCCTGGTTAAGTGTCTTTGTCTTTGGATGAAGGCACCGTCTTCCAGGCAGTGGATTCGACACCGTTGTTTCATGGAGAGAGGTGGCCATGGGAGCTGGCACCCTTGTTCGTCACGAGAGACTTCCTCGTTTCTAAATTCTCCTCTCCACCGGACAGGAGGGCGGTGGCGGGCTGGAGCTGCGATTCCAGTTGTGACGGTTAATTTTATGTCAGTTTGGCTAATGGTTCCCAGTTGTGTGGTCCAACACTAGTCCACGTGTTGCTGTGAGGGTATTTTTTAAGATACAGTGGACATGAATCTCAGTAGACTTTGGATAAAGCAGACTGTCTTCCGTAAGGCGAGTGGGCTTCATCTGATCACTTGAAGGTCTTAAGAGCAAAGACCGAAATTCCCCCAAAAGGAGGGGATTCTTGAAACTGTGGTACAGAAACCTGGTCTCAGTTCCCAGCCTGCTGCCCTGTGGGACTCAGTCTCGAGGCTGCACCAGCACCAGCACCAGCTCTCGCTTTATGGCTGCAGACTCCAGACTTGCCAGCGCTCA
>NW_011888815.1:829911-836439 GCF_000151845.1 Pteropus vampyrus | reverse complement strand
CTGTGGATTGTTTTTGTAAATAATATTTTACCGCAACACAACTAGGCCCCTTTTAAAATGTGTGTGTGTGTGTGTGTGTGTGTGTACACATGCATACTAACAGGTGTGTGTGTATGTGTATACACATACATACTAACAGGTGAATGTGTGTGTGTGTATACACATACATACTAACAGGCATGTGTGTGTGTGTGTACACATGCATACTAACAGGTGTGTGTGTGTACACACATGCATACTAACAGGTGTATGTGTGTATATGTGTACACACATGCATACTAACAGGTGTGTGTGTGTGTATATGTGTATACACATGCGTACCAACAGGTGTGTGTGTCTGTATGTGTACACATGCATACTAACGTATGTGTGTGTATGTGTACACATGCATACTAACAGGTGTGTGTGTCTGTATGTGTACACATGCATACTAACGTGTGTGTGTGTGTGTGTGTGTGTGTGTGTGTGTGTGTGTATTCAACAAAGCATGCTAATCTTGATCACATGGCAGGCTGACGACTGTGCCCTTCTGTTCCCGTCGTCTGGCTCTCCTTTCGCGCTGTGACGGCAGAGGTGAGGAGTTGTGGCAGAGACCAAATGGCCCACAAAACTGAACATATTTACCATCTGACCCTTAATGGAAAGTTTTCCAACCTCTGGTTTGGAATAAGAAAGGCCTGAGCACGAATCTGGACCCTTCCATGTGTGCTCTGTGCTGGTGGCACAGTGCTTAGTGAAAGATGACACTCTGATTTTAATGTTCAATTACCTTGGGAGGGCAAGGAGCCAATCAAAACGAGTTTACACCAAATGAGAGCGTTCCACAGAGCTGCGGCTGCTTAAATACAAGCTTTCGTGTGTGATGTGTGTATGTATGTGAGAATGTGTGTGCCCGAGTGTACATGTCTGTCTGTGTGTATGCGTATCAGTGTGTATGCATATGTATGTACATGTGCATGCATAAGTATGTGCATGTGGATGCGTGTATGCACATGCATGCATGCATATGCATCTATGCACACATATCTATGTGTGTGTCACACATGTATATGTGCATGTGTACATGCATATATGCACACATAGGCATACTGCACATGCGAGCATGCACATTGACATATGTGCATGTACATGTATACATGCGTGTATGGGGTGCATGCGTGTACTCTTGTACATGTGCACACACATGCATGCTCACATGCAGGTACACATGCATATCACACATGCATGTGTGTTTTCATGCATATATGCATATGCAGGCACACTGTACACGGGTGCATGCACATGTGTGCCTGTATATGTGCACACACATGCATGTACACACGTAGACCCGCATGTGTATCACACGTATGTGTGCATGCATGCATGCATACATAGGTGTGTCATACGTGTCTTATGCACATGGGTGTATGTGTATATGCATGGGTTGGCATGCTGTACATGTGCGCATGCACATGGGTGTGTGTGTGTGTGTGTGTGCGCGCATGCGTACATGTATGTACTCATATAGGTGTATGCGTGTAGCCAGATCAGGGAGCGGTCACTCTCCCTGAGCACTTTACAAAGTTGCCTGTGCTGTAAAGTGGCAGAGTTGCCATGGCTGTTGCTGACCGATGCTGCAAGCTGCTAGAGGAAGCAGTGCGAAAGCCTGGCCGTGGGGAATGTGTGAGGAAGGCCGCCAGGAGCAGAAGCCTTTTCAGTGTGCCTGCTCACCCAGCCACCGTGGGCTCGGCCCTGCCGGCTTGCCCTGCCCCCTCCTGCCCCTGATGCTGGCCCTGGCTTCCGTCCTCACCCTCACACAGTCTGACTGCACTGTGTGACACACACACACACACACACACACACACACACATATTTCTGTCTCTCTATCTCTGCCTCTCTCTATCTCCTCCCCTTCGTTTCGGTGACCAGAGCCCCATCATGTGCTCGCCAGTCCATGGACCGTAGCAGGGCTTCTGAGCTCAGAGGCTCAGAGTGTGCCATCCCGTCTCATTCTTACACCAATGCTGTGAAGTGGGTCTTATTATCTTCATGGATGATTCTATAGACAGTAAGGACAGGAGCTGGGATTTGGTCTATGTGACTCCAAAAGCTTCTTTCTACTGCAATAGAGAATCAGTAGTCTAGCAGAAAAAATGCCATGGTACAAACATTGTATTTAAAGTCAAGATGAACTGTTCCACGTAAGAGACAGATAAATGCTGGAAGAGTTCAAAAGAAAAAGGAAAACCTCATATAGATGGGCACATTTGAACTTGACCTTAATTCCATTGGGTTGAGGGAAGAAAATATGTTTTTCCTCTAAGTCTGAGGTCTTAGGTAAAATTAGGGGTGGGGAGGGGGGAGACATCAAACCAGAATATGTTGGGTCAAATTTGGGAGGTGAGTGACCCTCTTTTCTTAAGAGAAGAAGCCGATGTTGGACTAGACGAGGGGTAGGCCAAGTACAGCTTTTGCTTCAGGCCACCTCTCTGGAGGGACCCGGATGTTACTGTGTTAAGTGGTGACTTTAGGGACAGGTCCATGATGGGCCCAAGGAAATGTTTACGACAGATCCATCATCCCTTGAATCGGGTTCTTTCTCTTGGCTCTCGAAATCGCCTGGCGTCCGTTGCATGCGCCGATGAAGGAGCCAATCACATAGGTTCTGGGAGCCCCCTCTGCCCGGTACAGTCCTGTGAGGGAAGGATTGTTCTTCCGCGGTTCTCTTCAGAGAGGTTTGGAGAACCGAGGACTAATAAACCAACGGCACCAATAGGCGCTGGCAATTTGTGTGTGGACAGCAGTTCCCAGCGGCCACGCCCACTGACCATGGCCTCCAGGAAATGCTTCTCTGGTCGCCAAGAGCCAATGGGACGTTTCTCGTTGGAGCACCACGAAGGGACAGCGAGACGCATTTCCATGGGCCTAGCCCAGGATGTAGAACATAGAAGGGCTTAGGAAGCGTCTGCCGGATTTAGGCAGGAGTGACTATGGGGGTACACGCTGAGCCAGCTCCCTGTTGCACAGTGTTGAAGCGTTTCATTTTTAAAAGCTTCTCGGCACGTGTGTTCAAGCTGGAACGAGACGAGGTTAAAGATCATTCGGCTCAGCCTCAGACAGTCCGATTTAACTGGCATTTGTAAAACACTCCCCTGCTGGTTCTGAAATGCTGTCCGGACTGGGACGCACTGGGATGCGATCCAGTCTGAGTTCTCTCAACTCACAGATGAGGAAACTTCCGGCCAGGAAGCCACCTGCCGCGAAGTGCGACGCAGAAGGTCTGCGTGGCTCCCTCTGGCCACTCGTTTCATTTTGTGTTCCCCACTCCTTTCTCCGCGTGTGTGGGGAGAGGTGGAAGTGACCGTGGACCTGTGGTCAGGACCAAACCCTTGCCCCCGACCGCCCCCTTCCTTCGCTGGGCCCTCTGGGACCCTGTGGCTACCTCCTGCCCGCTTCCTGTTTCCCAAATGCCTTGGGTTCCATTTTTGTTTTAATCGATATCATGTCCCTTCTGGAATGTCACATCCGTTGTTCCCGTTCTTTCTCCTAGAAGCAAATGGGAAAGATTTATGGCCCCTCGTAATAGCCCCGCCTTGTTTCGAAACTGCCCATGATTGATTAAGTAATAAAAATGCTTTTAAGACAGGGAGGTAAATCTCCCTGCTAATTGCTCTGTGCTTTACCTCAGAGCCTTGCCACTCCGCCTACCGCTCTCTGGAGCTGGACAGCTTTGTAATTTCCATCACCCTAAAGAGTCACTTCGGAGGAGTCGTTGTCTGCAGCTTCTTTTCCAGGACTGAGACTGTTAAAAGACACAGACACATAATTAACGGGCCAGTAAACACGACCCGCAAAGCGTTGGAAATGAGAGAGCAGATCCCTTCTCTCCCAGCGTGAGTTCCCGCACTCATCCGCGATGTGGGCGGGAGCCGCGTCCGGCTGGAAGAGCCACTGTCCAGATGGGTCCAGATGGGAGGGAGGGCGGCTCCTCAGCCTCCATCCGCCCCCTCCCTCTTTCTAGCACAATAGTCTGGGTAAGAACTTAGAAGATGGATAGAGTACGAGTCAGACGCGCTGGCTTTGAGCCAGGAGGAGATGGAACTTACGTCCCAGTGGGGAGGACACTTTCCTGGACGTGGAGAGAAGGCACAGGGCGCATCAGGTGTTTGGTCTAGTGAGCCTGGTTAGCCGGTTGACCAGCTGGGCCTTGATGGAATCCGGTGATGCAGTCAGTACCAAATTCATCCTCAGTCTCCATCAGCAGAGTCACTGAACGTTTATACAGCCCTCTGCAGCTTTCGAAACTTTCCACGAGCCCATGGGTGGCTCTCCTTGATTAGAAGCTGGGACGTGCAGCCCCACCTCCCACCGTCCTAGAAGGGGAGAGAAGCTAGAGAACGAGTTAGTCACCAATGGCCAGTAATTTAATCGCTTGTGTCTACGTAATGAAACCAGCATAAAACTCCTAGTTGGCGGGTTTGGGGAGCTTTGGAGGACACATCTATGTGCTGGGGTGGTAATGTACCCCAGCTCTGTGGGGACAGAAACTCCTGTGCTCAGGACCCTTCTAAGACCTTGCGATATGTGCCTCTTCATGTGGCGGTTCATTCATATCCTTGATAAGAAACAGCTCACAGGAAGGAAAGCGTTAAACAGAGTTTCGTGAACCGTTCGAGCAAATCCTCGAACCTGAAAAGGAGGTTTGTGGGAATGCCCCAGCTCTGTCGCCAAGTCAGAAAGAAGTGTGGGCAGCCTGGGGACTGAGCCTCGTGACTCACGTCCGAAACGAGCGAAGTCCTGTGGGACGGAGCCCGAAAACCTGTGGCGTCTACACTAGCTCCAGGTACCTCGTGTCACGGTCGAATTGTAGGACGCCCAGTTGGTGTCTGGAGAGCTGGAGAGTCGGTTGGTGTGAGGGAAAACTCCACACTCTGGGTTTCAGATGTGTCGCGAGTAAATAGAGCCCCGAAGAGTTTCTGAGTGTTAGGGGAGATCTATTGGGCTCAACTTATTCAAACCACCTCTGGGAGCAGCCTCTGCATTGGCCTTTCTCGTGCCCCTAGGCCTCCTGGGAAGAACTGCACGCTTCCCTCTTCCAAACAGAACCTGATGCAAAGAGATAGTTAGTGTCTCTTGGTCCAGGAGACACTTCTCGTCTCACTCTGAGCCAAAGTCACAGAATGTCCCCGCCCACCACTTTTTTGTAGTGACAGCTTTTGCAAGGTACGTTAGATCCAAGCATCCAGCATATTCTGCCAGCATAGATGTTAGGGATGGCAAGTGATGGAAAAAAAAATGTCAAGAGGAGGAATTTGTATTTGGTCCACAGATGAACTCAGCAGATCCCTGAGTCCTCTAAAAATGCTTGGAAAATTATGCGTGGTTACCAGCATTTTTCTGAGAAGGATCTACTCCCTTCATCAAAGTTTTAAGGATTCATAATCCAAAAACAATTTTAAAAATCCAGCCCGAAGTTGCATTAAAACTATATGAGAAAGGCGACAGAAGAATTAATGCTGATGCAGGATCAGGGTGGTCTTCACCGAGGAAATGTCACTTGGTCTCGAGTGGAGAATGACTTGTCCAGGAGGCAAAGGAGGGGATTCCAGCAGCGAGGTCTTATGTGCACAAGTTCACAGTTCTGTGAAAGCATGACTTACCTGTGGACCGGAAAGAAAGCAGGCTGGAGCAGAGGACAGTGAGGAAAATGTACCTGGGAAGGCAGGCTTACTGGGGATGTCCTTGGATGCAGGCTGAGGAGTTTGATGTCAAGGCTTTGATGTCAAGTCAAGTCCTTGGACACTAACTGTCTCTTTGCATCAGGTTCTGTTTGGAAGAGGGAAGCGTGCCATTCTTCCCAGGAGGCCTAGGGGCACGAGAAAGGCCAATGCAGAGGCTGCTCGCAGAGGTGGTTTGAATAAGTTGAGCCCAGAGGGCGTGCTGGGTTTCGAAAGCTTTCTCTCTTCCAAGTTGTAGCTTTCAGCATCTAGTTGTGTCAACGGATAAAAGTTTGAAAGAAACGGTATTTCTAATGGACAGAAGTCAGTGATATTTTTCTACTCCAAGTGCATGAAGTATGCAGAAGATTAGAGCCTGAAGGTGTGTACACAGATTGAATAATTCACAGAGAATATTTTTAACATTCACTTTTAACATTTTAACATGGTGGCCTACCAAAGGTATCGAAGCAGGGAAATGACATGATTTGATTCGTGAATTCTTGTGCCGTAAGAATTAGTGTTATCATTAGTGCTCTTGGCTTGATTGTGATGCCTTCGAGGGGACAGGATGGAGCCTTCTTTGCTTTTGCATCCCCGACACCTAGCAAGCAAGTACTGCTTGCTTACTTGGTACTCAACAAATCTCGGGTGAAGGGATCAATAATGAGTGAACGAAGCAGTGAACGTGAAGGCAAGTCTGCAAGGGCACGCAGGAATGCGGCTGGAGTCAGAGGCTGTAAATTGGAAGCTGGAAGGGGTGAGCATCAGGGGAAGAGGCCTGAGGACCTCAAAGACTGTGGAGGTGTGGGCGTGAATTATAGAAATGGGC
>NW_011888815.1:827039-829861 GCF_000151845.1 Pteropus vampyrus | reverse complement strand
TTTGCATCAGGGTTCTGTCTGGAAGAGGGAAGCATGCAATTCTTCCCAGGAGGCCTAGGGGCACGAGAAAGGCCAATGCAGAGGCTGCTCGCAGAGGTGGTTTGAATAAGTTGAGCCCAGAGGGCGTGCTGGGTTTCGAAAGCTTTCTCTCCTCCAAGTTGTAGCTTTCAGCATCTAGTTGTGTCAACGGATAAAAGTTTGAAAGAAACGGTATTTCTAATGGACAGAAGTCAGTGATATTTTTCTACTCCAAGTGCATGAAGTATGCAGAAGATTAGAGCCTGAAGGTGTGTACACCGATTGAATAATTCACAGAGAATATTTTTAACATTCACTTTTAACATTTTAACATGGTGGCCTACCGAAGGTATCGAAGCAGGGAAATGACATGATTTGATTCGTGAATTCTTGTGCCATAAGAATTAGTGTTATCATTAGTGCTCTTGGCTTGATTGTGATGCCCTCGAGGGGACAGGATGGAGCCTTCTTTGCTTTTGCATCCCTGACACCTAGCAAGCAAGTACTGCTTGCTTACTTGGTACTCAACAAATCTCGGGTGAAGGGATCAATCATGAGTGAACGAAGCAGTGAACGTGAAGGCAAGTCTGCGAGGGCACGCCGGAGTGGGGCTGGAGTCAGAGGCTGTAAATTGGAAGCTGGAAGGGGTGAGCATCAGGGGAAGAGGCCTGAGGACCTCAAAGACTGTGGAGGTGTGGGCGTGAATTATAGAAATGGGCGGTGGGAAGGGAGGAGAACGGGTGGGCGCAGGACATGTCGTGCAAGCAAGGTGGGCACGTGCTTCCGTGGTCTCGAGGGGGGCCGTGCGTGGCTTTCGAGCACTAGAAATGTGGCTAAAGTGACCGAGGACTTGAATTTTTAATCTAAAAAAATTGCGATCAAATGTAAATAGGCACATGTGTCTAGTAGCTGCCATATTGGATGGATACTCCATCATCTCAAAACTACAAGGGAAGGTTTTGTGGGTCCAGGAAAAACGGGAGAGAAATGGGAAGAAAAGATATTAGCTATGCCAAGCGGTGGTTCTGAAGACGACTGTCGTAGCAGGGAATCATGCCATGAAATCCCAGGTTTGGTCTGCTCTCGCAGGCGCACGCTTCACGGAGGAGAACGAAAACCATAGTGTCCGAGAGACCGTCTTTCATCTCCTGACCTATTTGGCCAACTTGCAGCTGGAGACATTTATTCATGAGTTTCATGATCAAAAAATCATCTCAAGGACCAGAAATGCTCTCTGTGTTCTGGGCATCCGTCCTGGTCCGGGGCGGGGGATGCTTTCCGTTTCTCCTCCCAACCCCTCACGCGGAGGTGCGTGGATGAGGCATCACTGGAGAGGGATGCAGCCTAAGCCATCCAAATCAAACGGGGCTGTTCACGAGCACTTACAGCAAATTAACCTGAATGTGCTTTGGCAGGGGGAGGGCTTTATTTTGCTGGCATCATGTACTTGTAATAAAAGTGCCCCTTTTAATAAAAATCAGTGACAACTCTAAATACATAATGTTGCAACACGAATAAAATGTGCTATGCATTAAATCCAACGTTACTAAGCAATGGGAACGATTTATAGTGTGCGTTTCAGGCCTAATCATGCTTCCAATGGGGAGTAACATGGCCTCAACCAGCTGTCAGATGGTGTGAAAGGAACATAGACACAGGCTAAATAAAACTCAGGCGAACCCCGAACATTGTCTTTCAGCCCTGAGACCAGCCCCGGCCTGCAGATATTTGCACTAAATTTTCACCCTTCCTCCTTCCATTTCTCTCTCTTTTCTTCCCTCCGTCCCATCTTCCTTCTTACCACGTGCGTAGCATTTGAGGAATGCAAAACAATCGAAGGCATCTCTTATTACTTTCTAGGCGCTCAAAGGATCACCGTGGATATTAAACATTAACGACGTGTCTGATCAAGTCGTTCACTGGCTCCCTCGCATTTCGAGGACAGGAATCCGTAATTTGTTGTATGTGTTATTTCCTCTACTGAATTGCCTTGCCTCTCCTTTAAGAAAACTCCTACCCATCCTTCAAGACCCAAACCAACTGTTACCGTCTCTACGAAGACTTCTTCGAGCCCCGTGTCCTCTTTCCTCCCATACTGTTTTTCCATTTTCCAGTTTCAGCGGTGCAATCCTGTGGTGCAATTCCTTGACTTCCACTGTGAGCACTTCGGAGGGCAGGAATCTGATATGCAGAGTTTTGCATCTTCAGTGTCTCTCACTTTACCAAGCATGTGGAAGGTGCGCGACTAATCTGTATTTTTTCAAATGGATTTGATAACCAATACAAGGCGGTGTCAACGTGGCTGCTGATGGCGCTGCGGAATTAGGAGGAAAGGTGTGGGTGATCCTGTGTGAAGTGCTGCTCAGTTAAGCACCTTTAAATGTCCTTGTTACGCAGAGTGTAGTACAGGTAGACCTCCGTCAGCCAAACTCCATCACCTTTACCACTGGCTTCCACGCTCACTGGGCTTGCCTTCCGCTAGCTGGCAGGTGGGGGAGATCCTGGGGGGCTGCTAGGTGGTGGTGGGAGGAAGAGGTGCACAGCGCTGTAGCTCACCATCCATTGTCTACAGCTGAGTCACCCGGCCACACCCAGTTGCTAGAGAGGCTGAGAAACATAGTTTCACTGTTGCCCCAGAGAAGTAATTTCCATGCTCATGGAGCCAGTTTGCAGATAGGCTGGGCCTCAAATTCCTGTCCAGACGCTCACTCTCCCACTTACCCGTGACGCCCAGACACACCGGTTTTCTTGATTTTCCCTCTTTACATTTGCTGTTTCCTCTGCCCAGAATTCCCCCCACCCCC
>NW_011888815.1:823532-826084 GCF_000151845.1 Pteropus vampyrus | reverse complement strand
AGCCAGAGTGTATATGAGAGGTCCTTCCAGGACGAACGCAGATCTCTGTTCTTTCCCACAAGTCGGGGAGCGCACAGGGGGCTCCCCCAGGCCTGCTGAGGTGCTGAAGCCAGTCCCCGGAGAATCATCAGCATTTGCTATTAGTTAGGCATCCATGACCGTGTGGCACTCTTGGAAACTCAAATACTATGTGGACCGAAGGACTAGGCGTTTGAATCTACTTAGCTTGGTTTTGACGAATTATGAAACGATGATCATGTACAGCCCTCTGGGGAATGACCTGAAGGCTTCGATGCTTTCTGAATTCCATCAAAGGACCGAAAGGGACACAGGCATCCGTATTGCTTCTCGGATGGGCATCTCGAAGGTGATGGCTTCTTTGCCTTTACATCACAGGGCCTATCATTGCATAGGAGATGCCTAATCGATACTCGTTGAACTTAAATGAGAAATTCTCAGGGCTTTACGTAAGATTGGAAAGGTCTTCCTGATATAAAAGAATACGGGCGGATAACACGTTAGATATATTTTCTCTGCTCTGTCTCGGTTTGTGTTGAAATCTCTCCTTTTGGTGCCAGTTGTCCCTAGGGGAAAGGAGGCAGAAACCCACGTTTTCTTTTGGTTTTGGTGCCTACGGTAAAGCAGCCTTTTACAAACACTGCTCTCATTATTCTCAGCTATAGGTGTGAAAAGCTAAACCCACAGAGGTTAAGAAACACGTCAAGTTCACGCAGTTGAGGCAGCATTGAGACCGTGGTTACTTCTCTCTGAAATTGATGCTTTTTTCACAAAATCCATAATAGGGCAAGGTGGGGACGGTGGGAATTGTGGGCTAAATGGGGCCCGGCTGCTCAGATCTTGCATGCCACCCGGCCTGCGGAGCTTTGGGAACGCTTTGGTGCTGTCCCGAACGAGCTCTTACCTCTCTGCCCGGCCACCTCGGCCATTCACACATAAGGTCGTGTGGTGGAAGGCGAGGCTGGGCTTGAGCTTTTTCAGTTCCCAAGGGGAGCGGCGATCCCATAGCTAAGGAATTGACCTGGTGTTCGGTTCGCTCGCACGTAGAGACCCAGGTCGCAAGAGGCCCGTGCTTTCCCTAGACCCAGGAGGGTGTAATGCTGTCGTGATGAGGAGAGGCGGAGACAGAGTCCTCTCTTTCTCGGGCAGTTGCTCACAGGGGATGGTGGTGACATACGGAAGGCACGTTCTAGTTGGGTGCAGCCTCCGGCTTTAGCTCCCCAGATGACTGGAGAGTCCCTTTCTGTTCTCATGGTCAGTTCCTCCAAACCTCTGGACCAGAGGTTCTGACAGCCCTCGTCCACGGGAACTCATGTAACCCTAGGAGATCGTTATTGCTATTCCCTCAACCCTCTCTGGGCCTTTAGGATCAACCCTGGCCTATCCCATAGGCAACTCCCTAGATGCGAAACTTGGTCCTTGTAGAGTGATGGGCGTCTTCTAGAAGAGGCAGTGTGTCTCGTGGGGAAGCACATGGATTTGGGAATTAGATGGACCTGGTGTTGAATCCGGTCGAGGTGATGTTTTACAATGACCCGAGATTTCTGAGTGTCGGGGTCTTCGTCTGGGAAGCGGAGGGCACGAGTCCTGCCCAGCAGAGTTGTGACATCAGGTGTCACGTGCATAACATTTAGAGCAGCAGGGTGGGCCCTTGGCCAATATGATCGTTTCTGGAACACTAGAAGCCCAGGCTCTGAGGTCAGATGGACCTATGTCAAATTCTGAAGCTGTTTTTGTCCACCTGCGTTAGCTCGAATAAGTGTCTTAACCTCGCTGACTCTCAAATTCCTTACCTGTAGTGTAGCAGTAACTTGCTAAGGCAAATCTTAATGATATCCCCATATCATAGAACAACAATTCCAGGAAAATCAAAGAAATCAAGCAATTTACCCAAGATTACTTAAGAGAGTGCATTTAGAGACATATACCCGCATAGCCCCACTGATAATTTATTTAGCTAACGCGTGACTTTAATCTTCTTCCTTATACCACTACGGTCCCCACTCCTGATCCTTTTAATGGATCACTTGACACATTTAAGTCTCCTATGTGTCAAATTCCTTACCTGTAATGTAGCAGGTAAGGAGTCCTCAGGAGATGATTTGAATTTAGAGCGTCTCACTCATAGGTCTGGGAAACAGGGTTCAACCTCCGGCATCCCAACTTTGCAGCCCCTGGATGTTTTGGTACAGCAGACAATCTGTTTTTGTTTTGTTTTGTTTTAATTCCAGTCTATGTCCTATTTCTGGGTCAAACCACAAAAGTAGAAAATCTGTCTTGCATGTGACAGCCTGTTAGCTATTCCAGGCCACCTACCCCTGTACCTTTCTTGCGCTACCTCTTTCCTTATGGGTTTTACGTGACATCGTGACTGGTAATAATAAATATTTATTTAGTTTTCGGACCCATTTCTGGCAGAGCTTCTAAAACCCTTGGAATTTCTTAAGTGATAAGAACCATAAAACTGTCTTTTATTTTCTCGAGGTGACTTTTGGACCCCATTTAAGGGTCAGGGCTGGTTGCCAGGACAACCG
>NW_011888815.1:814334-822707 GCF_000151845.1 Pteropus vampyrus | reverse complement strand
GATGGCAGAGTAGTTTAACTGAAGTTCAGTGACCACAATCCAAGTTGTGAGTTAACCATCCAAGAACAGTCACTACCAGACCCTGAAAAGGCGAGCGTACAACACGTCTATAAAAAGTTAAATTAGCGTCATAAAACCATCATGGATTCGTGCTTTGTTATTTACTTTTTTGCCTTGGCAAGGGGTGTGGTCATCTCTGTACTCCTAAATTAAAATGTCAGCGCTTTCAAGGTCTGTGTTACGTCTGGGATGGGGTGTGTGCAGAATCCGCCTATGATTTAGGTCCCACTGCACTGTTGGTGCTGACTCCGTTTGCAAGACGGTGGTAACGGGAACTAACCAGTGTTCAGGACTCACCGCGTGCCAGCAACGTGTGCAAAGCACGTGACGGGCATTTTCTCATTTGATCCTCACCACATCTCTTCTGTCCTCCTCACCTCTGAGGAGGAAGTTACAGTCATGAAGAACCTTGCTCAAGGTCACATCCATAGCTCTTAGGAGGGGGCCGCCAAGATGTGAGTCCTGGCAATGGCCTTCCTCCAACATAATGTGCTCGTCTGCACTTTCTCTGCCTGTTGGCTGAGCCTGTCACCCAGTTGGTTCTGAACTTGAGCAAGGAATAAAGATATCCTATTTATTTATTTTAAAAAATGTATTAAAGCGTTGTTAATATATAATATTATGTTCACTTCAGGTATGCAACATAATTATTCAACATTTATATACCCAACAAAGTGACAAGGCCAACCATCTGACTCTGTACCGAGTTATTACGTTAACGTTGACTGTGTTCCCTATGCCGTATGTGACATCCCTGAGACTTACTTATTTTATAACGGGGACGTCCCCCGCAGACTCACACTCTCAGCAGAAGACCCTGGAGGAGAGCGCTGACTCAGGGGTTTAATTCTGTCCCCTGCCGGCCACATACTTTGATAAGGAAAATGGCAGGCTGTTGACGTTTAATATCCCATATATTATTACCACGATAAGGCAATGGCCTGTTTTGTCTGCTGCCTTGGAGGATGTGGCTGGGCAGACAGGGACACGTGGAATGATTCTTGGTGACGTGCACTTTCAGGAACGCCTGCCATGGCTTCTGTGAGCCAGACACTTGCCATCCCTTTTTACTGTCGGTGGCCCCAGTGGAGAGTCATGTCAAGGGTGTCTTTCCCACATAAGACTCAAGGAGGAAGGGTCAGATGCCATTTAAAGTTGTTGACGTAGTTCTGTTTATGGAAAAAAATAACACTTGCTCTTGAGATGTCGTAGCATGTGGTTTCCTATGTGTGGTAATTACACACTTAGTACAGTTGGTGTGACTTGGGGTGAAAGCCCCCACAGCGCCTCCTTCTCCTGGCCTGGCCAGACTTCCTTTGGCCCCAGTTCCGTCCTCAGAATGTTTGGAGAGCTGTCACTTCTCCTGTGAAGTGTGTGTAGGTGGGCGAGAGTTTGCCATCGTGGAGCAGAAAAGCATGTTTGCCTTTGGGTTATTGGTGTGTCGTGCTCTGTGATAATTGGCGACTCCTTATAAGGAAGCGGAATACGTCCTTGATTCCCACGGAGATTTGGGATGAGAGGATGAAGTTTAGGTGACGAAGAGAGATGGAAGCTTTTCCTGAATTACCGATGGGGTCTCACACGACTGTAGGAAAAGCAGGACACCCTGTTTCTCTACCAAGAGCCTGACTTTTCCTGCTCTGTCCAGTGCTTGTTTCTACGGCAAGAATGAGTGGGCGCGTACGGCCTTCTGGTTTGCCTTCTACAGGTGGGGATGGGATGTAAATGTTTAATTTCCTGCCCTCAGCTTAGTGCGGTGGGTATGTACATGGACTGTGGATCCTGGCGTTTGGGGTTGATAACGCGGCGTCTGCTTCCTTGTTGTGGCATGCTGGGCAGGCGAACCTATCTGTGCTGTCATTTTCTTATGTGCAGAATAATAATAATAGGTTTAGGGTTAAAGTCTTAAGCAAGCAACATGGTGGAATCAAACAGACCAGAACTTGAATTTCGTCTTTGCTACTTTCTATTTTTTGATCTGGCACAGACTGTTCAATCTGTAAATGGATGCAGTCATCCTCCTCCTCCTCCTCCTCCTCCTCCTCCTCCTCATCATCATCATCATCAAATATTCCATAAGAGTTGGGGTGAGGATTGATAAAGATAATATATGCTCTGTACTTACGATAGCACTTGGCATATAAGTACTCAATAACTACTAGTTTTATCTAATGATTAATATGATTGTTTTCGTTTAATTTAAAAGTCTAAGACCATGTTGGCGGCATCCAATGTCGATACCAGAAGGTCGTTATAAGACCCTGGGAGCCCAGTGCGAGGGGCACCAGGCATCTGAGTCAAGTACAGGAGCTGCCACAGGCCCCTGGGGGAAAGGGACAAGGCAGGGTGCAGGGAAGGGGCGGGCAGTGGCTCCTGAGGTGAGCCATCTGCTGGACAGTGTCTCCGACTGTCTGCACATAAGCCAGCCTCGGGTGCACCGCCTCTAGCCAGTGACTTCTCAAAATCATCAGCTTAAACATTTTAAAACCTCCACGCCATCGTTCCATGTTGAAACGTGGCTAAGTAGGTATCGGGGGAATGGTCGCAAGTCCCACTGGCCCCAGGGGCAAGCTTGAGGCCAGCGTCAACACAGATGCAGAGACAAGCACTCAGACTGTCAGGAAAGGCAGCTCTAGCTCCCACACCTGGAGCCTTAGGAGGGTCTGAGGAAAGGGGGGGAGAGAGAGAGAGAGAGAGAGAGAGAGAGAGAGAGAGAGAGAGAGAGAGAGAGAGAGAGAGAGAGTGTTTGTGTGTACGTACACACACACATTCAGATATACACTGCTTTGTCTCACGTTTATAACATGGCACTGTATCTTTCCAGCAGGCATAGATTAATAATTTACATAAGGCATTTAATTAAAAATGTGTCATCACCTCATTAATGTCTTCTCCAAGGATGCCATGAGCCATTATTCTCTTTCATTAATGGAAGCGACGTGCCTGTGTGCCCTCGAGGGCTGCAGGCCTGCCCGTGGCGGCAGCTGTGGAAGGAGGGGGTGCAGGCGAGAGGGGCTGTCTCAGTCTAGCCCGGACAGGTCTCGCTTGAGGTGCCGAGGAACACGCCTGTCCCTCCGCTCTTCCGGGTGTTTCTTTCCTGAGCTCAGCCGTCCAGGGGTCTGACCTTGCCCGTGGCGGGGAACCAGGGTCACGCGGCCTCACAGGCTGCTGGTTCTCTAGGGCGCCTCCTCTCCAGCTGGATCAAGGGAGGATGTGAGCCCCACCACCCCATAGCCCCCAGCCTCACGTTGCCTTTCAAATGTAAGTACAAGGGAGCAGAGAGGCACACGGAGGGGCCCGGGAGAAAGAAAGGCCATGAATTATTCATCTCCTCGTCTGGGCTCGGGGCTCACAGGGCCTCCTCTTTCCGTCCTGAAAGGCAGCCAATGAGAAAGGCATCTTATTCACTGGTTGAATTACTGCATATGAATGGCTGGAGGATCCATTTCAAAGCCGCACTTAGAACTGGCCTGTTAAAGAAAAAGCAGTCCGATTTGTTTCAGGAGGGACACGGGAAATGAATGAGAGCTCGTCCATCTCTGCTGGCCATTAAAAAACTTCACTCCTCACAGAGCAACTATTTTAATTAAATCAATAATTATGTTTTATTGAATTCAGTGCTCTTCAGTGAAAATGAGCACAGAGCCTCTCTGCCTTTTGAAAACTTAATTTAGGCCAGCAGTGGCTTGGGAGAGGGAGGGAGGGGAGGCTGGGGAGGGATGGGGAACAATAGGAGAGGGAAGTGGCTATTTAATGGCACCTGTTAGGATGTCTCTCTTCCTATCAGCACCGAGAGAGGCACCATTAGGCGTCCAGCCTGAGTTCCCTGAGAATCAGGTAGATTTTTCTTTTGTGGGGGAAAATGGGGATCACTCTTTAAACCCAAGCTTCCTAGAGGCAATATTTATTCTGGCTCCAGGATGCCGGCACTGCCCCACGGCAGGTGGGGAAGCACCCTTTCATGGGCTCTTGTTGGCTGCTCCACAAATTTGTAATAGTGGGTGGGGCCTTCGCTCTATTTTTTAAAGACACATGCTTAGGTTAGATTAGGGCTTATTTGCAGTCACCTCCTAACTGGTGTTCCCGGCTCTGTTCTGGGGTGTCCCTGAACTTCAGACTCCTCAATTAAACTATCTGAAAAGTGAATTTGATCCAGTCACCTCTCTCGTGCATCTATCTCTTCAGGGGCTGCCTGGGGCTCCAGGGTCACAAACTCATTGGCGTTATCCTGGCAGGTAGCATAAAGGCAGTGTGGGGACAGTGGCAAGCTGATAAGAAGCACTCCTTGGTCTAAAAGACGAAGCTGAAGCTCAGCTCCAGCCCCTTCTTGGCATGTAGAAACAGAGCCCCACGTTTTCAGTATTTTTATGTTTATTTTTTATTTTTGGTCAAGAAAGCCTAGAAATCCTGACTTTTCTGTGAGCTCTGTCCGGTTTTAAATATAGGCTACCGTGGTGGATAAAATAATTCGTTCAGACTGTTCATGGTCCCCTCTTCCCAGGCCCGACCCTCAAGAGGAATCGTATTAAGTAGCCCATGAACAGCACAGGGTTTGTCACATGACACGTTTTGACCAATGAAATGAGAGCAGAACCCATGCGGCCTGTTGCCGAGCAGCAGCTCTAAGAGCCATTGCCCGGCTCTGCCATCCCTCTTTCCCCCTCGGCCTCAAGAATTCAAATCGCAGACAGGGCCTGTCCCCTGAGCCTTTGTGTCAGAACCAACAGACTGTGGCATGGAGCTGGGGTCAGCCCCGAACAGGCATGGATGCCCGAGCAGGAAAGAAATCTCGTCGAGAGCCACGAAGATTATGAGCCATCTGTTCCTGCACGGAAGCTGACTGAGACATCCACACGGCCGCTCCGCGCACTGGGTGCTTTGCACGCGCCCGCACCTACCGTGGCCTCTGTCTGGAATCCCCTCCCCTTCTTCGGTTAAACCCTTGACCCCAAGACGCAGCTTAAGACCCACCTTCTTGCCCTTCCTCCTTCTCACTCTCTGGCAAGATCAGGTTCACCTTCCATCCGTCTTAAGAAACTTGAGATTCTGCTCTTCCACGACTTCTTATGACTCGTCATTGTCCTGTTTTTGGTGTGTCTTCTCCACCAGAGCTATGAGCTCCTTTTAAGGCAGGATTCGTGCTCGTCTTGTTTGCTGCTGTCACCTCGTGAAAGTTCAGCGAGTGAACGAAAGTTTTCCCAAGAAGCAAGTGGATCCCGGGATCTCCCAGGGCCCCAACCACAGTTGCATGTGCTCCTGAATATAATAGCACACAGTCCTCGAGAGGAATCTGAGGTGTTCTTGGGCATGCCCAGGATAGAACTTTAACATCAGCCTCAGGCACCTTTTAGGAGCGCTGACAATTTAATTGGATTCAGATGGGGTGCAGAGGTACACTAAGTTGGAAAGACGGGGGCCGAGAAGACATGGCCCTTTGACCCTGCAAAAGTTCACACAAAGGACCGTGATGAATTGATCTTGCGGGTGGGCGAAATATTCTAGCTCCCTACATCTCCTGCGTTACTATACAGGAGAAACCTAAGGGTAGCTAACGACTGGTGAGGCAGAATGAAAAATAATTTAAAGAAGCAGATACCCTAAAAGGAAGAGTTTAAGCCATTTCTCAAATGAGGTGGTTCTCCTTGGCTTCCAGCCTGAACTCTTGAGCATCCCTGTTATGCAGGTGGACAGGGCCATTTATGGTGTGATAAAGGCCACCCCTTCCGTATCTTCGGTTACCAGAGTTGGTCCTGGGGAGGGAGGTGCAGACGAGTCTAGGAACCATGGATCCCACAGCAAACAAGATGTTTAACTCCTCCAGGTTGTTCAATGCTCTGACATCTCTGTTGGCTTGAGACAGTTTCTACAGAGATCGTTGGAAGGAAGAGAGTCAGGCTCCCACAGAGAGGTTAAGGAGCTTGCCTGAGGTCACACAGCTGGTAGGTTTTCCCACCAGCCTTCAAATCTAGGCAGACGAGAGTCAGACGTTCAGGCATTAGCTGGGATAATAGAAGTAGCTACGTTTGTCTCCGAAGTTGATGAAAAGGGTCCTGTGGGTTACATTAGATGAGAAACGCGACTCAGAAATTCATCTCAAGTCAGTGAAGTTCAACAAACAAACTCATACTAAGCAACGACTCCTTCTCGGTTATTACACGCAGTCTAGAAATGCGAAGAACAAACCACACGCTTTCCCCCCGGGGGCTTTTGACCAAAAGGAATTCTGTGCTTTGTCTCCATTCAGACAGCAGCCTGACACTGCCTTTCTAAGGAAAACTTCTGGAAAGAAAAAGATAAAAGCAGCCCTTATGATGCCTACTGCAGAGGGAAAACACATAACCTCAATGCCGACAGGCACCTGCATGAAAGGAAGCCCCTGACAGGGCTGGCCAAGCACCCTGCAAGGAGGCACTTCACAGGGGTGTGTGTGAAAGCTCCTTTCATTGAGGTGATTTCCAACTGTGACCACTGCTGAGAGCTCTCCTGCAGCTGCGAAGCCTCCCTTGACGCTAACTGGGTGCTCAGGAAAATCAAATTGATTTGCTGTCTTCATAGAGTACTATCTCAGTCCGTTCAGGTGCTAGAACAGAAAACCATAGACTAAGGTGACTTATAAACAACGGGAATTTATTTCCCACGGTTCTGGAGGCTGGAAGCCCGAGATCAAGGTACGGGCGGGTCCGGCGTCCGGCGGGAGCCTGCTTTCTTTCTGGTTCACAGACGGCCTGATGGTCACCCTGTCCTTGCATGGCTGAAGGGGAGGGAGAGCCCTCTGGGGTCTCTTTATGAAGGCACTCCTCCCATTCATGAGGGCTCTCTTCTCATGACCTGGTCACCTCCTAAAGACTCCGCGACAGTATATTATCACTTGGAGGGTTAGGTTTCCACATGTGAAACCGAGTAGTGCCTAGTCGGCGAGGGAGGATCTAAGTTCAGAGCAGAGGTTGGCAAATTTTGTTTTTCTTCAGAAGTCCAGATAGCAACTATTTTAGGATTCGCAGGCTATACAGTCTGTTGCAACTACTCAACTCTGCCATCCTTGTGTGAAGTCAGCAATAAACAATGTGTAGATGAATGAGTGTGGCTGTGTTCCAATAAAGCTTTATTTATAAACACAGGCTGCGGGCTAGATTATGCCCACAGCCCATAGTTTGCTGATCCTTACTTTAGAGCCTTCTGCTCTAGACCTATCAGGACTAGAAGGGGAAGGAATGAAGAGTACAGGTAGGAAGGTGAGTGTGATTAGAGGGTCAAGGTGTATTTCCTGAATGCTTGGAATTTGCCATGTTCAGGAAATTGAAGGTGTCACTCGCTTTGGTATGTGGGCTTCGGGCAGAGCTGGGGCAGAAATGGATATATACGTGCAAAGACAGTACAGAGAGTTTCCATATGCCCCTCAGCCACTTTCTCTTAATGTTGAGAGAAACATTACCTTGGTACATTTGTCAAATCTAAGAAACCTACATTGTCACATTACTGTGATTTAATAACAATAAAAAAAAAAGATATGTTTGGTTTTGTCTCTGGTTCCTGGCTGGAGTCACTCAACCCCCTAGATTGTCTTGAGTTGTCAGAGCGTCTTGAGCCCCTTTCTGGTCATATCTGAGTTTATGCCAGTGAAGTAACTCATGATAGTGGCGGTGGTGTCTTGACAGCTTTGGAAAGGGGGCTGGTTGCCAGAGGAGCTAAGTGGGAACTTTCAGCCCCACGCCCTGGCCTCTGGTGAGAGATGGGACTGGAGATCGAGCGCCGTCACCAGTGGCCGGTAATTTACTCAGTCGCGCCCACCTAGTAAAACCCTGGTGCGTACTCTTGAACAACAGGAATAGGAGAATTTCTGGACTTGTGAAAAGCATCCATGTGCCAGGAGAGCATTGGATGGAGGATTCCGCTAGGATGGCGGTGAAGGTCCCCATACCGGCGTCATTTAATCCTCCCTCGGGAGGGCGAGGTTAACAGACACTCTCCCGTGGGTTCCTGATGCTCCGGGTATAGGCCTCCAGGGGATTCGAGGAGCGCCTGGGGGTCTGTGGAGCGGGCCGCTTCCTCGTGTGGTTCCTGGGTGTGTTTCTGCGCCCGCAGCTGACCTGGGAAGACATAGCACACCAGCCTGGTTTCCCAAACATTTTGCTCTGCTTTTAATGACTTGATTTTATCAAGATACTGTCACACTTAGCCATGGTTCCTCTGAGCAGCAGCCGGGCGATGTCAAAAGCACTGGAATGGGACTTGGGAGAAAGGAGACCAGCCGAGCGACCTGTGGCAAACGCCGTAACCTCTCTGGGCCTCAGACCGTTCAGACTCGATGATCTC
>NW_011888815.1:811168-813009 GCF_000151845.1 Pteropus vampyrus | reverse complement strand
TTCCTCAGTGACTTATCCCGAGGCACCTCTGTTTGCTGTCATTTCATGGTCTTTCATTAAAGGGAGGGGTTTAATGGGCTTGGGTTTCCCCCCTATGAATATGCTTTGTCACTGGGACACAGAAGAGCTGATGAGAGAGAAGTAAAGTCATTGCCTTGAAACAAGCCCTCCTTCTGCTCTCTGGCCTCTACGTGCTGGCCGTTTTAAACCGGGAGGATAATTTTATTTGATATGTAGGAAGCATTATTTCTTATCCTCGTCCTCCTCCTTCATTGCGATAAGAAGAGATTCTCTTCCAGGATGGAACGTGTTCGCTTCATCTGCGCTTAGAGCTAGCTGGTGGCTTTTGTGTCTCCATGTCCCCCAGCAAAGGTCACCAGGAGGGGCGGGGAGGTCCACGATCACGTCACCCAGATGGAGCCGGAAGCCACACAGCTCAAAGGTCCCCATCTCGGCCGCCGGTCGGCAGTGACGCTCGGGAAGGGACGGCCATCTCTTCCAGACAGTGATTCTTAGTTTTCTCTGAAAATTCATGCTGCAGAAATCGATAGTTTCTCACAGCTTCTCTGACGAGTACAATTGTCGCCAGAAACTGAATAAGGACACAATGCAAAATAGCTCCTCTAAGCTGCCTTTAATTGGCTCTTAAAGTCATCTTCCTGAGATGGATGCATCGCATCAAGACACAGTGTGCTAGCACAGCTCGTAAAACCTGTTTTTACCAGATCGTTTTCCAAGGTGAGGAGATCGTCTGTGTCATTCTTGGTCCTTATGTAAAGTCCTGTTATTAGGTTTCATAGGGGCCAGGTGACGAGACACACCCATGGAGGTTTTGGCACTCAAGTCCAGGGGACAGGTGTGGCCTAATCCCTCTCCTTCTTAAAATCTTTCTGCTGGTGGAAAATGACAGACCACTGTTTGGCCAGTTGTGGCAGAGGTCACAGGTATTATGCAAACTCTTGCCCTGGGCTCTATGAGCTTACTATTAAAATCCTGTTTCTTATTCAAAGAAGCATCTGTGTGAGTACTGATCTTTGTAGGAGCTGCCATCAGTGTTGAAGGAGCATGCCAAGTGCACCTGCCCCGCCCCCCCTCACCAAAGTTAGTGAATTTGAAGAAATCCGTTGCACGTGGCAGGTCTTTTAATTTTTGTTTTAAAGCTTTGTGAGTTACTTGCGGGGGAGAAAACCAGAGAGGCTCAACTTCCATGAAGAATTTAAGGCTGGAATCAAATAAAAATGTGCACAAGTTAATCTTAAACACATAACGGTATGCAAATTTGAGCTCCCACTCATGTAAATCACGGTAATGAGAATTGGTTTCAGCCAGCCAGATCCGATTTCGCAGTTTCTCTCTTATTTTTCGGTGGGACTGATGTGCAGGCTTGCCAACAATTTCCCAGGGACTCCTGTGAGCAGGGAGCCGACGGCCAGAGGGGCAGGGCGGAGAGCGGGAAGGACAACAAGGACAGATAGGGGTCCAGTGGGGGCATGAGGGTCTGTTCATGGCACGGCTTTCCCAGCGAGGCTTCAGTTGAAGGCTGTCCACACAATGGCGGAGAGTACGGGGACTGAGCCCAGGCTTGCGGCTATGTGGTAGGGCTCTGGCTTCTCGCTGGCCATCAGCTGGAGGCCACCCACCCACAGTTCCTTGCCACATGGCTTTTCCGACTTGCCCACTTACTTCCACGAGGCCTCAAGGAGTCTCTGCAGCTCGTCTGCTAGCAAAATGAAGTCCTGTCACGTACCGCAATCGAGGGAGTGATCTCTCATCACTTCTGCCACTTTCTGTTGGTTAGAAGCGAGTCCCACTCAAGGGCGTGGACGTCAGGAGTGGCGATT
>NW_011888815.1:802486-809863 GCF_000151845.1 Pteropus vampyrus | reverse complement strand
AGGACTGCATTTTTCTTTTTCTTTTATCTTAATCTCTTCGATGCCATTCCAGGGCTTGACAGTAATGACCGCTAACATCTGCTGAGCATTTATTATATGCCGGATCCTGGGCTACCCGCTTTAAATGCATTAGTCGTGTGAGTGAAAAAAACCCTTTGTGTTAGTTATTATCCGCGTTTTAGGGACGGGAAACTGAGGTACAGAGAATTTAGATCACGTGTTAAAATTCATGGAGTTAGAATTGGCAGAACCTGGATGTGAATTTAAGTTATCTGATTCCAAAGGTTTTGCACTCAGCTCCTATGCTATGGTATTATGCTTACTCCTTACTTACTATAGAACTATGATTAATACGTGTCTGTGAAATGACTGAATGAATGTGTCACAAGCTGGAGCATGGCCTTGTCCTCAGAACCCCTCCGCAGTTGAAGTCCTGCCCTTGTCCGGTTTGGCATGGTGTCCCTGTTGTCTTGGCTTGGAGTGTCCCCAGCCTTCACTGAAGCAGGAGGAAGCACCTGGACTGGTGGCCTTGATGGCTGATATTTCTATGTCTCCTCCACCCCATTCTGACCTTAGGAGCCCTTGGTTCCAGCTTGTCTGTGACCTGATACTGCAGCTTTGGGGCCCAGAAGCCACAAGCCTCTGGGCTGGCCCAGCTGCAAGGGCCTGATGGACATTCCACACCTGTCAGCACTGCAGGTCTGGCTGCTGATGTGGCCACGCTGAGCGGGAGGGTGGGATTATCATGGCCCTCTCTTAGGAACTTTGTCAGGTGCCCATGGCAACAAAGCCCCAAGTAGATGCTGAGCAGAGAGTTGGCCCTCTGCCTCCTAGGGCCAAGGATGTGGTGACCTTTGAGCTGCCTCTTGCTGACAAGGCCGGGAATACTGGCATGTAGCTAGCACGAAGCCAGGCTTTCCCCTTTCACCAGAAGCCACGAGAGCCCCGTATTTTCTGCCAACTACTGCACGCCCGACGCTGTGCTGCGTGTTATGGACCTCGCAGGCTCCTGTGGCCCTTGAAAGACTAGGAACCTGATGGTAAAGGTGACCACAGAAACTAATTACCGGAACGTGTTAGCATCACGAATAAGTTATACACGCGTGTGCTTTGGGGACATAGGAAAGAGAGTATTTAATTCGGCCAGCAGACAGTGGTGCCTAAGCCTCCAAAAGGAGACGTGTGTGAGATAATATAAGCACGACTCCCGCACAGCGGCCGGCAAAGAGCAGTGTAAGCACAGCACTTGACAAATAGTAGGTGCTCAGGGGTGGCATCCATCGTGAGCAGCACGGACAGCAGCGGCACCCCTCGGTCGAGAAGAATGGGTGAGTACTCTTAAGGCACAGGAATCAGGAAAGGGCTTAGGAGGCCTTTCAGGAGAGGAAGTGCTATTCTAGGGCATACGTTTAGAAAAAGGAGAAAGCAGTAAGTTTTCAAGTTGGGAAATTGGGAAGACACCGCGTCTCGGCTCAGGAGATCTGGTTAGAGTTTCAGTCTGCCACAACTGTTTGTGCACGTGGTTAACTACCTTTCCCCCACTTAGAGTTCCTTTTATAACTTGTAAATACAGAAAAAAGGGACTACACGGTATCCAAGTGCCCTTCTAATAGCAGGGTCTACAGTGTCTACAATATCTCAGTCACAATGTTTTATAATCAGTAAACATGACTAGACATATATAAAAACAGAAAAAGGCATCCCAGAGTCAAGAGAAAAAGTAGTCAATAGAAAATAACACTGAGATATTGGAACAAACAGACCAGGACTTTAAAAAAGACTATTTTAAATATGCTCAAGAACTTAAAGAAAAATATGGTCTTAATCAATAAACAGATGAGTAATTTCAACAGAGAAATGGAAAGTTCAAAAAAGAACTCAGGAGGTATTGTATGATTAAAAATTCTTTAAATGAAATTACTTGAAATTAAAAAAAAAATGATGACATAGAACCTGGAAAATAAATGATGACATAGAACCTGGAAAATAAATGATGACATAGAACCTGGAAAATAAATGGCAACTATCCAATCTGAAAAACGGAGAAAAAAAGCCTTGAATAAAAATGAACAGAGCCTCAGAAATCTATGGTACCAGATCAAGTGACTTAATAAATTTAGTTATAATCCAAGAAAGAGAGTAGAAAAAATGGAGAAGAAACAATATTTGGAAAAAAGCCATGTCCAATATTTGCTGGAAAACACAAACTTACAAAATCCAAGGAGCTCATTGAACTCAGGCAGGATATATACAAAGGAAGCCACATTTAGGTATATCACGGAGTAAATCTGCCAGAACTCAAAGAGAATGGAAAATTTTTGAAAGCAGCCAAAGGAAAACAAACATCACATACTGGGAACATTAATACAAGTGACGAAGCTTCTTTGAAAAGCACAGAGGCAAGAACACAACAGAACGATATCTTCAGGGTCCTGAACGAGAAAAAGAAAAAGAAAAACTGTTGATCTAGAAGTCCAGAATTCTATATTCTTCCAAAAGGATGGCAACATTTTTCAATAAATAAAAGGCGGATACATTTCTCAATAAATAAAACTCGAGAGTTCCCGTTGCCAGCGGATTACAACTTCAAAAATGCCGAAAGAAATTTTTTTCAAGCTGAAGGACGATGACTCCGGAGAGAAAATCATACCTACAGGAAGAGATGACACGCAGGAGGATGGACGTGCGTAAATATAAGAGGCTCTATATTTTTATTTAAAAAAAGTATTATATAAAGGTTTTGCATTTCTTCAGCTCATAATTTCTGTGTTGTCCTTTGAGCCAAGACTAACCTGGTCATTAAAGGTGAGGGAACTGAAGCATAATAACTGTCTCAGCCACCACCAGACCTGGTGACGAGAACAGCACAGGATGCGCTGCAGTGGGACAGAGAGAGCCTTTCCAGGCGACGTCACAATCAAGACTGTTCTACCCACTGCACCGGTTAGGGAGAAACTACCCTCTGGAACAGGAAACAAGGGAATCTATTCTCTGTACAGTAGGCTATGTACAGCACATCTTAACAATTGTACATTCTCGAACGAAAGGGAATCCAGCTATTTCTCACTAACACGTGAACACTCAAAGAATCGTTCAAATATTGTCATGTCTGGATCACTTCATATCTGGCTATTAGATTCTGGGGTCCAGAGCGGACGAAACAGGTGAAGAAACATCCTTGCTGAATGCTGTAGCGGAATCATTTCTGGCATACATTTGCTTCCTGGATGGCAAACGCCTCCGAGAATATTGTGTTACTCCAGCGAATCTTCCCGGCAGCCCTGTGAGGTAGCGTGGTCCTCGCATCATTTAACAGGTGAGACGCCTGAGTTTAGGGAACTTGCCCAAAGTCACAGAGCTCCTAGGCCAGAGAGCAAGAGTTTGATCCGCGCGGTTTTGTATTTCGAGCGGAGAGAGGCTTTCAGAAGGGCGGGTCCCAGGAAGCATGATGGAGGGTCTCTGTTGTCATGGCTACGCTTCTGCCTGAGGTCTCCGCCTGCCTCCGTGAGCATCCAAGTCACTTTGCCCTTCCAGGCCGGCTCAGACTCCAGGGGGCCGCACACCCTTTCTCACTGCGGAGCTGGCTCCTACCACCTGAGTTCACCTCTGTTCTTCAGAAAGCACCTGCGCTTGTCACCTACGAGGGTAAATCCATTGAGAGTTTCCCTTCCAGGAGCTTTTACACCTTCGGCCCCTCTTCCCACAGGAGAGCCTGGGCTGTGGGGGCGGATGGGTCCAAGATGACAGCCCTGCGTGCATCTTCCTTGTGGAATTTCACCTCCGTTTTCTCATCTGGAAACGGGAATGATGACAGCCTCCGAGGCCTAGTCCAACAGCTCTCGTCCCCAGATTTTCCTTCCCCCTCCTCCTCCTCCTCCTCTCCGCCCATCTCAGGAATCCCATGCCTTAGGAGAATGAAATCTTTTGAGGGACAAGGTGGACAGCCCATCAACTCTGATACCATATTATCAAGGCAGCCTTGTTCTGATTGGTAGGACGTTACAGAGCATGTGTGTGTCTGGGTGTGCATGCTCCAGTGGGGTGTACACAGGTGTGTGCTAGAAATAGGACAGGAAAAAACAAACAAACAAAAAAAACAACAGGAAGGTAAAAATGAAGAAAACCAAAACAAGGAACGAAAAGCGGAAAGGCAGGGACATGACATTCAAATCGCCGTCACAGACAGACTGGTCACATGTCAGACTGGTCACATGTCTGGGTGAGCCCGGGTAAATCTTCATCCTAATCAGCTTTAACTGTAGCTGAGGAAAGGGGGTGTTAGCTATTATTCGAGTGAGATTCGGTCTCACTGTCAGATTAGGGAAAAGATTATCTGGGCTAAGTTTTAGACAGGAAGCGTGCAGCAATGTGATCCTTTTATAATTTTAGCTATTAACCTCTCTCCCTCTAGAGTTTTGCCGTGTCTGGCGCTATGCGTCCTATTTAACATTGACTGACTTTTAAACTTTAAAGTTCATTATGAGAATTAATGTCTGAGAAAACATGCTTTAATTATGCAAATCAGGTTTTTTCCTAATGCACATTTTTGACATACAGCTGGTCTTATTGAAATTTAAACTGTTTATCTAGAGTCCACCAAAATCATCTCATGTGCCACCTGGGAGGGGAGGACACATTCTAGAGCAGGGGTTCCCACCCCCCAGGGGGTCTGTGGCCCGTTAGGAACCGGGCGGCACAGCAGGAGGTGAGCGGCGGGCGAGCCAACGAAGCTTCATCTGCATCTGCAGCCACTCCCCACAGCATCACCGCCTCAGCTCTGCCTCAGATTCTCAGGCGTTAGCTTTTCATGGGAGCGCTGGTCCCTGGTGCCCCAAAGGTTGGGGACCACTGCTCTGGAGAGCAGGTAGGAAATAGAGTTAGTTCGTCCCACCTTCGCCCCCTCCTGGCTGTGCGACCCGGGCTTGGTGAGCACCTGGCTGAGTCTTCCTCTTCACCTCATCGCGTTGCTGAGCATATGGCCTGTCAGAGGCGCCCGGTCCTGGAATTCCCCCCGGAACCTGCTGACCATGTGGTCTTTCAGTCCCCGCTGGGCACCCCCGGGGCTCAGAAATAGCCGCAGCCCGAACAGGCTCAGGACAGTTCTGTGTCTGTCCCCGATGCGGCTCCTTGTAGCTGTACCCTTCGGCCCTGGTTCTCGCCTTTCGAACCCATCCCTCCTCACATCCTTCCCAGCCTCGGGACAGCTGACACACACCTCTTGAGGCCGACCTGCGTTGAGCAAGACAGCCTCTGTTGCCGCTACGATGCTCCTGTTAGCCACATCCCTAGTCGAAAGGCATAGCCCTCATTGATGGGCACTTCCTCAGCCAGGCACCAGGCTGGGTCCCTGCACAGTGGGGCCTCAGTGCCAGCTCACGCTATCCTGGTCACAGGTACATCCGTGTGTGTACAAATAGGTACGTTGTCCTTTTAAAAGAGCCAGGGGACCGAGTTCTCTGGATGCCGTTAGAATGAATCAAACGACCGTTGATTCATCACCACTCTTCGGATGCGGGCATTCTGCTAGCTGTCGTACAGGTCTGCACTTACTTCCCTCTTCCTACTAAAATTCACAATCTAACAGGGAAGGGCACGCTAAGCCGCTATCGCCCACTTACGCCGAGTCCTCAATTACTGAGTCCACTCGCAGAACTGGAGTCTCATGAGGATGGAGTGCGGGGGGGAGCTGGGTTTGCACGGGGCCCTGCTGGAGCTTTCCCTAAGCTTGAGTGTGAAGAAGGTTCTGTGAGGGAGGGGGGCGGGGTTGCCGGGGTATCTCAGGACGATGTCGAGGTGTAAGTATTGGGAGAGCAAAAGAGGAACTTACTAGAGGTGTAACGGAGAACCGAAAGAGGCTCGAGGCGAGCCCTCAGGTGGCCAGAACACCAGAGGACAAAACCGGCACTTTATCCCTCGTCTGGCACTCACCTGTGTCCACGTGGGCGCGTGGACGGTGGTGCCCCAGAGGGCGGAGCTTTGTCAGGGGTGATGGGAGATACATCTGAGCCGGTCAAGTGAGTCAGGCATGTCGCTCAATAAAGAGGTGGCCCCCTCCCTGCTTTGTTTCACGGGGACTTACTGAAAACTGGGCTCGTTGTGCTGCAGGAGACAGGTGTCATTACCTAGGAGAAAGAGACCCCTTTATGCTCAGATCTGTACCTCAGCTCTGCCCTACGCCATTCCAGCGAGCAAAGCACCTTTAGTTATGTTCTCAGAGGTGGTTTCTATGAATTCTCGCTACAAGGGTGGCTTTTTCCCTTAAGCGGTTCTTTAGGTCTGTGCTGGGAGGGAGGGTTACGTCTCATCTTGACCTCTCTCTCTCTCTCTCTCTCTCTCCTTTACCCTGCGGCCCTTAGGATAAGCACAGGTACCGGCTAGGGTCCTAAAACGCGTGCCCTGAAGGCTCCATCCCTCACAGAAGGAAGAAATCCTTAGAGGGCCTTCATTTTTTTCCCTCCTGTCATCAGAGAGATGGAGTAGAGGCAGAAGAGGGTCAACCACCTCACTCCCCAACTCCATAAATGTGAGATATTACAGTTCCCGGCGTGGGACATTTCACATTGAAAGCCATTAAGGGTGGCAGATTCTGGAGGGCACGAACCCCATGAATTTGTTCTTGAATTTGAGGGCCAAGGCCTAGCTTTGAGAGGGAGCCACTGAGAAGCTGCCCGGCTCCTGACTGCGGGAGATTTAGGCCAAACAGGAAATGCAAACCCTTTCCCCAGACACCTCGAGGAGCTTGGGCAGCTGCCAAATGGGTGCTCCGAGGCTCAGGGAAAGCTCCCCAAACCCTGCGTGAGGGTGTGGGCTGTGAACCACGGCCCCCCGTCCCTCTGTGGTCCCTGGGTTGATCTCTGGGAGGTCTGTCTCCGATTTCACACACTAATGTGCTCTGAGCTTGCCGGGTGCTAGTCAGAAACCATCAGGCATCATGCACATGGGCTCTTGGAGGCAATGCCGTTCCCGTGGTCAGAATCGGGGCTTCCCATACTTTACTCCTCCAGCAATATCGTCAGCCGGTTGTGACTCCCCTGGGCATTCTGTGAAAATGCAGATTCTTGTTCAAGAGCTCTGGGGCGGGGCCTTGCGAGCTTCCAGCCACCCTCTGAAAAGCCAGCATCTAAAGGACAGCAAGACACTTAGGTGTGGACACGGAGAGGAGGGTTAGGTGGCCAGTTAGCCATTAAAACATCACCTCACACATTCTGAGCAGAAGACGTAGAAAGATAATGAATCTTACATTGGTGTGGAGGAAGCTCAGCCAGGGCCTGGGGCAGAGGACGGGGCTGTCAGGCCTGCATGACTGATCAACTGTTTGCAGCAGCGGGAGGCAGGATGTGGAGTGGTTCCTGCCTGTGCTCTGCTACCAGATTGCCT
>NW_011888815.1:796486-802201 GCF_000151845.1 Pteropus vampyrus | reverse complement strand
CAAGGCCTAGCTTTGAGAGGGAGCCACTGAGAAGCTGCCCGGCTCCTGACTGCGGGAGATTTAGGCCAAACAGGAAATGCAAACCCTTTCCCCAGACACCTCGAGGAGCTTGGGCAGCTGCCAGCTGGGTGCTCCGAGGCTCAGGGAAAGCTCCCCAAACCCTGCGTGAGGGTGTGGGCTGTGAGCCACGGCCCCCCGTCTCTCTATGCTCCCTGGGTTGATCTCTGGGAGGTCTGTCTCCGATTTCACACACTCATGTGCTCTGAGCTTGCCGGGTGCTAGTCGTATGGTTGGAAACCGTCAGGCATCATGCACATGGGCTCTTGGAGGCAATGCCGTTCCTGTGGTCAGAATCGGGGGCTTCCCAAACTTACTCCTCCAGCAATATTGTCAGCCAGCTGTGACTCCCCTGGGCATTCTGTGAAAATGCAGATTCTTGTTCAAGAGCTCTGGGGCGGGGCCTTGCGAGCTTCCAGCCACCCTCCGAGAAGCCAGCATCTAAAGGACAGCAAGACACTTAGGTGTGGACATGGAGAGGAGGGTTAGGTGGCCAGTTAGCCATTAAAACATCATCTCACACATTCTGAGCAGAAGACGTAGAAAGATAATGAATCTTACATTGGCGTGGAGGAAGCTCAGCCAGGGCCTGGGGCAGAGGACGGGGCTGTCAGGCCTGCATGACTGATCAACTGTTTGCAGCAGCGGGAGGCAGGATGTGGAGTGGTTCCTGCCTGTGCTCTGCTACCAGATTGCCTTTGCGAGGCTTGGCACACGCTCTGTGTGCTTGTAGCTCATAATCCGTGGCTCGGTTTTCTCATTTGTAACAACCGGGAGCGGGCTGGGGTGGTCGTGATGGTACCACCACCGACGGAGTTCCTGTGCAAGCTAACGGAGCCCGTAAGGGCCCCGATCCGTGGAAAACGTCCCGAGCAGTTTATTTTCCTTCTCGGCCAGAGCTCCCGTCCCTCAGCTCGGGACCTCGGGGGCCCTGGGCGTCTGCGCTCTGCGCTCTGCACTGACACCGTTGTGCAAGCACTCTTGGGTCTCCTGTTACCCGGGAGCCGGCAACAGATCAAAATAAAAGGGGCGGGGGCAGCAGGGAGGGCCAAAGGAGTCTCTGCAGGGAGCCTGACCAGGTCAGCTGGGAATGCCTGTCAGCCGTCCAGGGTGGCTCCTGCATGGGCCTGGAGGTGGGTGAGTGACTCACGCTGGTGCCCTCTCCACCCCCGCGCCCGGGGCTGGGGCTCACCTAATCCTCACAGTGGGAGTCGGGGGGCATCTGCGCCTGTGCCGAGGTCTAGGGTTGCACGGCGGTGACTTCACGCTCAGCAGCATGTGCGGCTGAGGCCTCTGTGCAGCAGTGTCGCCGAGAGGCGGGGAACGAGGTCAGCTTGGCAGCCGCCGTCTCTCCAGCCCCGACCTGGCCGCAGGCAGCTGGCTCCCCAGGACCCCGGGAGGGGATGGCAGAGCAAGAAGCCAGTGGGCTGCAGGTCCTGCTACGCACGCTTCAGGTAGGAGGAGGTCGAGGGGTGCAGGACCTGGCGGGCTCCGTCCTTGTGGGGCCAGGCCTGCTGGGAGCCGTGCTCCCGGAGTCCCCTCTGGTGCCGGTGGCCTGGTCTGCTAACCAGCAGTAGTAGCAGAGGGATCGACAGGCGGCCCTCACCTTGAGGCTGACCTAAGGGATGCTCTGGTGTTTAAATGTTAAAAGCGACGATGTCGATGAGGGCTCTGCTTAAATTATTGAACTTGGTGGGATGAGGGGCTCGAGCTGAAAGATCCAGATTTGCTCTGGACAGGAAAGATGTGGGGGGAAAAAAGCCTGCCTGGCAAGTGAGAACCTGTGAAAGATTTCCCCGAACCAAGCAGGGGGCTGTGGGGGTACGCAGAGGAGGAAAGGGGGAGCAGGGAGACGGACTCTTCCGGGCTTCTCTTGCTAAGCAGCCTTTGTGGGGTTCCCAAGGAGTGGCTGCATCGGATTTGCCTGGGATGCTGCTGATGGTCCATCGCCTCAGATGAGATCTGTGCAGGCAGAATGAAAGTCACCAGGGCTGGGGGCCTGGGCGTCTGCCTCCCTGCTGGGTGACTGAGGAGTCTCGTCCCAGAGCAGTGGTTTGCAAACTTGTCTGTGCCCCAGAATCACCAACCCAAATCAGGTTTGACTGGTCTGGGAGCAACGTGGAAACTGAAATGTTGAAAACTCCCTAGTAGCCTCGGCTAAGGCCAAGAGCCGCTGCTCTCCAGACTTGGCTGGATGCTTGAGCTTCACAGGATGCAGAGGATGCTGGGGTCCTTCTAACTCCAGCCTTTTACCTGAAGTTCGTGAACAGGTGTCACAGAGGATGGGGTCAGGTACCTGTCCCCTGAGTTAGAACATAAACGTTTTGAACTTACATTCATTTTTCCCTGCCGTAACAAACAAACAAACAAACAAAAAAGTCTTCATTTTCCTCTGGTTGTTAAGAAAATCTGTATCTCTAAAAAGTTTAAAAACCAATCCATCCAATCTTCCAGTGTTCAGATAAGGAAACTAAGTCTCAGAAGTGAAATCGCTTTTCCAGGGTCAGGTAACGACTTAATCAGGGACCTGGGACTAGCACCAAAGAATTTCAGTCTCCGTTTGACGTGGCGTCTTCTGACTCATTCTACCCGATGCGTAAAAGGCAAGGACGCACCTGGGATAGGGGGCAAGAGTGAACCTCAAAATAAATTTGCAGTTGGCTCGGACGTCACTACAGATTGAGCTCCATCTCCAGAATTTCCGCCAGTGGGGGCTTATAATTGATATTTAGAATGATCGCTCCAGGGCACTGCAAGATTCTCGATCAAAGAAAGATTTAATTATGTTCAACAGACCCTACTTAGGTCCCAATTAACCAGAACGTTAAAATAACCAGAACGTGCTTCCCCTGTCTGCTCTAGCTGATCGGAATCTGGTTGTAGAATTCCTTGGGTTCCTAGCCTAAGCCCTGAGTCAGCCCCCCAAAAAGTGCCTCCACGAGTCCTACTTCTGTCTTGATAGTACGGGTGAGAAGTCTGATGGACTCTAAACAAAGAGAACCTAGAGCCCATAGTCTATAGAATGATATTTCATGATGGGTTTGATGCTCTACCCCTTATCCCCACTCCCCAAGGTCTAGGAGAACCTGCAGAGTTTCTGAGCAGGGGGTTAGCTGAAATGCTTTCCACTGGGGATCCCAAAGATTTTTCTCAGGAGTGCGCCAGAGCATTGCCAAGGGACCGGAGAAAGAAAGAACGGAGGACCAGCAAAAGCGAGCAGAAAGATGACAGACAGGCCTGTGATATGATGCCAGAAGTCCCCTTATTCCAGAATATCAGCACTTTTGCCTCTTTGGGGCACAGTGACACAATAAACCAGGTCATTATAAACGATCAGTTTTCGGCCTGTTACCTTTTCCTGCACAAATGGGAAAGGCGTTAAGTGATTTTTTTTTTTCCTACTCACTTTAACCACAGCCTTATCTCTGCCCCGAAGGTATGAGAATCCAATTTCTAGCAGACATTTTCCAAGTCTTGACTGTCACACGGGGGGGTTCGAGGCAGGAAGTCGGATTCATTCTTGAGGGCTTGAGGGAAGGGGGAGGCAGCCTATGGCTCAGGTGCTGGATACAGAAAGGACCAGGTCTCACCCTGTTCCTGGCACTTACTAGCAGTTTTTCCTTAGGCGAGGACTCCCACCTGCTGAGCCTTCATTTCTGTGTCTGTAAAAGGGGGCACTAAAAACATGTTTTCCAGTGTTTTGCGTGAGGATTAAGAGGCTCCATTTGAAAAGTGCTTCTAAGCTGTAAACGGCTGTTCGGATGACTGTGGTTTTTATGATCCCCGCCGTCAAGTGCACAGTGGAGAGGCTGGGAACACTTGCCTATCCTTTTCATCAGCCCGCCCTGCTTTTTTCCTGGGTGGACTCCAATATCCTTGGGAAAAAAAAAAAAAAAGGAAGGTGTCTCATTCTGTCCGCTCTCATCTCTCCTTGTGCTTAGAGCTAATGGAGACGATGGGGAGCTGCCAGGGTTGCAGGATGTGGGTTCCACACCAGCTCGGACGCCATGAGCCCTCACCTGGTGGCGTCCACAGAATGCCAATTAAGCCCCGGATCAGAACATGAAACATGTATCATGATTGGGTTAGCTCTGGCATATTCTGAGCTGTAACATGGGCTCCTTTTGGCTGTCTGCATTTGTGCTTTATTGTTTTATGTTATAGCTGCTCAAATAGAATCCCAGGTCTGCATCTTTGCCAAAATGTATATAGCGGACCCCTTTTCTCAACTTGGGCTCCAGGAAGATCATCTATTATGGATTGTGAACATGGGAGGCTGCAAGACGTGGGCTTCCTGTCTGGAGTTCACGCTGAGCTTAGATCGTAGAAAAACCTGGATGGGGCAACAATTGCACTTTTCCTCTTGGACCCATTTCTCCAAGGATTATTTCCAAAGACAGCAGGTGATTTCAGCCTCCGGGCCGCGAAGAGGAGATGGGCAGAAAAATGATGACTGAAATATTTCATTCACAGCACTGGGGGAGTTTTACTTCTCAAACATGCATTCAAGAATTTCCCTTCTAGAAGTCTCCGTGGAGGATGTGGGAATATCTGATTATTGCACATCCGTAGGGCCAGGTGGAGAGGAAACAGAACTTTCTCCTTAGACAGGAATGGGAGGGTTTGAACAGATCAAGAGGAGAATTGTCCTTTTAGATAGCAAACACCGTGTGGGCTTTCTAAAGATCACGAGGTTTCTCTCTTTGGTGAAGTCTGAGCCTTTCAGAGCTCTTTTGGAGACAGCTGTCTCAATGGCCACACGAATGTGGAAACAAACGGAAATCTCTCTTAATTTCAAGCACCAGTAAAAGCAGAGTGAAAGAAGCATCCCATCAGGACAAATACCAAATGGAAAAGGGACAAAACTGGCAAGAAAGAGCATCTGTCAGTGTCTGAGGAATGACTTGGTACCGATCACACTGGAGAAGGCAGCGGACGATGGTGATGCCATGCAGGCATATGCCGAACTGGAAGGGAGGAGAAGCTTTTATTTGGTGTTTTATTTTTAAAGACCTTGTTTGTTTTCACAGTTTCTTAAATTCCCTGAAATTAGAGATTAGGAAAAACAAACATTTATTAAGGACTTACTCTATGCCAAGTTTTCACATCCATTACCTAACACCATTCTCTCTGCCACCTGTGAGGGGGATTGACTGCTGTTCCGTCTCACAGGTGAGGACACTGACCCTCAAGGGAAGGTTAAGCTGCCGAAGGCTCGAGGACAGAAACCTAGTAAATTCCTAGAGGAGGGATGTGAAGTGGACCTGGTCACTCCAAAGTTTGTCCACTAGGCTAGGTTGTTTACATGGCCTAGGGAATACTCGCTTATTCTTTCTTTTGAGGGTATTACCTCGACCTGATTGAAACTGAAGGTTTAAGGTGTATGGGTTCTCTATAATAGAGGGAGGCTTATTTAGAACCAAAATAATCTTCCACATCCTTTTTTAGTATGTGGGTTAATAATGCTTGGCAAAGGAAGTAACATTTTTGATTTGGGTCAATTAGATATTTTCATTATCTATCCATCCATCCATCTATCATCTATCCATCAATTTATCTATCCATCCATCAATCCATCCATCCATCCATCCATCCATCCATCCATCTATCCATCAATTTATCTATCCATCCATCAATCCATCCCTCCATCCCTCCATC
>NW_011888815.1:789036-796436 GCF_000151845.1 Pteropus vampyrus | reverse complement strand
CCATCCATCCATCCATCCGTTTTCTATGTGCTACAAGAGGTTCAGAGAAGGTCTTTGGAACTTGGCTTAGCCACTCAAAACTTATGTGGCTCAGGCAAAATTCTTGAACTTCTCTGTACTGAATTTTTTTCATCTGTGAGATGAGAATGATAACACCTTCACATGGGCTTATTATATGTTTAGAGAAAATGCGTGTGGAAAGGTTACCATAGTGTTATGTACCTGATAAACAGCAATTATTATAATTAACATAGTCCTTGCCTTCGTGAAAATGCAATGTTAAAGTCAAAAGGTAGGAGGATAAAAATATTTGTAGAGCACATTTGCATGTGATGAATGCCATGGCAAAGGTGAACAGCAAAAGGAAATGCGATGGCAGGTGGGAGTAGAAGCTCCTCCTGGCTGGAGATGCAGAGAAGGGCTTAGAAAAGTGGATTTTAGCAGAGGGAGGTGTGGTCAGCAGGGCGAGGAGGGTGTCCAGTGATCTGAGCTGTGTCGGGAGACCGTGGACAGTGTTCAGGATTTGCCATGGCCCTGAGCTTGATTAAAATGGAAAGTTCATGGGTGGGGAGAAAAGAGATTGAAATGGGAGTTTGCACGTGGGTGATAGCGGCCAAGGTGATGTTGTAAAGCTGTTTGGGGAACGTTTGACATGACTCCATCACTGCTTTCTCTGGTTAGGTAATGTGATGGGTCCCCCCAGCCTCCCCATCTCTGACCTGCCTTTTGTCCCTGGTCCTTTTTTCATCCCTGTCCGAGCCCTAGGAGCTCAGGGAGTCTGCAGCCAAGGAGGAGACGTTGGTCTGGGTTACCTATCATCGTGTCTGTGAGCGTGGGATGGGCAGCTGCGAATCACACAGGCTGGGAGCCCCTTCCTACTTCAGGAACATGGAAGTGCATCCTCTGGGATGTGCCCTCCACACTCTTTTGCCATCTTGAAGTGAAGGAAGTTGAGGCTTTGTGGCATCTGTGCTTTTCCACTGAGCGAACGCCACGTGGTTCCCTCAAAGCAAAGCTTCGCACCCCAGGTTCTCGTGTTGTGTAGGGTGAGGGAGGGATGGATAGCAGAGATGCTGGGAATGGCAGAATGAACACAGCAAGGGCGTGGAAGAAGACAGCGTGGCTCGGAGTATGTGCTCAGTATGTATTTTTTTCTTTCTCTCCCCTTCTTTTCTCCTTTCTTCTCTTCCTCCCTCCCCCCTCCCTTTTTTAAAAATAAGTTTTTGCAAACCAAATACATCCGTGCAGCCGCCCCCAGGTGAGTAAACTCTCATCACCCCGGAGACAGACCCCTGTCACCCCATCCGGTCACGGCTCCCCCGGCGCGGACCACGCCCCTGATTCCTCCCACCACAGGTCAGCCTCGCACGCTTTGCACGTCATGTAAACGGAACCCCTCGGTCAGCCCCCCTCTGCGCCTGGCCTCTTTGACTCAGCATCATGCAATTCCTCTGTGTTGTCGCACGTGGATGTAGATTGTTCACATTCTCATCACCAGAGGGCGTGAGTGTGCCGTGCCGTATTTATCCGTTCTAGAGTGGGTGACGTTTGGGGCGGATTCCCTTTTCTGGCCTTAACAAGCAGTGCCGCTGTGGACAGTCCAATACGTGTCTTTGCGAACATCTGTAGGCCTGTCTGTCGGGTGGCGTCTGTGCGTGGAGGTCAGTGGTCACCTCTGGTCAGCTTTAGTAGATAATGACATTTCTCAAAGATGGTTGCTCCAAAATATACACCTGTTAGCCATGGAAAGACCATCAGTTTGTGAGTTCTGGATGCTCCACGTCCTAGCCTATACTTGCTTCAATTCATATTTGTTGGTCGAAAGTGGCTTGAGGCGTGTTGCACGAGGGACTTTGTCAGACTCCTGCTTTATGTGTTCAGTTTCCCCTACTCGGTCCCTTTCAAGAAATAGTGAAAATCATAACGAACAACTATTAAACAGTTTCTGCCAGTCAGGAGCTGTGCAGACACCTTCACATGTATCATGTCCGTTAGTCTTTGCAAAAACCCCGTCAGGCAGGTGGTGGTATCATCCTCATCGTAAAGCTCCAAAACAAGACCAGAGAGGTTGGCACATTTCCCCAGGATGCATAGTGAGTCGTCGGCACAGCGGGAATCTGAACAGAGAGAATCTGAGGCACTGAGAAGATTCTGAACAAGTTTTCCCAGGTGGTGGCTGTCTGCTGGGGACAGCGAAGACCTCCCCTCCCCCACGTGGCGCATCCGGGGAGGATGGTGGCCGTCCCCACAAGGCTGGGAAGACTGGCCAAGAGGACAGAGCTGGTGCCTAGAGCAGGGGTCAGGACACTCTTTTCGAGGCCAGATAGAAAATTGTTCAGGCTTCGTGGGCCACGACAACTGTGTCACAAGCACTCACCCCTGCCACTGTGGCTGTAGACGCCATGCACGTGAGTGGGCCAGGCTGCGTTCTGGCGAGACTTCACGTACAGACAAAGGCAGCGGGCTCGGTTTGGCCGGCGGGCGGTGGTTTGCAGACCCCTGGCCTGGAGGGCTTTGGGCATGAGCCCGGTGTGAGGGCGGGGGAGGGGCTGGACAGAGAGGTCCGCTGCTGCTGCAGCCTGCCAGGGGCGAGCCCCCCTCGTCTGCCACGTGTGTCCTCCACGCTCTTCTTGCAAAGCCCGCAGGTCAAACGATGCTCGGGATGTCAGAGTTCCTTTGGGCGCAAGACTTATAGAACTGGAAATGCGTAGTTCCATTGTCCGTGACACTGATTCATGACCTGAAGCCCATCCCTCCGAAGCCCTCTGGGGGATGGGCTTCAGGTCATGAATCAGTGTGACAGGTGACTGTTCTGCAGATAGTGTCTGTATTCAGCAGCAGTACCGGCACAAGGCATGTTCAAACCAGCACTTCTCAAACGGGGTTCCCCGGAATGCCAGTGGGTGTTCCATTCATAAAGAGGCTGAGTGACAGGTGGATTTGAAATGTCACGATAAATAAATTCACTATATTTCTTCAATGAACGATCGTCAGTCTTTTTAAATATTTTCAAACATTTATGCTCTAAACTATTTCAAACTTTTAGCTCCCAGTTTAAGTGTCTTTTAGTCAGAGAGGACATCTCTGTCAGCCTCATTAGCCACCCAGTCTCCCTATGTCTCACCGGTGTCATGTGGCTCTGCACAGAGTTATCCTTCCCCGATTCTCGTTTGTGTCCTCCGTCCCTTCCCCCATCAGGGTAAGAATCGCGTCTGTCTTGTTCACGCTCTCTCCGAAAGCACCATCTAAGACATGGTAGATGCCCAACAAATGATTGTCGATTGACTAATAAAACGAATGCGCATGGCATATTGTTAAGTTGGAGATTACTCTATAGCATTTCTCAACCATCTTAGAGATGAGATCATTTTTATGGCAAAAACTCGCTACTATCTCACAGGACATTAGGAATCCAGGGGACACTTTTGACAAACAGTGATTATAAGCCAGTGCCATGTTAAATCTCTGCCGGTCCATGCTGGTTGAATTTCCGCTGGTCTGGAAGCTGACCAATGGCGTGCTGAAACTACTCTGATATGAATGGGTGCAAAATTAGTTCTATCGGACACCCAGGGTCGTCCCTCTGCTTGGCGAATCCTTCTAGCTGATGACTCTACAACCTGCCTATGAGCCTTGAGTTGACGAGCATTCTGGCTCTTACTTGATTGAGAGAGGACATAAGGACAGATGTAGAGGTTTATAAAAAGTTTCTTCCCAGGGGTTCAAGAGAGCCTTCTGCTTCTGATAAGGAGGTGAGATGGTGATAAGATCATCTTATCCTCAGGTTTCAGGTGAAAGGCAGTCTTCTTGACTTTCATCATTCAATCATAAAATATATATTCTACATCCTCATATATTGGCATATGTCATATATCGTAACATGTTATATGTTCTAAAGGGAAAAGAAATTCTTAAATGACAGCTAAGATTTCGTACTGAGCATGAAGCTAAGACTCTTTGAAGGAAAATGAGTTTTCAAGGAGCGTCTTTGCTGTGAGCCGCTCACATTTGTTGACAACTTACTGTGTGCCAGGAAGTATCCCAAGCGTTTTATCTGTATGATCTCATGCAGTCCTCATGATAGTCCTGTGAGGTAGGTACCTCTATTATCCCCATTTTACAGATAAGAGACATAAGGTACTTGCTCTGGGTCACACAGCTTTCAAGTAGCAGAATCGGGATTTGAACCCAGGCACAGTCTGCCTCTAGATCACTGTTCCTCATCTGGTTACAGCAGCTCTTTTTACCTATGTTTTTCACTGCTAAACATGTGTTTTTTTTTTTTTCTGGTTAAAGAAGTAATACAAGCTCATTATTATAAAAATTTAATGAATATACACACATAAATTATAGGGAGTGAAAATTCCCCATCAACTCCTACTCCCTAAGGTAACCACACAAGGGTCCGCTGTATATTTTTTTAGATGTTTATATACATATAGTAATATATCTGTTTCTGTAACTATAAAACTATGTCTATATCATTTCAACACAGTATGATTCAATTTGCTTTTCCAAAATATCAGCATAATTGAACATCTTTCAAGTCAGCACAAAGAGATGCAGCTCAATCTTTTGTGGTAATTACGTAGTAGTTTAGTATATAGATATACCATAATTTAAATAACTAGAAGTACATTTTTTTTCTAGTGTTTCACTTGAATTTGACTTTGTTTTTATTTTTGTTTTTTTCGATGTTGCAGAAGTTACATTTTAATAGTCAACTTTATCAAACGTTTTTCATGGGTTATTTTTGGCCACAAGATATTTTTCTCCCCATGATCTAACTCTTATACTTAATGGTGTTTAAATTTAACTCCATGCTATTCTCTCTTTAAGTCTCGTGGCTGTCATAGAGCTTCTCTGCCATACCACACTTCACCAGTATGTGGCAACAGTTACCAAATTTATATTCTTACATTTTATTTTGTTACTGGAAATCTCCAGTCACATTTAATAGAGCTCTGCTTGATGATGTTTGGAAGTTTTACATCTGACGTAAATGTTTATTTAGAATGAACATATATAGGTTTCTTGGCTGGGCTTCAGGAAGCCAGAGTTGATTTTGGACACTGCCGCTGACTTTCGTTTGACTTGAGTCCCTTGGGCCAGCATCCTCTACGTCTTGATGGTTTTCAGACCATTTGCTAGGAGATTGGCTGGGCAACATCATCCGTTTGCTTGGCACATCGTGACTCTCTCGTTACGGTTTATTCATTTATTGAATGCCTTCCTTGTGCCAGAGGCTATACTAGGTAGTATGCGGCAAGGTTCTCAGAATCTTATCAGCCAGACACTTTCATACTGAAATTCTTCCAAATGCTAATGACTGACATCAGGAAGAAAGTGATCCAGAACTCTGTGGTCGCACCTGTCCCCCTTTGCTCCATGGACCATTCTGTTTTACAGCGATTGGCTGAGAACACATTCTTGTCATTGCTCTCTGGTCTCTGGGTAAAGATAGGAAGACTCAGCAGCTGTGACATGCTCAGCTATGCCTATACTTGTGTGTTAATTTATATATGGTCTTTTTTTTTTTTTTTAAATAAAAGGCCAAGAATCCTTTTTAAATTGGTTTTTTCTTCCAGGGAGCAGGGTGGCACATATCTCTTTTTTGATGCCGTTAAAATCTGAAGACTCTCTTCTCCAGATAAACGCATGCATGAACTTTTGAGAATCATTTTGGGGTAATAAGTCAGATCCTAAGGTTTCACTTTTTCAGGGTATTTACTCAGGTTTTGTTTCACGGCGTGGAGTTCTTTAAGGTCAGAATAGTAGAGGCACATTCTAGTTGCGTAAGTGAAAATCCAGGATTCTGTCCAATTGAGATATATCCCTCATGCTTCTCAACGGGGCACAAGATTCTCATCTTCCATCGCCCAACTTTGTCTTGAACATCCTTCATCCGTGACCTGTCCATACTGGTGGAAATCAGAAGTACCTTTGGTACTTTGGATAAACTGAAATGCTACTTTCCAAAGAAAGCCTTTTTCTGATAACCTGAATAGATGATGTCTCCCTCTCCTGTGAAGTAACAGCCAAGCATCCTTACCTTTCTCTTAAACCATCCGTGCTTTTGCTTTGTCGCACACATCGTTGTTCGCTATCCCTCCAACAAGCTCTTACTGGCCCTGGGAATCGCAAAGGCAATGTGACATGGTCCTCACTGCTCCTCCAGAGCTCACTGTACGAAGAAGAACCACATAGGTATTTGAGAACTTCCTGAGAGTTTCAGAGCTTCTCCCTCGGATAAGCATATGTATGCACTCGAACCAAGCACCGAAATTTCAGGAGATAGTTCTACAGTGTGAATAAGAATCTATGCCATGCGATGGCTCGGGTTGACACGTGAGCAAATAATCATAAAGTATTAGTATAAATGAAGAGATAGCAACATGCCGAGTGTATTTTTGGAAGAAGGGGTATTTCAAACAATCTCCAACCTTTCATGAACTTCTGCTCCTGAGTATTAGAGAGAGTGCATAATTCACACCGACCTCTGCACTGGAGCTAATTAAAAAATATGAATAATATATAAATACTTTTTCTAAAAACGCATCGATGTTCTAATGCGATAATGAACATTTAATGGACTGAGGTCAGGAGAGGCGGGGAGCCAGAGAGATGAGTAAAACTCTGGACTTTGGCCTTGGAGGCCTTGCACATCCAGGAGAGCAAGAGTTAGAATATAGGATGTGCCAGGAATGAGGACTCTGGTGCACTACTTCCTGATTCCGAGCCGAGCCCTGGAGAGCTGCTTCCTGGAAGTAAAGGTGAGCCACACATAAGCTAATCTTAAATTCAGCTTATCTTGATGGTTCAGAAAAATCTTCAGACTTGAACAGGTGGTTTCAGATGCTTAGAGGGCTTAAGTGCCTGGTAGTAGCAAATGAAAATCCTCATTAGTGGGAAAAAAAAAAAATATCATACGAGGCCTTACATTAATTCTATTAATGATTTGAAAAGCAAACACGAGGGGAGGTAAGTCGACGTGAGTAAACACAGCAGAAATAACAGACGACAGAATTAAACCCACCAGTGCTCCAGAGACCGGAACTACCAGACACAGAATATAAGAGAGCTTTCGGTTACTATGTTCAAAGAAATGAAAGTCAAGTTTGAAAAATGTAGCAGTGAACTATAATGTGTGAAAAGTGATACAGAAGCTTTTAAAAGAAACCGAAGGGAAATTCTTAAACTTAAAAGTAAAATCCACGTGAAGAACTTAATGGAGAGGTTTCACTGCAGATTCGACGTGGCTAAAGAAAGAATTAAAAATCAAGTCATCAAAAACTATCCACAAGGAAGGACAGGAGTTCAAAACCATTGAGTACACAGGAAGCAGGCGTGACGTGGAGGATGGAGCGAGACGGGCTCGCACACGTTAGCTGGAGGTCTCC
>NW_011888815.1:784331-788986 GCF_000151845.1 Pteropus vampyrus | reverse complement strand
GAGTGCATAATTCACACCGACCTCTGCACTGGAGCTAATTAAAAAATATGAATAATATATAAATACTTTTTCTAAAAACGCATCGATGTTCTAATGCGATAATGAACATTTAATGGACTGAGGTCAGGAGAGGCGGGGAGCCAGAGAGATGAGTAAAACTCTGGACTTTGGCCTTGGAGGCCTTGCACATCCAGGAGAGCAAGAGTTAGAATATAGGATGTGCCAGGAATGAGGACTCTGGTGCACTACTTCCTGATTCCGAGCCGAGCCCTGGAGAGCTGCTTCCTGGAAGTAAAGGTGAGCCACACATAAGCTAATCTTAAATTCAGCTTATCTTGATGGTTCAGAAAAATCTTCAGACTTGAACAGGTGGTTTCAGATGCTTAGAGGGCTTAAGTGCCTGGTAGTAGCAAATGAAAATCCTCATTAGTGGGAAAAAAAAAAAATATCATACGAGGCCTTACATTAATTCTATTAATGATTTGAAAAGCAAACACGAGGGGAGGTAAGTCGACGTGAGTAAACACAGCAGAAATAACAGACGACAGAATTAAACCCACCAGTGCTCCAGAGACCGGAACTACCAGACAGAGAATATAAGAGAGCTTTCGGTTACTATGTTCAAAGAAATGATAGTCAAGTTTGAAAAATGTAGCAGTGAACTATAATGTGTGAAAAGTGATACAGAAGCTTTTAAAAGAAACCGAAGGGAAATTCTTAAACTTAAAAGTAAAATCCACGTGAAGAACTTAATGGATAGGTTTCACTGCAGATTCGACGTGGCTAAAGAAAGAATTAAAAATCAAGTCATCAAAAACTATCCACAAGGAAGGACAGGAGTTCAAAACCATTGAGTACACAGGAAGCAGGCGTGACGTGGAGGATGGAGCGAGACGGGCTCGCACACGTTAGCTGGAGGTCTCCAAGGACGGCAGGGAATGAGGTCAAGAGATCAAGAGATCAAGATAGAATCCCAGCCCTTCGCTATACTACTCATCCCTTGACAACAGAGATAGAACCCACTCCGGTGTGTGTTCCCTAAATACCCAGCAGGACTTTAAGGAGCGTTTGTTGGATTTGTTAGGTGAGGAAACTTTCCCGTTCTGTTCTATTTCACCCGTTCGAAATCACGTGAGAAGTTCTTTTAAAATACGGCTTCTTTCGAACGATATTAGAAAATTACTGTCGGATGTGGTTATGCATTCAACTATCTAAATCTCTGTATTTGCCGTTGTCGCTTCAAAGTGTAGAGCTTAATCTACAACTGACGCCACAGCTGAGGTTTAAGCTCTCGTTGGTGACCCGAGGATTTATTTTTGAACAAAAAACTGTCCCCTCAAACTCCATCTGGTTTCTTGCTCTTGAAGTCATAGCAGTCTTTGGCAGGGAGATATAAAATTCTAATCCAATCACGACTAATTAAAATGTTATATTTAGTTGCTTCCGCCCTGTTGTTTTTATCGATACGGTATTCTGACAAGTAACATCACTCCTCCTCTAAAATAGAGAGGAAATAGGATGGTTCGTAGGTTTCCTGGGAAACTGATTCTGAAACAAAAATGTGCACGTGGGAAGTTTACGGGGGGTGGGGGTGGGGGTGCCTGCGCCCACACGCTGGAGGCGGAAGGAAGCAGAATTGGGAAATGTCAATGTCATGACGCAGGCTCCGGTGGACCCCATGGGAAGTGCTGGGACTTGGATGGTCCATTAGCACTTGTCTTGGTCTTCAGCAGGGTGGGAGCTGAGACTTGGTATCTCCTCACCTGCACCTGTCCTTGGATACAGGCTACTTACTTCCAGATATGGGATGTCACTTTAGAGGCTCTTCACCCGACGGCAATTCCCAGAGGAGGACAGAGGACGAAACTGTCAGTCACGAATTCTCCTCTGGCTGGGGTGGTGACTGCCTCAGTATCTGCTGTACATGGTGAGACTGACTGAACATGAAGAGATGCAGGTTCCAATCCTGCCTTTGCCACCCTTCGACTGTGTGACCGTGGGCAAGCCATACAACCCTCTGCGTCACAGCTTCCTCACTTTTAAAAGAAGGAGTAGGAATGAGATCGGTGTATCCCCAACTCCAGCCATTTACATGCCACTTTCATGATTATTTTTTCAAATTTTTGAATCGACAATACTATTGTTTACTTAACATGAGTGTTTTTCCAGTAAATTGATTCATTTTAACTTAGCTTTACTTAAGGTGGCACTTCACATACAACCGTAAATATGACAGTGCCACTTAGCACAAATAGGAAGAAGCCATAAAAATAAATTTAATATAAATAACGCAAGGCTATTCAAGTTCAGCTGAACATTGTTGCCTGTGGCATCTCTGAGCCTGAGACCTGCTCTCTGTTTTCCAGAAAGATTAGCAACTGTTGGAGAAGGATCGGAAATATATGAATAATTAAGACGTCGACATTTCCCAAAAGAAGAATAAACATTTTACTGAGAATAAACATTTTTATGTATGCGATTCAGTGATATTTAATGCCGTTTCTCTGGTGGCATCTAAATTCAGGTCATATATTTTCAGTAGGTTTCTGACCTTTCAAGAAAATAGTGGATTAGATAGTCTTTAGGGTAAAATGACATAATTCTGTGATTCTTTGTGTGAGAGCAGTGTTGGGGAAGAAGATATATATGAGTTATAATTTTCTTAAGGTCATACATCTATAAGCTTGAGTACCAGCCAGAAGCTAGATGAATTCAATTTACTGGATACGATTCCTAGTATTATGAACACACCATCGCTGAAGTGTAGCCATGGTGACTAGCGACAAGAATCCAGTGCCTCAGTTCTTCTGGTCCCCCCTGAAGAAGGGGCCTCTTGTAGAAGGCGGACACTCCTCCCTCGGCTAGCCTCGTACAGCTCCACCCTAGCAGACACTTGGCACCATCTGGAGACAATTTTGTTTTTGTTATAACAGTGGGGGATGCTGCTGGCTAAACATCTGATAACGCTTAGCATTCTAGTGCTGCTAAAATTCAGAATGGCCCTACAAACTCCGAGGCTCTCCCCTGTCCCCACCCCTTTAAAGAACTACCCAGCCCCAAACATCAGTAGTGCCAAGATTAGAGCTAGACACTGTTCAATCAGCCCTTAACTGGTTTTACTCATCTAGACTGGAATTTAAGATGGCGCAGTCCAATGCGTTCTCTGAGAAAGGCGTTCATTGTTGGAGTTGCTCGCCGGTGGATCCCAGGACAGACATTTTCTCCCCAGAGCTGTCCCCTCCTCACTCCTCACTCCGCACTGGCAGTGTGCCGTGAAGCCCTGAGCACCTGTTGCCAGGGATTGAAGTGACTTCCTTTGATGTCTTCCCGAGGGTAGAGGAATGGTTGGGCTATGGGAATGGCATGTGCCTGGAGGCGAAGAGTATTATAATTCACAAAGGAGAGAAGGAGACCAATTAGAGTGGATTAAAACCCGGAACGCGCTGCGTGAGGCCTTTCACGGGCCGAAATCATTTGATCGGCAAACGATCCACGCACGCCAGAATCCAGGCGTGCCAAAAAAATGAAGACGGACATGGGGCCCTATGGTCGACAAGTGCCTACGAGACGACAGGACAAAGAGAAATTGGAGAGTTTACGAACAGCTGTGGTCCTTCGAGATTTCTGTTCTGTTCTTTCTTTTTCTGCATCCTGGTTAAAGACCTGTAGGGCCCACACATTGGGTTTAGCTCCAGAGAGAGCTGAGTTTCAATCCTAGTTCTATGACGTACAAACTGTGTGCTCTTAGGCAAGTTACCTAGTTTCTGTAAGCCTCCGTTTCCCTATCTGTGAAATGGAGTAAGCCATATCCATCTGTCGTGAAGGTGAAAGGAGACAGGATTTGTGACTGTGCCAGCTCGGTCTCGACACACGCGAAGCGCTTGTTGGATGCTCACCTACCTCTTCCTCCTGCAGCTGCAGTAACGTCACGTGTCCCCATCTTACCAAAACCATCGAGCGTCTCGGACATGCTTTCTCGCATCGACATACATCGCAGTGCAAGCTGCGCCCTAGAAGTCCTCAGCGGGGACAGGAGCACAGCTTGCTACCCTCGCTTCGCTGTTCACATTTAGCCAGCATCCTCCCCAGTCCCATCGTTGGGAGGGGAGAGGGGGGCAGGAAGGAGGACAGCAAATCCTGGGTTCGCATCTTCTTCATGGTTGGAAAACAAGAGTCCCCACCAGGCTTTTTTCTTTGTTTGTCCCGTCAGCGTTTCTCAGAGTCATGCAGCCAGTTCCAGTGGCTCGTGTAGTCACACGTCACCTGTAACCCCGTCTGCCTCTGATGATAATAACTAGCGCCGAGAAGAGAATTAGTAGACTCGGGCCACTCGTTGGCTCGGGAATTAGCTGTGTGACCTTGGGTAAATCATTTTATTTTTATGCGTCTCGCTTTCCCGTTTTCAAAGTGACAAGTTTGAACACGGTGCTGTGTAAGCTTCCTGATACCCACGGGGGGCGGGGTACACTCTGAGAACCGCTTCTGAGCAAGCCTCGCGGGGTCCGGGCAGGTGGGGAAGAGCAGGCGGTGACGGTTTCTGTGTTGAGAGCTGTCCCCACTCTCTCCTGCAGCAGAGGTTTGCTTAGCAAACTAACCCCGAATCTCCCCAGCACAACGGCAGAGCTACGAAACCTCTGCGCTGCTGAGTGTCACCA
>NW_011888815.1:781241-783222 GCF_000151845.1 Pteropus vampyrus | reverse complement strand
ATAGGTCAGCTTACCTAGGTTAAAAGTTCTCCACGGTGGCCACTGTGGTTCGAGATTATCTTTCATCAGGTCAACCTACTGCTTCCGCCTTGAAAGAAAATTTTATTCACCCGAGGCCTCCAACTCAACCCAACCCAGCTCAAGTCAGACCTGGTCTGATCCTGGATCCGGTCTGGTTTCTAAGTCAGACCCAGTCTACCTCTGGTCAGTTTCTGGACCCAGTCTGGGGGAAAAAAAAAAATGCTTGTCACGCAAAAACCACAGAGCCAGGATCCAAAAGGGATTCACTCACTTCCTCCAGAGGCAGCGAGAAAGCGACAAGCTTAGAGAGTTCAAGGGGTACCCCTGTCTGGTTGCTCGCCACTCCTGGGGTCACTGGGAGTCTCCTTCAGTGCTCTCTCTGACACCAGAACTGTCAAAAGACAAACCGAGGCATATCAAAAAAAATTTAGAGTTTATTGGTGCAAAAAATCAATTCGAATAGGGCGGCATCCAATCCAGTAGATAGAAAGGACGAAGAATTTTATAGGCAGAACGGGGGCGGGAGCAAGGACATTATGATACCAGGCAAAAACAGGTTGGTTATTGCAAGGTCACCTTAGGGGATGACATGGGGTCTGTCTGTCAGACAGATCGCCTCACTAGTGTTGATCAGGGGCTACCTGGTGGACTGGTTTAAGATTCCATTTCTGACAGAGCTGAAACTATAAGTTTCAGTTTGGTGACATGAGGCTTAGCGTAAGTGGCTCCGTTTTATGCCTATTGTCTTGTTTTTTAACAAGTTGTATTTCAAAGACCCACTACAAGTTTCCTAGGAGATCAAGTAAGAGAAGGTACTTACAGAAGAACGAAAGGTATGCACTGAATTGTCACAGGCAAACAGAGACTGGACAGAAAGGCTGACAACAACGTACGGGTGTTTATATAATTTCTGATCCTGTTATATGCTTTTATCCATGTATATGCCTGTTTAAACAAGAAATCCAGGCACATTCTGAATGTATTTTGTACTTTTAATAAATAACATGAATGTCTCTTTGCATTAATAAAAACCCTGCTACATTATTTTCAGCGACTGAATATTTTTCCCAATTGTATTACAGCAGTTTATTTAATGTTAGACATTTAGAGTGTTTTTTCGGTGTTTCATGATTAGCAGCACTGATGAAGTGATGAAGATCCTTGCAAATACAAGTCTGCCTCCATCCGTTGGGAATAATGGCAGGAGAATCGTTGGGTCAAAGGGTCCGTACATTTTAAAGGCTTTTGATTAAGTATTTCTAAATTGCTCATCCAAGAAAGTGGCAACAATTTGAGCTCTTTTCAGCCTTCGAGAAGAATGTGGGGGTTCCCTCTCACCCTCACCAGGGCTAAATTTCTATCTTGCTTTTAAATCTTTGCCCATTTGAGAGGGGAAAGATGGCAATTTGTTTTAATTTGCATTTCTTTTCATTACTAATGTGATGGAGCATTTGTTTTATAAGCCTACCAGCCATTTGCATTTCCGTGTTTGTAAATTGCCCGTTTTCTTTCTTTTGGGACGAGAGGATCTCTTACTTCAGGAAACCCTCTCCTAAGATGCTAGGATCAGATTTATAAAACATTGTCTTTTGTTTCTCATACTTCGAAAACATGCCTCCCATTGGAAAATGGAGAAGCCGGCTAAAAGGAGGACATGGTGGCCCATTGGCAAGTGCCAAGTCCAGGGGCAGAATTTAGGCTTCTTGTCTCAGCTGAGACCCAAGCTCACAATCACTTCTCAAGTTTCTCAATTTCTGTTCACGGCTGTATAATTCTGTATATATCTGTCAGAGGGTTGATCAAAGGCTGCCTGGTAGTCTAGATATTTGATTACTTACATAAAACAGAATGAATATTATGCTACATAATGTGCTTTATATCATAGTGTTTATATTGTGTACTTTATATTGTGTAGAATATTACATTGTATTACCTAATTGGTACTAGGTGGGGATTACCC
>NW_011888815.1:779304-780281 GCF_000151845.1 Pteropus vampyrus | reverse complement strand
ACTACTCACCTTGGGTTATGGGTAAACAACTGCCTGGCATATGGAATGAGGAAGACCTGAGTCAACATCTTGGCTACTAAGAAATAGCTACTGCTAGTCTCAAAAAACGATGCAACGAGGCTGCTTTTCCTGAAAATGTCTTTCTTGAAGGATGCTCAGGGCATCCTTTAGGTGGCGTTGTGACATCCATCTTTTCCCCCTTCCTTTTGACATTTTTTTTTTTATTAATATATTTTCCATTCTAGTTGACCGTGCCATCCACCTTATTGCTGACCTCATCCAGATGAGCACCGCGAGGTCACAGTGGTGGACCGAGGCCCTAAAGATGGAATTTTAACAGCGGCATCCGCTCTGTCCCATGCTACACCTGCCTGTTGGACAGACACATGGCCACTAGGTTGCGCTAGAGTATAAACATAGCATTGGCGTGCCTTTGTGGGTAAATCTTCACAGTCCTGGCGATTTTTCATTCTTTTTTTTTTTTTTAAAGAATCAATTCTACTGCTCTCTGCAGCTTGGAAGACCATATCAGAAAAGTCGTCGCGCTCGCTCTGCTTCGAAATGAAGAACCTTCGCGTGACTCTACTGCGATTTTGTTCAGGCCAGGGGGTGGTGTTATGCTCAGAATTATTCACCCTCATGCCCAGATACCACTTCGTCACTGTCAGTTTTTGGACCAGCGCCTCATTTTCTGCTTGACTTGGCAACTCGGGACAGCTCCAGGCTCTGTGTTGGGTTCCTCTCCACTCCCTTGTCCACGTGCTCGCCCCAGATTGTCTTCCTCGGTGACGGGCCATCCCTTTGCCAGCGACGCCCCCAGCCATGTCTTTAGTCCTGACCTTTCCACAGAGCACCAGACTCATATCCAGGATGGCCAAACGTTCTAGCTTTCTAGGACCCCACCCTGCCCCCGCCACCATGTATCCTACTTATCTTGTTATAATTATTAGTAGCACCTTGCTTCTCTCTCGAAAGGT
>NW_011888815.1:771280-777404 GCF_000151845.1 Pteropus vampyrus | reverse complement strand
AAAAAAATCGTACATTTGACATTTGACATCCAACCCTAGGTGCTTACGATTTTGTAAGTCTGAATGAGTTAAAGAAACCTGTGCTTTAAAAAGCTGATATCTATCTCTGCGGGTGTGACTTTCTGGCACAAAACGAATTAGCTTCCAGAGACGGAAGCTAATTTGGCATCTTCTCGGATAAAAACGTCTTTGCCGAGTCCAGTGTCTGTCCTGTTGTACTAAATGGCCGTCCCTGACTTTCTTGTCACACTGGCATTGTCGCTATCCTCCTGGGAGGTGTGGATCAATGTGATCTTTCTTCTCAGATTCACTCACGGGATTCTCCTTCAGGAGAGACGGCTCGCGCCTTTTCCTGGGCTCAGCTCCATTTCTCCAGGTGCCACCAGGTCCTATCAGAGCAGCTCCCGTGTCAGGTGGGGGGGGGGGGCCCACTTCATCTGGCCCCTCCCCGTTCGTTTCTCTCTGGGGTTAAGGTCGGCAGGAGAGAATGCGAAGAGAACTATAAAGGCTCCACGTAGGCAGCTTGGATTTCAAAGAACAGAAGTAATATTCAAGGCGTGTCTCCCCCGTGTTTATGCTGACAAAGGCTGTCTTTGCGAGAGCACCGCGTGCACTGTTGGCCCAATGCAAATCAGCGCCAATGACAACATTATAATTACGCTTCGAAAACAAAGGCAGTGAGAAGCTGCATTTTAAATATCCTTTATCTGGTTGCTCAGGGGGCGCCTGTGTAAATTCAGGACTGGAGAGCAGGTGCACAGGTTAAAAATATTCTCCATGAAATCTAGAACCCGGCGCCTCGCTTCCTGTCATATCCGCCGTGGATGTGAATACTGTCCTGGGGGCCTGGAAGTTAAGGGAGATGATGGGGCTGGTCGTGGGGGTCCCTCACCTCTTGGACTCTGTCACAGTGCAGTAAACAAGGACAAGGAGGATTAAAGCTTGTTTCTTTTCTTTGGGGTGGAGCTGGAAAGCAAATGTGTACATAGGATAAGCCATGAGCTTCTCAATTTCTCATAATTTCAGAGAATTAAAAAAAGAGTTTTAAAAGGGTTTCCTAGAGTAGACATAATAACAACAAGTCCCATTTATTTAGCATCCGCATTGGCTAGGCAGGCTGCCAGGTACGTGATAGCCATGAAATTCTAGTCCCCACAAGATTGGGGGGTGAATACCGTATAGTGCTGAGAGTCTCTAAGACGGCACGTGAGGGCGGACAGAGCTAATTAGTGGCAGAACTGAGATCCAAACCCATGGGGCCCCAAGTCTGCTATATCCTCTACGTGGCACCCCAGATAGGTGGCTTGGTTATAGCTCATTTGGTTGCAAGTCACTGACGTCCACTTCTGGATTCCAGCAAACCCCACTTAAGCCATACCACAGGTTTAATAAAACGAATCTGAACTCAGCTGTGGCTTACCTATACATGGGAATCGATTGTAGAGACACAGAGATTTCTCCCCAGACTCCGAAGTGGGTCTGCAGCTCCTGAACGAACTGGAACCGGAGCTGAACCCCAGGCCGTTTCTCGTGTCCCCCCCTTTCCGTCTGTGTTCACCTTCGTCTACGCTCCCTCCCGCCTGCCGATGAGCTGCTGCCCCTGGCTCTTTCCACGTGCTGCAGTATGCCGCCAACAGTGCCCGAGTTTAATGTGGCACAGTTAAGGTGCCACAGAGGAGTACCAGCTTCAACCGTCTTGGAAAATGGATGGATCGGGCTAGCTGAAGAGAGCGGCCCATGCCTGGACCAGTCATCTGGGGCCAGCGGGGCGGTTGAAGTTGTATAAATACGGCTGTATCCACAGTGGCCAGGGAGAAAAAGGGAAGAGCAGTTCTCAGAAAAGTGGGGTGTGTGTGTGTATCGACAAGCGCACACATACACACACGTGCGTGCACACACACACACACACTTTGCCACGTACGTTTGTGGAAACTGGACAGACAAAGGTTGTTGAGCACACCTAAGCAGACTGCAGGTATCTCCTTGCTGTGGGGTCCTAGCAGGCACATCGTTCCTCACACTGTCCCTTTAATTCTGTCTCTGTGGACGGCCCCTCATGAGTGGAAGGATTTGGGAGGGGGCTGAGGGAAAGCCAGGAAACAGAAGAAGAATTTGATGATCATCTGTTCTCAGCATCAATTCTAAACATCCGTGAACTATATTAATTAACCAACTAGATTTGCATTTATTCCTTTGCACATTCATTTATTCACTCATTCACTTAACTAGTCATTCATTCAATTACTCATTTTCTTTTTTTTTATAAGACTTTTATTAAAACACAGCTAACATGCAGTATTGTATTAGTTTAGGTGAACATCATAACTTTTCAACATTTATATAACCTAAAGAAGTGATCACCGAAAGTCCATCATCATCCGACACCGTACAACACCATCCCAATATTATTGACTGAATTCTCTATGAACCACATTCTCAGGACTTATTTGTTTTATACGTGAAAGTTCAAACCTTTTATTCCCCTTCACTTTTTTCCCGGTTTTTTTTATTATTTTATTTTTCAATTACAGTTGACATTCACTATTATTTTACATTAGTTTCAGGTGTACAGCGTAGTGATTAGACATTTATATAACTTAGGAAGTGATTGCTCCAATTGGTCTAGTACTCACCTGGCACCATGTGTAGTTATTATTATATTATTGGCTGTATTCTCTATACTTTACATCCCCATGGCTATTTTATAACTACTAATCCATATGGCTTAATCCCTTTACCTTTTCCATCCCTCTCTTCAACTCCCCCTCCCATCAGGCAGCCATCAGCTTGTTCCCTGCATATAATTGTTTTCTATTTTGTTTATTTTTTATTTTTTATTTTTTTTTAAATTTTACGTATAAGTGAAATCATATATTTGTCTTTGTCTGACTTATTTCACTTAGCATAACTTCCAGGTCCATTCATGTTGTTGCAAATGGTAAGATTTCATTCTTTTTTTTTATGGCTGAGTAGAGTTCCATCGTATATATGTACCACCTCTTTTTTCAATCATCTGTTGATGGGCACTTAGGTGGCTTCCATATCTTGGCTATTGTAAATAATGCTGCAGTGATCATAAGGGGGCATATATCTTTTTGAATTAGTGTTTTGGATTTCTTGAGATAAATACCCAGAAGTGGAATCGTTGGATCATAAGGTAGTTCTATTTTTAATTTTTCGAAGAAACTCCATACTGTTTTCCGTAGGGGCTGTACCAATTTGCAGTCCCACCAACAGTGCACAAAGGTTCCCTTTTCTCCACATCCTCGCCAGCACTGGTCTTCTGTTGATGTGTTGATGATGGCTGATCTGACAGGGATGAGGTGATAGTTCATGGTAGTTTTAATTTGCGTTTTTCGGATGATTAGTGACCTTGAGCATCTTTTCATGTGTCTATTGGACATCCATATATCCTCTTTGTAGAAACGCCTAGTCAGGCCCTCGCCTCATTTTTTCATTGGATTGTTAGGTGTTTTTTTTTTTTTATGTCAAGTTAAATGAGCTTTTTATCAATTTTTAGATATTAACCCTTTATTGGATGTATCATTGGCGAACATTTACTCCCATTCGGTAAATTGTCTTTCTATTTTGTCGGTAGTTTCCTTTGCTGTGCAAAACTTTTTTAGTTCGATGTCATTTCATTTGTTTGTGTTTTCTTTGTTTCCTTTGCCTAAGGCAACCTATCAGGAAAAAAAAATTACTAAGAGCAATGTCGGAGCGTTTACTGCCTATGTTTTCTTGTCGATTACTCATTTTCCTTTCAACCTACTGAGCACGAGACACAAGGCCTTAAAGGCAAAGGCTCCCCCTTGCCTGTAGGATAAAATCTAAATACCCCGCCAGGGCTTCCTGTGGCAGATCATTTTTTACTTCTCCCCACGTGTGCTCGGAGGTCCAGTACAAGCTGCTCACCTTGTTTACTTGATAGATAAACATCATCTGGCTTCAAGTCAAAGTCCCAGCATCTTCTCTCACCCCCTAAGCAAAGCTAAGTGATGTTCCTATAATACTCAGTGGGCCCGTCTTCAGGACTGCTGCTGGCTATGGCATACCTATGAGCTGGTGAGGTCCAGATGTCCCCTCCTGGAGACACATGCTGGAAAATTGTAGCAGGTATCAAATCTGAGCTGACCGTGGTTGGGGAGGGGAGCCCGTTCCACCTGAAACCATTGAGCCGAGCCTATGCTGCATGACTAGATACAGGGGCCATGAACCACTCCCACTAGGGAGCAACTCGAATCGATCTGTTTGCACGTCTGTCTTCACCACTGTGGCAATTATATCTCACTAATGTGTATCCTCAGGGCCTAGCACAACTCATGGCACATTGTAGGTTCTCAATAAATGTCTGTTGAATCAATGCAAACCTGAGTAAAATATTAGGCATGAATGATTCTAAGGAAAGAATATTAAGTGCCATAGAGATAGCTCTTCTTTTTAGGTGTGGACCCTGCCCCAAGAATGTTAGAAGGTTTTGGGATCATGTATTTCTCACTACTCACTTTCTTCACTTATGTCCTCATTTACTTTGGGCATTTTTCATTACGGAAGAAATCTATAGTCATTGCGGAAAAATGGGAAAATTGGGTAAACAAAAATAATTTGTACTCTCACTACTCAGGAATAAAAACCATTAACATCTTCTTCCTAAGATATTTTTCTATTGAAAAAAAAATACTCATTGGTGCAGGTTATTTTTTTAAACGAATTTAATCACTCTCTTCTATTAGAGATTAGCTAGTTATGTAAATGTGTAAATCATAAAGCCATGGCCCAGCCTAGAGATGACCTTCTATAAAATTAGAGTTTCAAACAGTGGTTACTCCTTTGGGAGATGCTAAGTTCCTTGTCCTGGATGCATTAAAAGAAAAAAAAAATGATTTGACACCTCCTTGTTTGTCTGCATTTGACAAGAGCAGGATTAGAAAATGTCTGAAGTCTGGGATTCAGATCCATTAGGAGACTTCTCACGGATTCCAAGGGGAACCCACGTTTCTAAAAGTGTCCGCTGTGTCTAGAGCCAAGATACACAATTCTGCGGCCCTGTCCTAGCCAGCTTATGAGGCTCGAAGGCAGCCTCTTGGAGGTGCATCTTCGACCACTCTCTTAGGCTTACTTACACAGTTCAGGTCGACAGGTTAGTTTTTCTTCCCACAGCGTGTGTCTGGTGAATACTGAATGTATTCACCGTGCAATTAATATTGAATGAGTCATAGGATGCAATGAAAAGGAAAAGGCGGGAGGTTCACACCGGGCCAGACTTGAAGGAAGGAAAGCCAGAGAACATTTAAACTCCAAAAGCAATTTACTATGCAAAAGGAAGCTGGGAAATCACAGCCCATCAGACCGAATGGCTGCGCACATTTGCGTTTGAAAGCATCTCCCTCCGAGGACACCTCTCAGCAGCCAGAATCCACTGCCCACGGCAGCCGTCATCAGAGCATCATCAGAGCAACACGATATTGTCCATTTCCCGACGGGGCAGCAGGAAGTACCGGCGGACGGAGTGTCTTAAAAAGTCCTGTTCCAGGAGAAGTAATGGGCATGTGATGAGGAAGGATAGGATGGAAGAGAATGCAGGCATTCGACGAACGCAAAATCAACTGAATGTATTTCTCCCTCAAATGTCAAGGATTTAAGGAATGTATGTAGATACTTCTCCCCAAACACCTCCCAAGAAATGGAGCTCATCCCACCCATTCTGCTCCAGAGTAAGCCAGACGTAGTGACAAGAAACCGAGTGGATGGAAAGGGAACAGTGATAACTTTACACTGGAGAAGAACAGCAAGTGTCACTTTACCCAAGTGTCAAGAATCAAGTGACGACATCAGTGATGTCATGCGGGTGGCAGGCGTCCCTGAGGAGTGACAGGAAGGGCACTTGCCCTGTGAAGACTTGTAACCCCAGTCTAATAATGAGAGAAAAGTCAGATAGACCCAGATTGGGAGTCCTTCTGTAGATTACCTTCACCATATTCCTCAAGATCGTCAAGGTCGTGGAAGAAAAGGAAAGACAGACTTGTCACAGACCAGAGGAGACTGGGGAGGTATGGCAACTAAATCATTGTGGTTCCTTGGACAGGAATTTGGAATGGAATGAGGACATCAGTGGGAAAACATAGTG
>NW_011888815.1:768613-770280 GCF_000151845.1 Pteropus vampyrus | reverse complement strand
TCTATGACCTTTATTTCCACTATTAGATTTTCTCTCTCCTCTCATTTTTCTTTCTGATTTCCCATGCATCATTCTCAGACATTAAATTCATTTTGGACTTGATTGTGATAGCTCGTCAGTATTTCTGTGTTCTTTTGCGCTTGTTTTGCAGTAGGATTGAGAATTTCCATACTGGTGGCATTCTTTGAGTCCCCCTTATTTATAACTTCATGTATTAATGAGTATCAAGTAATTTCAGTAAATGGGCGAATGGATGTCTAGAAGGACAGATACATGGACATTCTGTCAAATTACTGATTATAATGGAAGTCACGACTTACTGTGACTGTACTTCTTGGTGACTTTGAACCAGTAATTCTCAGTTCCTCTCTCTTCAACCTAGACAAGAAGTTGCCTCTGCATCACTGAGTATTGGGGTACTCAGTGGATATAAATAAGCCCTGTCTCTCAGATTCACTGACGGGATCACGGTCAAGAGTAACGTTCGTCGCCATGGCATTTACTTGATAATTCCACAGAAACCTGAATTCCAGAAAGGAGAATTGAAACCAATTTGTGTCTCTCGAGTGAGATCATTGAACTAAGAGCTTATTGAGTATCTCCTTAGTTCTTGGACTTCAGCCCTGGCAATTAAAGGAAGGTTGCCCGATGTCCTCTTTATGGGTTATGTGATCCTACACAGCTGCAGATGCTTTTCTGGACCATTAAAATTGTGACTTAACTGGCTAACCGCCAAACATTCAGGGCTCGCTTGCTGCATCTTATAAGAGACTATTTTTCCTTCCACTAACCCATTATAATCTCTGACCCTTGAAGCTTTGATTTGTATTGGAACTACCACCTCCACCCTCTGAATCTCTTTTTTTTATATTATCTTTCCCATTTATTTAACCTCCTAACTCTCATCAATTTTATAACTCAGCCTGCTAACATTGATTTTCTGGAATCTTCCGGTTTCTTGAGCGTGAACTCTAAACAAGACAAAATATCAGTTTGTATTCAAAATGATCTTCATCTCGCTCTCTCTGACTTGCTCGCTCTACTTTGTGAAATAGAGTCTGGGTGCTGGAAGAACCTGGTATGAAATTATCAACAACTAAGAGGAATTTACTTTATGTAGGCACAGTGTCCCTGGTAGACATCTGTGGATCTTTATGTCTCCAATATGGGGTGTTTACATTTTCAAAGAGGCATCCAGAATATACGTACATAAATAGATAGTAAAATCTATGTGAATTTAACAGTGCATTAAACAGAGATTCCTATTGCTGGGGGAATGTGCCTGATCTGGGAGAATGTTTTACAAATACATATATGTTATCTAGCGATGATTAAAATTTGAACACCTTCGTTCACTAAAAAAGTGATCTGTAGGAACTGTAGTAGAGATAAAGATATATTATAAACTAAGCGTTTGGTGTTTGGAAGACCTGGAAATGAAGCTGTAGAGTATTAGGAAGGATGACTAGGATGACTAATTTATTTCCAAGCTGCTTTCTGTTTAGTCACTGCATTTAGTGGTCGTAAATAATATAAACCATGTAATAAATTCCCATTGCAGCTGGCCGCATGTCACAGAGATTCCTGCATATATTCGGTTGGAAACGTTTTGCTTTGAAGATGAGAATTACTAGGATGGAAATCACAGTTGAGTTTCCTCAGAGGTG
>NW_011888815.1:765951-767688 GCF_000151845.1 Pteropus vampyrus | reverse complement strand
ACTTTCTCTCTGTTAAAAGAGCTCATTTGCTAGACCTGGGGAAGCAATTTATGCTTATGTAGCAGATTAAAGGGAACTGGGGCATATAGCAATTATCTCTACTAATCTTACCATCACCAAAACTTTCGATGAGCAAACTGTCTCCTAGACTGAGAGATTTGCGAGAACTGAGACTTTACTGTCTTGTTTATGACTGTCTGACACCCAATTATATTAACTCAGTGCTTTCAATAACCGAGCCAATCATGGGCAAATTAGGGAGGATCTTGAAAATGAAACAAAGAAGAAATCTTAGTCTTTATCTTCTAAGATGTCCTGGCTGTTCTCCTTCACTATAACAGAACCAATCACTGTAGAGAGAAGAAAAATTAATAATCATTCAAAAGTAGATGTGATGGCTCATGCTAGACAAAGCCACGACCCTTAATTTAATTCATGGTTATTATTTTCAAGCAATTGAGTGAATAGAACAAAACCGGTTAAATTCAACCAGTTATTGAACTCTGCGTGTATGTGTTTATGTGTGTGTGTGTGAGAGAGAGAGAGAGAGAAGGAATCTAATCAATCACACGTCTGATCTGGAAATGTGGGGATGACTTTGAGTGACAGCAGAAAGAAGGCGGTCGTCTGAACTGATTCGTGGGATGATGAGAAGGATCCAGGCCCCAAAGCCTCTCTCTGACTCGGCTTTCACTGGTCCATGAAACAAGGAGCCCTTTATTTGTTTCGTTTATGTCATTTTCCTCATTCGATACACTGGGAGGGGTCACATGTTCCACAAATATGAGTCATAAATGCATCAGTGTAGTGGTTCCCGCCCAGGGCCGGTTTTCCATTTGGCAGTGTCCGTAGATGTTTTTGGTTGTCACAACTGGGAGTAGAGTAGGTTATGCATTGCCACCCATGGGGTAGAGACCAGGGGTACTGCTGAGCATCCTGCAGTGCATGGGACAACGCTCGCACTTCACCCCAACAAATAATTCTCTGGTCCAAAATACCAGTGGCGCTGGGGCTGAGGACCCTGCCTTCGTGCAAACGAAGTCATCGATAGACCCATCTGAGAAGGGGGTTAGCAGAGCGAAGGTTTTGAGAGATAGGGGGGAAGCTGTGAGGGTGAAGGATGAATGCTGGGCTATCTCCATGCCCCAGAGGGTACCAGCCCGCATCCGTGAACGGAAAAGGGAAGAAAGACCACTTTGCGGGAAATGCGCCCAATGCACAGCTGTCCTTTTGAAACGGCAGAGCACTGTCTTCAGTTAGCAGAGGTCGGAGTGGTGACGTGGTGGTGGGAAAGGCAGGGAAGGGGGACCAGAAGTCAGCACTGACCTCTTTTACGCATTTCTCTCGGTCTATTCCGGAGCCTAGGGGAACCTTTCCAAGGGCTCCCTGCCCTGCTTCGGATCTCCGAGGGCGCACCTGTCCTCAGACGCTTCGGCATATTTCCAGCAGGTGAACGGACACCCCTGCTTCCTCTCTCTTCCCTCGTTTTCAGAGTCTGACCTGGTAAGCAGCCACCTCTGGCCCACGACACCAGAATCAGGAAGAGGACCTCCTAGGCGTGAGGGACTTCTCTCGACCCTAGTCTGACGTCTTTGGATGTCACAGCGTCATGGAGCTGGAAAGGGCTGAGAAATCAAAACTTCTCATTCCCCTAGTTGAAATGTGAGGAAACCAAGTAGGAGGCAGAGACGTTAAATGCTTTATCTAAAGTCATGATGAAAACATCGGGTTAGGACG
>NW_011888815.1:754419-764641 GCF_000151845.1 Pteropus vampyrus | reverse complement strand
AGGGTCGTCCATACTCTCACGTGATGACTCAGGGCTCCAGATGCCAGCATCTCGGTGGCGTAGGTGTCTACTGCGTAGCTTGTGGTGGCTTCACCTTGGAAGTTACACCGTGTTACTCCTGCTCCATTGTCTTTGGTAATCAGAGAGTCACTTGTCCAAGAATCAAGGGCACAGACCATCAAGTCCACCTAGTGGTGGTTTAACTGTGACCAAGCATTCGCGCCCATGTTTTAAAATGGTCCCAGGTTGGATTCTAGAATCGAAGAGTTTTCACTAAAGAAGCATTCCTTTGGTTACTTCAGAAAGTCCTAAAAATGTCTTCAAACTTCTAAGCTTTCAAAACTCAGTTCAGAAAAGATGAAGAAAGGCGACTTTTGCTCTCGAGCAAATCATTCCACTTCGTTCAGCCTCCTTCTCCTCGTCAGTGCGGTAGGAACAGCGATGTGGAAACTGGATGGTTTTGAGAGCGGGGCAGTGCTGATACCTAAAACAGAGTGGACCTCGGTGGTAATAACCACAGTGTGTTGGCCGTGTGGGAAGCCGAATGGTAATCTGATTTCCTAAACCTCAAATTGTATAGCGTATCTCTGAAAAGCAGCTTTTCACAGTGGATTGGGGCAGGCCGTTACGTACCAGTTTAGAGATTACCCAGGCGGTGGAACAAGGCCACGAGATATCAGGGGTCCGAGGATACCAGAGACCGACCTGTCTTGCTTTGCGATTCTACTTCAGACCAGCTCGCTGGGAATTAGCCGGACAGAGGACCTGGAGAAGGGCTTCCTCTCAGTGTGTTTGGAAACTGGCTGGCTCAGCAGCCTCACAGAGCCAGGGCTGAGCCTCCCTGTCCCGGGTGCTTTTAATCTTTCCTGTGTGTTTTGGAGGTGAATGGATTCAGAGCGGATAAAGGCAGTGAGTGGCAGCTGCTGGTTGAACCAGACGGCAGTAACTCAGTTCCTTGACGCTGGTGCTGAGCTCCGGGTGCCAGGCGCCTGGCGGTGTTATTTATTGGCCGTGTTTTGAATCGGTTCAGAAAAGCTGAACGCCGTTTGGCACTTCGTTTCAGTCATCCTTAATTCTAACCTGCAAGTTTTGTGCTGTACTTTGTCAGCGGTGCTTCGGCGAGACGTCACAGTCTACCTAGAAACAGAGACAGATCCTGCTTCCCAGTGAGTATCAGTTAAGAGAAATCAGAGAACCTTCCAGGGGCATGATGCTGTCGATTGCTGTCATTTATTAGCATGACTCAAATTCTTTACCGTGTACCGAGTGACAGACAACAAGGGTGCCAGGGGCATTGGCTAAGCACAGGATTCCAGATTGTTTCTGCCCAGAGGACACAACCTCCCTGTTTTCATCGGTTTTGTTTATTTTTCCCCCTGCTCCTTCCGAGTATTCTGCTAAATTGTGAACGTCCTGATCTGGGTGGAAAATTGATCCAGGGAGAGGTATCTCTAAGGGTCTTCAGACCTATCTTTGGTCACCTTTCGTGAGACAGGGCCATGGCACGTAACCGCCAGCTTCCGTAATGATGGCAGACTTCTTTTTGCATGCCTCACTGTTCCCGCTCCATCCCTCGTCACATTGAAACTAATCTCATTTTATTTCATTCATAGATACGTCCATCCGTACTCTCTTAAAACACCTCTTTCTTCTGAATTTATTTCAAACTTGACAGAAAGTTTTTCCTTCTGCCTAAACTAAATTTCTATCGGTGCATCTTCTGCGTGTTTCCCTGTAATTGAAATTTGTGATTAGTGCTCCCTTCCGTCATTCATTAACAACTCTAAATTTAATAATGTCTTTTATTTAGCCAGTGGGCCATCTCTAGTGAGTGTTCAAACTGTGCAACGGGAAGAAAAAAATTTATTTTTGGCAATATGGTTTTCTCGGGCTATGAGCTGTGTCCCTTGCTCTTGGCTCATGAGTTTGGAAGACATTTTTATTCCTTAGAGACCGAGAATTAGAATCTCATGGGCTTCTTCATTCATTCTTCAGGGGCAGAAGCAGAGTGTAAGCACTGTATTTCTGCCATATCAGGGGCGTTACACAAAATGAGATGTGGATGGGCCGTTTGTTTCCTGCCCGGTAAAAGTGGGCCTTTTTCCTCCACTTTAAGTCTGTGATGATATCGATGTTCCCTATTCGTTAACTCCGTGCTTGGCATATAATAGGCGTTCTGCGTTTGCTTGCTCAGTTTCTGGAATGACAGAACAATGGAGCTGTGGAGCTCGTGGATGTCCATAACAATGTTCTCCCTGGAATATACTTTGGGGTACATCCTGTCATCAAAGAGGAAAGGATAGCAAGGCTTCGGCAGGTGCATATTTCATTTCCATCTCATCCAATCTTATCTCATCCCATTCCATAATTTACCGAGGGCCAACTCTGTGCAAAGTCCCACAGTAGGGTCACGGGATACCAAAGAGAAACGAGACAAAATACTTACTCTAGACGGGCTCATGGTATCAGGGGACTGTGGAAGATAAAAAATGGTTGCAAATTCTTTCCTTTTCTTCCAACTGAGAGGGGGGACCTAACTCCCACCACTTGAATCTGGACGTCGTCAGTAACTCGACTGAGCAACAGACTATGGCAGAGGTGCCGGTTGGAATTCCGAAGCTAAGGCATAAGAGGCCTTGCCACTCCCACCCCGTTCTCTTGGAATGCGTGTTGTGGGGCACCCGGTCGCCGCGTAAGAAGTCCACGTACCGTATGATCGTCATGCCAGAAAGGCCACGTGTAGGCGCTCTGGTCGACAGTCCATGGTGAGCCCGTCTTCCAGGTGAGCCTGTCAAGGTGCCAGATGTGCGAGCGAAGCCATCAAAGACCCTCCCGACCAGCCAGCTGAATGCGACCCAGTGAGCCGAGTCGACACCATGGAAAGTAGGAGAATGTCCCAGGCAGGCTCTGCCCAGGTTCCCTCCACGCAAAACCAAGAGGTGTAATCAAACGACTGTTGTTCAACGCCGTTAGGTTTGGGCATAGTTCGTTACCTGCACTAGACCAGAACGGAGAGGGAAGGAGATAACCAGGCTCGAGTATGGATTCTAGAGAAGTTACGTACAAAGTGGGTTTTGCAGGATTAAGTGTCGAGCGGATAATTCTGTTCTTGGGGAGGCCAGGCCGCTGCATTGCATCACTGCAGGAGGCACCGGTCACGTCGCAGTCTCTCTGGACGGTGCCCGCTGGAAATGTGCGGTGTCCAGCGTGCGCAGACTCGTGGTGGTTGTGGGAGTGGGTGCCGGGAGGGCACGTTAGCCGGTGTCATGGGAAGGGAGAGGAAGGTGAATCGTGCTGCAGACATGGCAGCAGCAGGAGCAAAGCTTTGCAGGCACAGGTGCCATGCTGGGTCTGGGGTACGGTTCTGTGCAGTGCCCGCTGTCCGTACTGGGGCTGGAGCCGAGCCAGAGGCCAGGCCGAGCGATGTGTAGGGTCTCATTTACATACCATCCTGAGGATGCAGGAGGAGGAGGAAGGCAACAGAGAGATGGAACATTTCAGAGTCAGGGAGCAACACATCCCAGACAGTATTTGAGAAATTTGCAGTTCAAAACCCCTCAGACTGTGAAAGACACTGTTTGTTCTTCCAACTGCCCGCCTTTCCCTGAAAACTTGGCAGATCCATTTTTTTTTTTTTAAAAGAAGGTCTTAAACAACAAGGGATTACTGAATGATTCATTTAAAAGGATCGTTAGAAGAAAATCAAGGCACATCGCATCCTGCCTTCTTTAATTGCTCATTTATTATTACTGTGGGTGTGATAACGGCTTTGTGTTCTTCTAAACAGTGTAAAATATTTATTTTGGTAAATATAGCAGTGCATAAATTAGTGCCAGTCGAGATTTTTGTGGAGCCTTTTTCCTTTTTCTCCACCGATAGCCATAAGTTTTACTTAAAGAAGAACAACATTGTGATGATCCATATTCTGGCTCGGAGCTGAGTGAGGCCATTATGAACTCAGCATCTGTATGACGACACTGTCTCGTAGTTTCTATGGCAGGGTTTTCTTGCTGGGCTGGCCCTATAGTTAGTTTGTGAAATCAGTTTCTTTCCTGTTTATTAAGACCGTAGTGCTTGGGAAGAGGGCATGTGGGGGTATAAATTTTTCATCGCATTGAAATCCTGTAACAAACGACCCCAGTAAAAGTGACCTTTATGAGTGAGAATATTTACTTTCTCTTATCTGAAACTTTACAGTTAGACGGTTCCATAGAGCTGGTTCAGGGACTTAAGAATGCCACCAATGACCCAGGATTATGTCCTCAATACAGCGATGTCCAAAAAGAGCTTTTTTTTCCCTTTTTTTTTTTAATGTTTTCTTTTTCTAAATCCTAGAGCTACGTCTTTTCTGGAATCTGTCAGCAGACTTCTATTCATATTCCCTTATCCATAATCACTTCAAAAATCAATCACGTGAACAGGAGGAACCGTGGACCATTCCCTGGGCAGCGGGGAACGTGAAAACAGTTCCAGAGGAACAGCTCATGTGTGTGCAGCCAACTGTGTTGGTTGGGGGCCTCTTCTCCAGCATGATGGTATCTCAAACCAGTTTAGGGGTGGTGATCGAGTACATCCCGCATGCCCAGCTCGGTACCCTTGCGGGAAGGTAAACAGAAGCATTTGAGACATTGCTTATTCTTGGGGCGTTGTAGTGGACATCGTAATAAGGGAGGCAATTCCTTAACTTGAAACATTAATGTCCTAAGTACATGGGTCATCCGTTACACCTTAGGAGGTGGGAACACAGAGATGGATAAGACCCAGTTCCTGTCTACGGAAATTCGCGGTTCCCTTCAGCTGCTTCATCTCAACCGGTCCTACCTGAAGCGGTTTCACGCTGCAGTGTGGCCAGGCTCTATGGTGCTTCCCTGTGGGCACGCAGAGCTATGACGTGGCTGAAACCCTCCCCGAGGCCCATTTCTGGTTCGTTTCTCAGCATCCTCCGTCACTCACGGACCTGGCTGGGTGAAACGCTCCTTCCTGGATCCTCCCAGCGCCTGTGTCGCAAAATCCTTACCATTCCCAGGTCCTAACTGTGTGCCGACTGCTCACCTGAGCCAGGCCTGAGCCCTGTGAGGGCAGAGGGTATCTTTACTGCCTCACCTGGCGACTGGAACAGAGGTGGTTTGCAGTGAACGTTTGTGGGACGGGCACATGAATAAATGAGTGAAAGGAAATGAATCTGGATTTGTTACTTCCCTTTCATCAGTCTCTACCTTACTAGTTTTTCTCTCTCTCTCTTCTCCTTCCTCTTATCTCTCCATTTCCTCTCATTTTCTTTTCCTTCGCTCACCACGCATCGCTACCCGATACATTACATTCATTCACGAATGCATCTAGCGTCTTACAAGTTACACCGTCCTACACAGCCTGGATTCAATCTTTTCTCCGCCTCTCTCAGAAATTAGAATAATTACGGGGGTGCCGGAGGTGGATCCAGAAACAGAGCAGTTGATCAGGGAACTTTGTTTTCCACGTCGGATCCACGTGCAAAGGGCTGGAGTTCTGCTGGGACATTGCGATTGATAATAAGGAATCTACATTGGGTCTTTATTCCAGTTTCTGGCAGGGAGCCCCTAAGCCAGGAGAGTGAGCAAGGCGTCTCTTGTTATGTTAATGAGGTGGCTTTGGGACACCACCTCAGGATGGGGGCCGGTCGCCACGAGAACCAGGGACCCGCTGGTGGTTAGAGGGTTGGAACGTTCATTTTCCCTCTGCACAGAGGAGAAAGGAGCTGGAGGCCGGAGGCCGAACCCACAGACAACGCACAGAAGTCGCCTCTTCTCCGCAATTTCGCTTTTCTGCCGTTTCTGTTGCCCACAGTCGGTCTCGGTCCGAAAACGGTACGCTGAAAGCCGCAGGAAGAAGCACTTCCTAAGGGGGAAGCCGCGCGCCGTGCCGCGTCCGGGCCGGCGCCCCGGGCCGGCGTCTCCACGTCTCCACGCCGCAGACGCTCCCCCGGCCGTGGGGCCGGCGCGCGGGGCCATCTTGTTCCTCCCAGCGCCTTCTGACGTGACGCGGGGCTCGTGTTCGAGTGACCTTTTTTTTCTTTTTTTTTACTTAATGTCGGTCCCAAAGCGCAAGAGAAGCGATGCCAGCAGTGTGGGTACGCCAAGGTGTGTCTTTTAAGTGTCAAGGTGAACGTGCTCGACTTAATAAGAAACCAACCAACCAACCAACCAACCATGCGCTGAGCTTTGCTGAGAGTGACGGTAACAACGCGTTCTCTATCGGCGAAACACGCTGTTTTGAGAGAGACGGGGGGGAGACCAACTCCCCGTCACTTTTATTACAGTAGATTGTGATAATTGTTTTATTTTACTATCAGTTATTGTTGTTCATTTCTTCCTGGGCCTAAGTTATAAGTCGAATTTTATCAGAGGGATGTATGTCTAGGAAGGAACATATGCAGGGTTCAGTGCTATTTTATGTCCCCACTGGGGGTCTCGGAGTGTCTTCCCGTGGACGAGGGGCGACGACGGTAATGAAGCCTCGGTCAGACCCCACAAGACGGGCTGGGGGCCACGTGCCGGGAATGTGGGCGCTCGGGGACAGAGCGTGCCCGCTGCGTGCCCCCCTCACGCCTCGCCCGCCACATGTCCTGTCTGGCTCTTCCCGAGTCATATATTTTTACAAGACCCTGGGACTCCAGTAAGTAACACGTTTCTCCGAGGTCTGCGAGCCGCTCTCACGAATTAATTGAACCTGAGCGGGAGGCTGTGGGAGCTTGAACTGCTGGCCAGCTGGTCAGAAGTGCCGTTAAGGGCCTGGGTGCAGATTCGGGAGACGGTGGTTGAGGGATGAATTTACAACTCGTAGATAAACAAGTTCTTGGGATCTTAAAAACGACAACAAAACCACCCACAAAATGAGCGTATTACAGCGCGAAGCCCACTGGGCCGGGTGTGCTTTGGGCTTTGCTTCCCCTGAGTCCGGGTGGTCTCGGGGGACTCGGACAGGCCCTCTCTGAGCTTCAGCGTTCTCGTCTCCACAACAGGGTGGACTGTCAGGCATCACAGGGATCCCAGAGAACATCGACGCAACGAGACTCGGTCCGGCCCTAGGTGTCTCCGGAGAAAACAAAAACTCTTCCTGATCAGTCAGGGGAGCGTTTTCGTCAGCACGTTTTAGTAGGTTTCTGTTTCTGCTCTCTGCCCTGCTCTTAAAAGGGGTCCGGGCCTACAGAAATGACGGCACCGTGCTGCCTTGGCTCACAAACCCCTTTTCCCTCGTGGTTTCTGCAGAAATTACTGCTGCTTATTCTTTGGCCTGTCTTGCTACCACAAAGTGGGCTGGAGGGCTCCCGAAGGCCACAAAGGGAGGCAGAGCCGCTGGGCCCCTTATGTCACTGAGCCCCTCTCTGTGCTTATTTAAGGAGCATCTCTTCAGGGCGCCTTGGTGCAACAGGAAGGCTTCCTCAGCGGAAGGAAGCACCGCCCGGTGACTTCCACGTCCGACCCTGACCACACCACCTCTGTCCTTCTGCTGACGAGTTACAGATGGCTGTCTGTGTTTTCCTCTGCAGGGCTGCTCTGACAAGGAGTCCATCCTGCCCATCGTGCAGGTCCTCGGAGATCTGCTTTCTGTTGGTGAGTAGGCCAGGCCCTCCTCGCTCGTGATGGACGGGGGGTTGTGTGACTCTGGTAGCGCCCAAGAATCCGTGTGGCCTGGAGGGTTGCCCCAGCCCGCGCTTTCTTTGAGGCAGGATCATCAGCCCGTCTTTTTTTTTTTTTTTTTTTAAATGAAGTTAATAAGACCCAGAGTCAACGGGGCTGATGGTCCTTTGGGCTCTTCAGTCTTGTCACCCACCCTCCAGTGACCCCAGCGTAGGAGGAAGTGAGACTCTGGGTGGTAGGAGCTGTCTGTCCTCCGCACTCCTATGCCCCTCCTCACTCTGCTTCCCTCACTGCGGCCCATTTAGAGAGCCGGGTAAGGGCAGCCTCCGCTTATGCGTGTCTGGTGGACACAGGAACGTGAGGCTGGACCTGGTAGGCCGTTAAGCTTTCAGAGGTAAGATGGCGGAGTTGACGTCACTGGAATGAACCGAGTTAACCGGGGCACGCCTCTGTTCGTTCATGTCCACGTGAGGAGCCTGGGAAACACAAGAGTTTTGGACCTTCCAGCATTCGGCCAGTTTTCATTTCTATGTCCGCCAGTCCCACACTGCATGAGAAAGATATAGTAACATCACATGGCCAGTACCCCAACGAACAACACGCCAAAGCCACAGAGCCTCAGGCCGCAGTTTCAAGGGATACCAAGGATCTTCAGTAGACGGTGCTGCCATTCGGTGGCGGGGTGACTTCCCCGCAGTCTTCTGAGCGAGGTGACCTCTGTGGGTGAAGCCACAGGATAGCACTGCCTTTCATTTGTCCAGAGGCGTCCGGAACTCTTAGATGAAACCGTGTGTCCTTCTGACGTAGGTGCTGAGTCCTCGGCTCCATCAGCACAGGACGCTACTTCTCATTAGGGTGAACACGAGAGGGTCTTCTTTGCTGATAATGTCTCACCCGGTCGGTCACCTCGATTAGGTCAACCACGCCCAGTGCATAGAGAATCACCCAGGGTCCCTTCTAAGCTGAAATGTAATCACTGCTTTTGACCTTCTCCTGGGGCAAGGTGTGTGTGGGGGGTGGTGTCCCTGTTCAAAATTATTTTTCGTTAAAAAGATCGGCATTCTTCATCCTAGCCCCAGACCCTCTTCTAGACTTTCTAGATAAAATGATGGGGCATTTGTTTCTCAAAGGATTACTCCAGTTGTTTCTATATTTGCCTCCCATTCGTTACTGAAAAAAAATCATTACACCATTGATAATATTGTTCCCGATAAGCTATTAATCCCAGTCCCTTCTACACATGATCAAACCTGTAGCAGAGCCATGTTATGGTCCCTCTCCTGTTAAGTATATGATCATCCATAGGCCCGTACGCATACGTATATACACGCACACACAAGTACACACGCAGACGCTGAAGACTTGATAAGTCCTCAGGAAAGCGGATTCCAGGCTCCATTTATGACAGATCTCGCAGGTGAAGGCACCCAGGTTCTTACACGTGCCATCCTTTCTCCGTTTCATGCCATACCCCCTTCTCGCCACCGTGCTGGCCCCTTACCTGATAGCACAACTTGAACACACATTAGTTCAGGAGCTCCCCGGTACGGTTTCTGGGGTGCAGGGAACCAGTCCTTGCTCTGTCTCTAGCTGCGAAGTCGTCTTCCTGCTCCAGGACGATGAGGGTGATTTTTCGTGGCTCGGCTCTCCTCTGCTTTTTGCCCCTCAGGCACAGACAGGAGGATTCGCTACATGATCAGCAAGGGTGGCAGCGAAGCCCTTTTGCAGACACTGGTGGGCGCAGCAAGGTCAGCTTCTCCAGACTATGACGTCCTCCTGCCCCTTTTCCGACTGCTGGCCAAAGTTGGCCTACGAGGTACCCGCACCCCCAGACCCGAGGGTGACCGAAAGGCCCTTCTGTGGTGGTGGTGGTTATGAGAATAACTTGGGGAGCTTGTGTGGGGGAAGGGCAGGGAGGTTATGGACACTTGGGTGGCGATGGCAGGACCATAGGAGAGGTCACTTTGTTGTCCCGTTGTCAGAGCCTAGGATAGGGCATGGGTCGTATCGAGGACACCGAGGAGACACTCCAAGGCAGTTTTTATCACTTTAAAAATAAAAGGAACATTTCTACAAATATCATCTTAACACGGCAGTTCATCGTGTACGTGCATGAGTTTCTGTGGCCGCCGTAATAAATCACCGCAAAGTGAGTGGCTCAAAACACATTTATCCTTTCACAGTTCTGGAGGTCTGAAGTCCAAAATCAAGGTGTTGGCAGGCTTGGTTCTTCCTGGAGGCTCCGAGGGAGAATCTGTTCCATGCCCGTCTCCCAAATTCTGGCGGTTTCCAGCAACCCCCTGATGTTTCTTGCTGGTAGACACACTGCTTTGATTTCTGCCTGTGCCTTCACATGGTGTTCTACTCTGTGTGTCTTTCCTCGTGTCCTCTCCTCTTCTCACAAGGACATTGGTCATATCGAATTTAGCACCCACCCAAACCTGTATGACCTCAACTAATGAAATCTGCAAAGACCCTATTTCCAAGTAAGTTAGCATTCTGAGGTTGCAGGTGGACACGCATGTTTTTTGGAGACCGTTTTCAGCCCATACCGTAAGTCACATAGAAGCGAGGCTTCCCGAGGCAAAGGGAACACGGGGGCCTCG
>NW_011888815.1:747621-749199 GCF_000151845.1 Pteropus vampyrus | reverse complement strand
GGTGTGAGGAGGTGGCCATTTATCTCACATTCTAAGACTCCATGTGTCGTACCAACTAACTGTTGCATAAGATATTTTAAAAATTAGACTGCTCATCTCTGTACATTCACATAACTGATGAGAGGCCAGCAGAGTTCATGAGGATTATGGATGGCTGTCTGTTTAGTGAATTGTTAGCCACTGTTATCTGCAGAAGGAGTTGGCCGGAACCGGAATGGGTCGGTGACAGACAGTGAACCCTCAGGCAGCTCTCAGATGGCCAACGGGGGTATTTATAGAGCTGCTGCGGGCCTAACCTTGGCAGGCACCCCACATGGAAGAACTCAGTGACAATGTCTTGTCGTTACCCTTCCCCAATTCCGAGTCTAACGTCGTCCATGTTGGGATCCACGCTCAACACTCTCTCCTCCCTAATTCTAACTTCATACTAGAATTTTGGCGAATTATTTGCCAAGAGATTGCTCCAGCCTGTTGTTTTCTCAGTTTTAGAAGTAAGGACCAAGTTAGGAGCCATGAGAGTGAAAGATTGATGGGCAGGGCTGGGATGCCAACTCCCTGAATTTTGATCCAGGCAGTTACTGCCCGTGCTGGCCTCGGGAGGGACACGTGCCCGAGGACGTGCCAGCAACATGCGGTCTTCATGAAGGCGGAGCTGTCAGCCTCGGTCTCGCTCTGGTGGACTGTACTGGGGTGAACTGTACTAAAGCCTGCAGGTCTCCATGCGATCTCCTCTCCTGCGGCTCGGAGGAAGCCGGCATAAGCCCCCCTCGTTTCTCTCTCCCTGCTTCTCCGTGACGCTTGTTTCTACTCACATTTCCCCGATCCGTTCTGGCTCTGCTCTACAGCACCAACGCAGTCTCGGAGAGAGAAAAAAAACAGTCCTACCTTCAAAGATAACCTCGTCGCTTTCTCCTGCTGAAGCTTTTGTCCCCTGCCGAACCGATTCCATTTTGTATCCTGTGGATTCCTCTTATGTTTTTTTTGACATGACCAGAATGCTCCCTAAAACATGATTGGAATGCTCCCAGTAGGGTACACGGGAGAGGCTGGGGCGTCACCGGAGATGAGAGTGACATCCAGAGTTTTTTGTGTCCAAAATACTTATCTGAAGTCACTGGAATGACCAGCTACCCCTTTGAGTATTATCCAGATCTCTGGCTGTGTTTTTATAACCATCTAATTGGGCAAAATGGCAAACATTTCTCAGGTTAGTTACCTCTGAGCAGGAAGAACTAATTCTTCCTTTGACATTGTGATGGATAGAGGCATAGTCAAGTCTAAGTCTCAGTCATGGGAGGTCCAAGCAGAAATGTCTTAGGGGCATTTAGAACTAGAAGAGAACAGAAAGAGTGCTCTCTTCTTCGTTAGGCTACATCTTAGAGTTTTAAAGGAGTCAGTCCAGGTTGTACCGAACCTTAACCCATCCACCTGCGACTTTCTCATCGTGCAGTCTCCAAATGGCAGAGCAGGTCTAAGAAAGGGCTTTATAGGAGACTGGCAGAGTGTGTATGTTCGTCTGTCTGCCTGTGCGTGTGCATGCCTGTGTGCGTGAGTGCTCGTGCCTGTCACCTAGGGATC
>NW_011888815.1:747154-747571 GCF_000151845.1 Pteropus vampyrus | reverse complement strand
AAGGACATTGGTCATATCGAATTTAGCACCCACCCAAACCTGTATGACCTCAACTAATGAAATCTGCAAAGACCCTATTTCCAAGTAAGTTAGCATTCTGAGGTTGCAGGTGGACACGCATGTTTTTTGGAGACCGTTTTCAGCCCATACCGTAAGTCACATAGAAGCGAGGCTTCCCGAGGCAAAGGGAACACGGGGGCCTCGAATTCTTCCCTCTTAGGCTTCACACCCATTTCTCTTTCTCCGTGAAATAGCTTCCTAAATTTCTGGAACTTCTCGGAGCATGGTTTTAGAAGCCCGGGCACTCAGGAAGCCTGCGCACATCGCAAATCAGTCATAACAGTTGAACTCCATTTGTGTGCAGAGTCACACAGGTCACAGTCGAGAAGCTCGGGGCCTCTGACAGATGGACCTTTG
>NW_011888815.1:744906-747104 GCF_000151845.1 Pteropus vampyrus | reverse complement strand
GAACAGAAAGAGTGCTCTCTTCTTCGTTAGGCTACATCTTAGAGTTTTAAAGGAGTCAGTCCAGGTTGTACCGAACCTTAACCCATCCACCTGCGACTTTCTCATCGTGCAGTCTCCAAATGGCAGAGCAGGTCTAAGAAAGAGCTTTATAGGAGACTGGCAGAGTGTGTATGTTCGTCTGTCTGCCTGTGCGTGTGCATGCCTGTGTGCGTGAGTGCTCGTGCCTGTCACCTAGGGATCTCCTTACAGAAACATCTTCTCTTCAGCAAGTGCCGTGACTATTCTGATGGAGAAGTGCCACTGGCCATTAGAAAAACGAAACGCGATGTCATGGCTGGGGCCCCCTTTGGAGAGAAGGTAGTGTGAGAAGTTCACGTGGGCCTTTCAGGTGATCCTGACTTCCGAGCCAGGGATGAAAAAAGACCATCAAGTCCCTCTGCTTTTAAGTGGCCTTTGGTGAGGAAGGCGGTGGACCCCAGCCCCCCACCCCCGCCCCCGATCTTTTAGGCTCGTTCTGTAATGCTGAACGTAACGCTTGGTTCATAACTGCTGTTCCATAACTGCTGTGCCTTCATCTTTCTCAGTCACCACGGGGGCCATGCTGGGAATTAATGGAGCCATGGAACTTCTCTTCAAGGTCATCACCCCTTACACGCAGAAGCGCACCCGAATAATCAGGTAGGGAGTGCCTTTTTTTTTGTTTTTAGTGCCTTTCATTTTTTTAGGGCCTTTGCAGAGGGAGATGTGGAGACGGAGCTGGCCTCACGGTGCTTCCGGCTCAGCTGAGTGAGGACTCACTCCTCGTAGCCTTGTGGCAGTGACTCCGACCTATCTGAACCTGCCTCTCCCCCCACTCACGCCTCATGTCCTCTGGTCCTCCCAGGAACCCTGGGTGAATATGTCAGTATCCTCGTTTTCAGGCAAGAAAACGAAAACGTGGAAAGGGCTTGTCCACCGTCCCAATGCTAGGACACGCCACAGCTGGGATAGGATCCAGAGCTTCCTGACTCTGAAGCCCGTGTTTTCGGCCCAAAGCTTGCAGGTCTTCCTCTCCCTCACAGTGGCTCTACCACTGTGAATACAGTCCCTAAAAAGCAGTCCAGAAATGACAGGGGAAGGTGGCATTCCTCTAGGTGTCCAAAGAGTCAACTCGTTAAATTTCTGGTATGAAATCTGGGCCTTTGAGTAGTTCATCATGGTTGTGTGTTGGTTTTGAGCTGTTGTTTTTTTGTTTTGTTTTGTTTTTTGATGATTGGAAAATGAAACTCTGCCATTCTCTCTTGCTCCATGCACTGGGGTGGAGCGAATCACACACTTAAGCAGGGAGATGGTTAGACGTGAAGGCTTTAGAGACCTTCGGAACCATTAAGAGCCATCATTTTGGGGAGTGACTCGGCGAGGACCTGGAAAGAATATTAGAAAAGATTCGGCCAATTTCTGAGATCTATGGGGTCGTTGGCCAAGTCGCATTTCCACGCGCAGCCACGATACGTTCTGCATCTCGGCATCAATCTCAGGCTCGCCTTCCGCCTGATTATTTTTCTCTCAGGTCACCAGGTAGTGAATGCCATTATCATCCATTCTCACCTGCGGCTCTCGACACTAGCCTTTCTTAGAGTGAACTACGTTATATCTCAGTAAAAAAAAAAAAGTTTGTCAAATAGCTCGAGAAATACTGGATTCAACAAAGGTAGGTAGATTTCTTTGAGACGTCTCAGTCTTGGTGAAGCCAACACATAGTCAGGATATCCAAGATGGATGAGCAGTATATGGTCTTCCAAAACCGATTTGGCCAGGGGACTGTTTTTGTGTGGAAACCAGCTCTTTTGGGGAGAGTCAGTGTGCTACGTACCTCATTTTAGAAGCTTCGCATCGAGAGTGCAAACGTCTTACAAAACGGGACTCGGCGAAATTCTATCAGGGGGTCTTCATCTGATAAATACAAAACTTCGGAGTCACAAACTCAGTGACTCCCCCCCCTCCAAAAAAAAAAAAGTCAACTTTCATGATTTTTCTGTAGTTCAACTTCATTTCTGTCTTAAGCGTCCACCGACGTTCATCTGGATCCGTACGATTTGGATGTGTCTGGCTTTTATCGTTTTGTGTAGGCCTTTGCTTCTGACATCTGCGGCCTTCACATGTCCTCTGGTCACCGGTCCATGACCTTTGTCTTATTCCCCCCAGTATTCACAAGGACC
>NW_011888815.1:742473-744856 GCF_000151845.1 Pteropus vampyrus | reverse complement strand
GTCAGCAGGTCTTTACAGCATGTCTCCCCAGGCTGGGCACTGTTCTAGGCCCTGAGAATAATACCATGGCGACCAAGGCAGATAAAGGATCCTCTTTCATGGAGCTTGCATTTAAGTATGAAAGGGCCAGAAAGTAAATAAGTAATTCACTAGAGGATAGCAGATTGTGATAATTCACCAATGACAGGTGTGGTCAGGGAGAGGTGACATCTGTGACCAAACTCGAAGGGTAAGAAGTCAACAAAGCAAAGCGTGGGACAAGGGAGCTCTAGCAAAAGACAGAAGGGACATGGTCGAGACCCTTGTCATAAATAACACAAGCTAGGAACTCAGATCCGGGTTTCACACCTGGCCCTGACACTGATCCGCTGCTTGACCTTGGGCAAGTTCCTTAAACTTTCTGAGCCACTGGGCCCTCATCCACAAAATGAGAAGGGTCTCAGTACTTAATTCTAGGGTTGCTGTGAGGTTTACGTGAGGTATCGTGTGTCATGTGTTTAGCATGTGGGTTCAAGAGGCACGACAAACAAGAATCATGTGAGTTTCATGGGACAGAGATGAAAGACGTATCAGGTCAGTGGTTTTCAGGTTATACACCTAGATATTACTCTTGTCATAGTTACGTCAACACAACTTCCGTCATCGAGAGATTGTCGTCTTTCACCTTCACATTCAAGTTGCCAGGGGCTGACCTGAACCGAACAGAAATGAGGTTGTCTGCTAATGGAGCCAGTCAGCTATCTTTCTTCTGAAGGGGATGGGTCATATGAATTTAGTCTCAATCTCTATGTTAATGTCCTTTGATCCAAAGGTAAATGTTGGTAAACCAGGTTTAGGATATGGCCTCTGATGTACTCATTTCCACCTGGGAAGACTCTGATAGTGACTATATTTCTGCAAAAACAAACATGACAGTTTGTACATCACACTTTGGAAAGGGCACAAACAAATGCGACAGGTGGCATGGTCCCATGTTATCATAGTGGGAGCCAGGCACACAGAATAAATGGCACTTTCCCCTTATTGTTATTCTTATTGACTAATTATTGAAATCATAACAGTTTACCTGTAACACTAAATGTCAGGTTATTTGGATCAACAATTTAGAGAAATTTGGGGGAAATTTTTATTTTCTTAGTTGTTTTCACTCTTTATCATAAAGTTCTCTCTGTCACATAGAAAGATGACCTCATGTACCTATCTCTTAGATCTAACTGCCAACATTTTGACATATTTTCTTCACCTATTTATTTTTATTTGAAATATTTTAAAGAAAGCTACAGATAGCATTTTGCTCCTAAATACTTTTGAGTGCATTTCTTTGAAAAAGGATGTTTTCCTACACAGCCACAACGCTGCGATTACAAATCTAACAAAATAACAATGAGTGCATAATTTAGACTCATTTCGGTTTCTCCCAATGTTCCCAACATAATTTTTATGGACACATTCAAAGAAGCATCCAATCTAGGTCCCTGCATTGCCTTTCAATGTTACATAACTTAAGCATCCTTAGAAGTTTTTGCCCTACTAAACTAGTTCACGTTTGAGGACAACCAGAAATATTCTTACACCTAAGGGGCTGCGAGTCAAACAACCCACCAGGCTTCATATAAATATTATTTGAAGAATAAAGGACCATATGTGCACCCCGAATTAGCTCTTCTGAGCCATCTGGTTCCAGTGGGGACATACATAGTAGCATTTGCTATAAGATCTAAGACGTCTCATTGGCTCACGTTGATCATGATTTACCTGATTATCTCCTTCCCACCGTCCACTCTGCCTTCCTCTCTCCCCCACACTCCGTCCAGCCCTCATCACGAACGGGCAGCACAGCTGAGATGGGTTGATTTGTGTCCGCAGATAAAAAGTTTGGAAAGAAGGCCCTGGAGTTGGAAGCCCTTGATGTGACATTGATTCTGGCCAGGAAAAACCTGTCTCACAGCCAGAACCTCCTCCACTGTCTCTGGGCTCTGCGTGTGTTTGCCACTAGTGGTAAGTGACTCAGTTGTGGCTCTCTGGGCTGGGGCTCCTTGGAGGCCATGTGGGGGTGCTGTTGGAAAGTGGAGAACAGATGCGGTCCCCAAAAGATAAACCACGAGGAGCCTCATGTGCTGGACGCTGTAGTGGTGTGAAGTTTCTTCTTCATCTCCTCCTCACCCTGGAGGCTGTTCCTAAAGTTAGATGTCAATATTGTTTTCCCTTGGGGACCACACATTCTAGCACTCTAGGCCTCTCGACTAGTACAGCAAGGGGAAGAAGGCCTATGGCAAGAGAGGGCAGACTTTATTCAATCCTCATCACATGCACAGCACAGTGCGGTGGGTTAACACCTGTCAAGACCGACCCTCCCGTCACAGAGCTCCCTGCTATGTCCCCG
>NW_011888815.1:738713-740073 GCF_000151845.1 Pteropus vampyrus | reverse complement strand
GTTTGCATTCGTGTGTTTGGCAGCTCAGGAATATGTGGTTGCTTCCCCTACGTTACGCGAAAATCTCTCGGATGTCCGCAGGGCGCCTTCATCTATGCGTCTCTCATTCAGCCATCTCTTTTTTGCTGCTCAGGTGCCATGCTGTTTGGAAGGCTTCTATAGGAAGCCCTTCCCCGCTAATCCTGTCACTCGGCCCCTTCCTTCTGGGGTCCTCATGGCTCTTATTGCTTTGCCCATCTATGCAGAACAGGGTGTGGGAAGAGTAAGCGACAAAGCCCAGAAGCTCCCTTTGCCGAGACTCACACCGGGGACCCCTTGACTGCTCTTTTTCTCCTGCAAAGGGAGTTGAATCGATGCACAGATGTGATCGAGGTGCCACAGGAAAATGAGAACGTGATCCCAGAGATCGCAGAGGTGGGTGTCTCCAATGATAAAAGGGGCCTTTCAGGACCCGAGGGCGTGTTTCTGTATTTCTGGTCTTTTCTGTAAAATTTGGGCAGAATGGTTCCCCTTCTTGAGCCAAACGACAAAACCAAACCTTCAGAGAAGACAGGTTCCCCCCACCGCCCACCGCATTACGGTATAGCTGTCATTGCTGTGGCGTTTATTATGTGCCCTGCCCTGTGCTAAGCTCTTTGCGCGCATCATCTCATTCGATTCTCTCCTGTACTTTGTGAGGCAGGTGCTCTTATTCCCCCCAGTATTATAGGGGGGAAAAGAATTGAAGCGGAAAGGATTTTGAGTAACAAGCTGGGATTTAAGTGAAAGAGCTGCGATGTAAACCTGTCCGGTAGCCGAACCTTAGCTCTTAAACCACCATTGGAGTATCTTACCCAGTCCATCGCCAGCATTTTGTGTCTAAACCACCATAACCTGGTAAGGTTTGTTTAAATTTTGTTACCATCTAAACGGCCTGTACTCGTGGAACAATTGGCTGAACGATAGGACAATCTTTCTCCTCAACGGAATGGTTATTTCCTCGCAAAGGCTTAGTAAGTGTCCCTACCGCTTTGGAACCCTTTCCCAAAGCTGCCTTGTTCTCTGCCGTACCCCTAGCCTCCCCCCGGCCCTGCCCTCCACCCCCCGCCCCGCCACAGCAAGATGGGAACGAAGGTGCTGAAATCAGGAGCTCAGCTTCTAGCCGATTCTCAAAGTGGGAACAGCCAGTCCTACCTCCCAGGTGGGTCGTGGGCATTAAGAAAGAGCGTGCGAGAGTGTCGGGAGCTTTGGTGCCATTACGTCGTTAACCGTTATCGGTACAAACGCTTTGGGTGCGTGGCCGCCCGCTTCAGATCAGGCAGCGGAGCTGGAGGAGAGCGTGCAGATGGCGAGTTTCCGCCAGTGCTCACTTTCTCCCATG
>NW_011888815.1:713817-737219 GCF_000151845.1 Pteropus vampyrus | reverse complement strand
GTATCTGATCCTAGTAGCTGACAGATGAGCAGAGACTCAGCCAAAGCGAATAGGTTCCCTGAGATCTTAAGTGATGGGATGACTCAGCTGCTTTGTCACTGAGACCAAGGAGCACATTTTCCTGTTTCTCAAAATAGCTGCTGAATTTCTCCCTGGGCCTTCATTTTCCCCTGCCCACCCCCAGGAATGGCTTTGTGACTTTCGATGCTCCCCATTCAATGTAATTAGACTCCGTGGACTCCGGGCCATCGGCCCACATCGGGAGTTCAGAAGCTGCGTGCTCCCGATCACTTGGGCTCAAATACCTTGGACCAGGAACAAAAAAAATTTCAGCCCAGCCTCCCAAGTGCTGATGTGAGGAGCGTACACCGTCGGCTCGACTTACTGACAGAGTGATTAGTGCATCTGCCACCTGACTCGGAGCCTGTGGCTGACGGCGGAATGAATAGTTTCCTACATGTATTAGACTTTGGCAGCTATGTTTGTCGGTTCAAATCCCTTTCATCTTCTTGGGAACCCAGTGATCTCTCCTTGATGAGAGCCAGTCATAGCTATCTGAGTCATAGGATCTAAAGTTGGAAGTTCCTTAAGGATCTGCTGGTCCAACTTTGTCATCTCAAGAGGAGGTCACTGGCACCCAGAGAGGTCGAACCAGGCTTCCTACCCTCATTTCAAGGTGCCATTCGTTCCTCTAAGATGCTCTCCTGCGTCATGCAATACAAATACGCCCTGAGCTAGGACTTTGAGCATTTACTTCACATTCTAGACGCCAGGCAGGGGGGTTGGAAACAAGAGAAGGTGGACCCTGTCCTCACGTCGCTGCCAGTTTATAGCAATAATAACACGGCAGTATCGTAGCAAGTCCGTTCTGACCCAGTGCTGGGCCTGGGAAACGGGCCAGCTTCCTGTTCTATGGGAATGTTCTCAGTAATGCGTTTATCCAGAAATGCCCTTGGAGCTGAGCAGGCAGGACCCCTGGTCTGGGCCCTGTGCCTCGGGAGGCCCTGCACCCAGGAGGCATCCCCCACAATGCATAAAGTACCCTTCTGGTGTCCGGGATGGCTTGGGCTGGCAGTGCCATCCAGACAGAGCTCCCTGTGCCTGTTTCTCCCCCTTTGGGGTGTTCTCTGACCTGCCACCTGTGGGGGTGGGGTGGACCAGCTGCCTTGAGGAGGAGAAGGCCTGGAACGGATGTGGATGAAGTTTGTCTTGAGATCTCACGGCCAGTCCTTGATTCAGGGAAGACGGTGCTCAGATCATTCCCGCTGTCCGGGAAGGGCCCCCCTTCCTCAGCATAGCATGAGACGGAGCAGACAGGAGTGTTGCCGATATGATAATTTTGAGTGCAAATTATTCATATAGACAGAGGCTCCAAAAACTCCACAATAAATCTTCTTGGGCGCCTGCATATCCTGGGGTGGCCCTTACATGCACCACTTCCCACCCTGCTGAGGGTTCTTCACAGAAACTCCATTTCCATCTTTATCTGCTGAAGCCTGTGCTGCAGGCTTCGCCCTTGGTTTTGGATTTGCCCTGTTTTTCCCCTGGAGACCGGCGGCAGGCTCTTAGGAACGCTCATTTGCCATAGAAGTTAATCTTGTAGCCCAGCCTGAGTCTGCAAAGAGCTTTAGCATCTTCCTGGAAGTCACACCCTCCTCACAGTAATCTGACTGCCCACGAATACATGGGAGAGGGGATTCGAAGAGCTGGGGGGAGGTCCGGAAGTACCCTAACACTGGGACCTTCACCCTTTGCTTTGAGGGAAGCGATAGTTCTCATCGGCCATTATCAGATTCCTCAGGGATTGATTCCACACGCAGACCCCACACATTATAAAGCGTGCAGGGGTGGGGAGGAAGCACTGCTTTCCCTGCGGGGTCGTGAGCGGGTGCAGTGTCTGGAAATGTGCTGCTGCTTTAGCAGAGACAAGCCACCTCACTTCGCTGGAGAGGAAAAGGTTCAAAAGGAAGCCATTACACAGATGCGCAGCCACCTAAGGCTAGCTGCTTATAAGAATTTAGACCGAAATTGCAGGATGGGAACAGAATGGAGGCTTTCTAAGTTCCATGATCGTGCTCTTTCGATATTAATCTCACGTGATCATTAATTATATTCAACAGAGCCATGAGAAAAATGGCTAGAAACCATAGATTGCCATTGAAAAGAAATGAGTTATTGTAAATTATGTTTTCAACTTATTTCAGGTGGTATATAGTAGATATTAAATAAACAACTGCCAGTTCAGTGAATGAACGCTGTTGTTTTGGTGTGTCTGAGTTGTACTCTTTTAGCCACTTATCCATTCGATAAGTATTTGGGGGGGTACTTATTATCAGCAGAGGTGCGTGGGCTTCGAGATGAAAAGATATAGCCCTTACCTTCAGGAGTTTACCATATACCTGCATCCATCAACATGCAGAGCAATGAGATAAACGCTATCATGGCAGGATGTTCAAAGAAAGAGAATTTTAGTTTACCCGGGAACTGGCGGGGAGAGATTCACCGAGGAGGCAGCTTTGGGTTTGAAATAGGGAAGGGGCTTCCAAGATGCCAAGGTTGTAAAAGGAGGAACTTCGAGGCAGAGGCAGAAGCAAGGGCAAAAGGAGCCGGGAATAAAGGGTGGCGTGTATAGGGCTGGAGGCTCTTGCAAGGGAGTCAGGACGAGGAGCTCACACCATCGATTTGGAACACGCCAATGTCTTACTATACAATAAAAGAAAGAGAATAGATAATTCACGAAGAGGATATAGAAAAAACAATAAACTCATACAAATATTCCGCTTGCCCATAATCAGAGAAACAAAATTTAGCTCAAGATGTCACTTTCACAAATCATAGTAGTAAAGGTTTTGAAAAATGATAATATTTATCGTTGGTGAGGATTCAATAAGATCAGCATTCGTATGTGCTGCTAGGAATGTGTAGATTGATAAAATCTTCATGAAAACAGCGAGGCAATGTATATCGAGATTTTTTTTTCAGAAAAAGTTCTCATTCCTTAACCCAATTTTGTCACTTCTTGAAATCTGTCCAAAAGAATTATTGAGAAAGGTGGATGAAGATTTATGCACCGAAATATTCCAATCATAGTATTATTTATAATTGGAAGGAATATAACCAGAAAAAGTCTGATAACAGGGAATGCATAGTGAAAATGATATATTTATACATTATGTTATTATGTAGCCACACACAAAAAATAGATTAGGACTGCTGTTTGCCAGTGGTAATAGCTCATGATACAATATTGAATAGGAAAAGTCACGTTCAAAATTCAGCGTGATCTAAACTATATTTAAAATATGCACACAACTTCAGTTTCAGGCCGCGGTGGAAGAGCTGGGGTCAGATTTATCTTCCCATCCCCTTCTCCCACCCCCAAAACAAGCTACAGATAAAATATATAAAATAGCGTTTTTAAAGATACTAGACATCAGGCAATGAAGGACAGTGAGCCCTGAGCGAGTCCCCTTAAATTATCACAGTCATTGCTGTAAGAGAGTCTCTGGATTGCAGTGCAGGGAGGGAGACCCCAGGTGCAGCCTAGTAGATGGCCTTCGTTGAGGGGACAGGTGAGGAGAGAGAGAGACACCATCTGGAGACACCAAGGTGCCCAGAGCTGATAGGACAGAGTACTAGAAGGAAGAGAGCTGCAAAAATAAAATGAACAAACAAAGCCAAAACCACCTCCGGAGATCTTCAGAGCTTGTCCTTCAAGTATTGAGGGATGTTGATCAGTGCATACTTGTGGGGAAAAACTACCCAAAACCAGGGAGAGACGACCTGAAACAAATGAAGGTAACAATGCCTGCTACTCACACAGGGTTGGTTCTATGTGGCAGACCGGAAAACTTCATGACTTATGGGTCAAGAGGACACTGAAGAGCCTCAGCAGTGGGAAGCTGAACACCGCTCAGCTCCTGCCTGCCCGATACTATGAGCAGACCTGGAAAGATAAAACTGTTTCCAAGAAACTTAAATGCATCTCAGGGCAAAGCTTCAGAATATTTAAAAGAACACAAAAATATTCAGCATTCAACGAGGCATAAACATCAGCAATGTCTAGAATCCAATCAGAGAGAACCAGACATGCAAAGAAACAGGAAAATGCTATTCACAGTGAAGAGGTAAATCATTAAGTCATAAATAACCCAGAACTGAGATAGATATTAGAGTTATCAGGCAAGGACATTAAAAAGTGATTCTAACTTTATGATGTGGAAGAAGTTTGTCTTGAGATCTCACGGCCAGTCCTTGATTCAGGGAAGACGGTGCTCAGATCATTCCCGCTGTCCGGGAAGGGCCCCCCTTCCTCAGCATAGCATGGGACGGAGCAGACAAGAGTGTTGCCAATATGATAATTTTGAGTGCAAATTATTCATATAGACAGAGGCTCCAAAAACTCCAAAATAAATCTTCTTGGGCGCCTGCATATCCTGGGGTGGCCCTTACATACACCACTTCCCACCCTGCTGAGGATTCTTCACAGAAACTCCATTTCCATCTTTATCTGCTGAAGCCTGTACTGCAGGCTTCGCCCTTGGTTTTGGATTTGCCCTGTTTTTCCCCTGGAGACCGGCGGCAGGCTCTTAGGAACGCTCATTTGCCATAGAAGTTAATCTTGTAGCCCAGCCTGAGTCTGCAAAGAGCTTTAGCATCTTCCTGGAAGTCACACCCTCCTCACAGTAATCTGACTGCCCACGAATACATGGGAGAGGGGATTCGAAGAGCTGGGGGGAGGTCCGGAAGTACCCTAACACTGGGACCTTCACCCTTTGCTTTGAGGGAAGCGATAGTTCTCATCGGCCATTATCAGATTCCTCAGGGATTGATTCCACACGCGGACCCCACACGTTATAAAGCGTGCGGGGGTGGGGAGGAAGCACTGCTTTCCCTGCGGGGTCGTGAGCGGGTGCAGTGTCTGGAAATGTGCTGCTGCTTTAGCAGAGACAAGCCACCTCACTTCGCTGGAGAGGAAAAGGTTCAAAAGGAAGCCATTACACAGATGCGCAGCCACCTAAGGCTAGCTGCTTATAAGAATTTAGACCGAGATTGCAGGATGGGAACAGACTGGAGGCTTTCTAAGTTCCATGATCGTACTCTTTCGATATTAATCTCACGTGATCATTAATTATATTCAACAGAGCCATGAGAAAAATGGCTAGAAACAATAGATTGCCATTGAAAAGAAATGAGTTATTGTAAATTATGTTTTCAACTTATTTCAGGTGGTATATAGTAGATATTAAATAAGTAACTGCCAGTTCAGTGAATGAACGCTGTTGTTTTGGTGTGTCTGAGTTGTACTCTTTTAGCCACTTATCCATTCGATAAGTATTTTGGGGGTACTTATTATCAGCAGAGATGCGTGGGCTTCGAGATGAAAAGATATAGCCCTTACCCTCAGGAGTTTACCATATACCTGCATCCATTAACATGCAGACCAATGAGATAAACGCTATCATGGCAGGGTGTTCAAAGAAAGAGAATTTTAGTTTACCTGGGAACTGGCGGGGAGAGATTCACCGAGGAGGCAGCTTTGGGTTTGAAATAGGGAAGGGGCTTCCAAGATGCCAAGGTTGTAAAAGAAGGACCTTCGAGGCAGAGGCAGAAGCAAGGGCAAAAGGAGCGAGGAATAAAGGGTGGCGTGTATAGGGCTGGAGGCTCTTGCAAGGGAGTCAGGACGAGGAGCTCACACCATCGATTTGGAACACGCCAATGTCTTACTATACAATAAAAGAACGAGAATAGATAATTCACGAAGAGGATACAGAAAAAACAATAAACTCATACAAATATTCCGCTTGCCCATAATCAGAGAAACAAAATTTAGCTCAAGATGTCACTTTCACAAATCATAGTAGTAAAGGTTTTGAAAAATGATAATATTTATCGTTGGTGAGGATTCAATAAGATCAGCATTCGTATGTGCTGCTAGGAATGTGTAGATTGATAAAATCTTCATGAAAACAGCGAGGCAATGTATATCGAGATTTTTTTTTCAGAAAAAGTTCTCATTCCTTAACCCAATTTTGTCACTTCTTGAAATCTGTCCAAAAGAATTATTGAGAAAGGTGGATGAAGATTTATGCACCGAAATATTCCAATCATAGTATTATTTATAATTGGAAGGAATATAACCAGAAAAAGTCTGATAACAGGGAATGCATAGTGAAAATGATATATTTATACATTATGTTATTATGTAGCCACACACAAAAAATAGATTAGGACTGCTGTTTGCCAGTGGTAATAGCTCATGATACAATATTGAATAGGAAAAGTCACGTTCAAAATTCAGCGTGATCTAAACTATATTTAAAATATGCACACAACTTCAGTTTCAGGCCGCGGTGGAAGAGCTGGGGTCAGATTTATCTTCCCATCCCCTTCTCCCACCCCCAAAACAAGCTACAGATAAAATATATAAAATAGCGTTTTTAAAGATACTAGACATCAGGCAATGAAGGACAGTGAGCCCTGAGTGAGTCCCCTTAAATTATCACAGTCACTGCTGTAAGAGAGTCTCTGGATTGCAGTGCAGGGAGGGAGACCCCAGGTGCAGCCTAGTAGATGGCCTTAGTTGAGGGGACAGGTGAGGAGAGAGAGAGCCACCATCTGGAGACACCAAGGTGCCCAGAGCTGATAGGACAGAGTACTAGAAGGAAGAGAGCTGCAAAAATAAAATGAACAAACAAAGCCAAAACCACCTCCGGAGATCTTCAGAGCTTGTCCTTCAAGTATTGAGGGATGTTGATCAGTGCATACTTGTGGGGAAAAAACTACCCAAAGCCAGGGAGAGACGACCTGAAACAAATGAAGGTAACAATGCCTGCTCCTCACACAGGGTTGGTTCTATGTGGCAGACCAGAAAGCTTCATGACTGGTGAGTCAAGAGGACACTGAAGAGCCTCAGCAGTGGGAAGCTGAACACCGCTCAGCTCCTGCCTGCCCGATACTATGAGCAGACCTGGAAAGATAAAACTGTTTCCAAGAAACTTAAATGCATCTCAGGGCAAAGCTTCAGAATATTTAAAAGAACACAAAAATATTCAGCATTCAACGAGGCATAAACATCAGCAATGTCTAGAATCCAATCAGAGAGAACCAGACATGCAAAGAAACAGGAAAATGCTATTCACAGTGAAGAGGTAAATCATTAAGTCATAAATAACCCAGAACTGAGATAGATATTAGAATTATCAGGCAAGGACATTAAAAAGTGATTCTAACTTTATTCCATATGTTCAAAGTTTAAAGACACAGAAGATATTTTAAAAGGTCCATATTTGACTTCTAGAGATGAAAGCTACAGTGTGCAAGAGGTAAATACACTGGATTGAATTAAGGCAAATTAGACGTGGCGGAAAAAAAGATAAGTGAATGCACAGACATAGCAACAAAAAGTTTCCAAAATGAAGCACAGAGAAAAAAATGAGAATTAAAAAAAAAAACCCACCAGTGAATCATGGGACAAGTTCAAGCAGCCTGATTTACATATAATCGGAGTCTGTGGTAAGAGGAGAGAGGTGGAGACAGAAATCAAGCGTGAAGAAATAATGGCCGAAATCTCCCAAATATGGTGAAAGCCGCGAAGTCAGAGATCCAAGAAACTCAACCAACCACAAGCACAAGAAACATGAAGAAAATTATGACAACTCAGAATCAAATTGCTCGAAACCAGTGATAAAGAAAAACAAAATCTTAAAAGCAGCCAGGACTAAAAGAAAGAGTAGGAACATTATGAACACAGGAACAAAGACAACGATACAGCAGATTTCCGTTTATAAACAATGCTAATAAGCAATGGAGCAGCATCTTTAAAGGGTGGAATTTAATATGTTTACACAGCTAATCATGGGGCTTCAAAATAAATAAAAATAGATGTAACTACGGGGAGCAGCAGTCATATCCATGGTTGCAGATTTTAATAGTCCTCTCTCAATAATTGACAGAATAAGCAGAGAGAAACAGCAGAATATACATTATTTTCAAGGGCTCATGGAGTATTTACAAAGATAGACAATATTGTGGGCCACAAAACCAGTCAATAAATTTACAAGAATTCAAATGTTCTCTGACAACAACGAAATTAAATTAGAAATCCATAATAGAACGGTCTCCTGAAGAGCTCCCAAATTTTGAAAATTAAATAACAGACTTCTAAAGAAACCATGGGTTGAAGAACTCAAAAGAGAAAATAGAAAATATTTTGAGCCAAATGAAAATGAAACACGGTGTATTAAAACCTCTGGGATGCCACATACTTGCGAGAAATTTATATAACTACAGGCATATGGTAGAAGATAGGTAGAAGGCTATCTAATGGCCTCAAATTCCACCTTTAAAAAGGGAAAATCAAAACCCAAAGTAAGTAAAAGAAAGTAAGAAATATCAGAGTAGAAATCAGTGAAAAGGCAAAAGAAAAGCAATAAAGAAAAATCAATTTAATCCAAAGCCGATTCTTTGAAAAGATCAGTAACGTTGATAAAAGTTCCAGACTGATAAGGACTAAAATGAGAAAAGGTACGAATGATCATTATCAGAAATGAGAGATAAAATGACTACAGGTTCTATAGATATGGAAAGGATAATAGGAGGATATTACGAACAACTTTATGCCAATAAGCTTGACAACTTAGATGAAGTGGAAAAAATTCCTTGACAGAAATAAACTACCAAAACTCATTCAAGAAGTCGATAACCAAATCAGCCCTATATTTGTTAAATTAATTGAATGCATATTTGAATGCATGGCTAAATCATCCCCACAAAAAAATGTCTAGCTTTGGATGGCTTCACTGGTGATTTCTACTAAACATTTCAATAATAAATATTAGCAGTTCCACACAAACTGTTCCAGAAATTTAAAAAAGAGGAAATATTTCTCAACCCATTCTGTGAGGCCAGAATTACCCTGATACCAAAAGCAGGCAAAGACTTTACAAGGAAGGAAAATTAACAGCTAGCATCTTTTATGAACAGCGATACAAATATCCTTTATCCAATTTTAGAAAATTGATATCAGTCGATCAAAACCAGTTGGGATTTATGCCAGGAATTCAAGATTGGTTTAATGGGTAGAAATCATTACATATAATTTATCATACAAAAAAACCTAAAAAAACCTAATAACATGCTTATCTCAATAGACACAGAAAAAGTATTTGACAAAATTCAATATCATTTCCTGATAAAAATTCAACAAATTAGAGATAGAGATTTTCTCAATAAATCACATCTACGAAAACCATTAGGTGACATCATACTTCATGGTGAAGGTCAGAACGTTTTCCCTCCAAGATCAGAAGCAAGACTGGAACGTCCATTTTTGCCATTTCCATTCAAGATTATATTGGAGATTCCGGTCAGGGTAAAGAGGCAAGAAGAAAAAGATGTGCACATGGGTAAGAAAGTAGGAAAACTTTTTATTTGTGGATGATATGATTGTCTATGCAGAATTTCTGCTGGGATCTAAACCCACACAAGCTATAAGAACTTCCAGGATATGAAATCAACATGCAAAAATAAATATTTCTATGTAATGCAACAAACCATTGAAAAATAAAAATTTCAAAATACAATTTAAATAGCATCAAAAATATAAAATATTTAAGTGTAAATCTGATGAAAGATGCAAAAGATTTGGATACTGCAAACTACCAAACATTGCTGAAATAAATTTATGAACATACACCTAAATAAATAGAGAGAGAGGGTTCATGGCTCAGAAGACTCAATATGGTTAAGATGTCAATTTTCTTTAAATTGATTTATAGATTGAATATATCCCTGGTCAAAATTGTGAGGACTTCTTTTATAGAATTTGACAAATTGATTCTAAAATTCATATAGAAATACATAAGACCTAGAACAGTTAATGCAGTTTTGCAAAAGAACACAGTTGGAAGACTAATAACTGTATTTCAAGACTTATAAAGCTACAGTAATCAGGACACGGTGGTATTGATGTCGAGACTGACAAATAGGTAAATGAAACAGAATAGACAGTCCAGTTTAGTATTGAATCTGCATGCGAAGGGACAATCGGTTTTTGGTATCGATAAATTCCACGGAGAAACAATAGTCTGTTCAATCTCTGGTTCTTGAAAACCTTGATATCCATATGCAAAAGATTTATTTCAGCTTATACTTCACACCATAAACACAGCTTAGCATAAAATGGATAATAGAGCTAAACATGCAACCTAGAGCTATACAATTTCTGGAAGAAAATGTATGGGAAAACCTTTGCAACTTTCCGTGAGGCAAAAATTCTTTAGATGCAAAATTCAAAGCACACTCCCTAAAGTATTAAAGAACGAATTGGATTTCATCAATATTGGAAACTTTTGCACACTACAGTCACTATTAAGAGAATTTAGATGGAAGTCACACACTGGGAGACCATATTTGTCAATCATATTTCTTGTAAAGGAGTTTTATCCTGCCTAAGTAAAGAACACTCAAAATTCAATAGTAAGAAAACGAGTGGTTCAATTAAGAATGGACAAAAGATTTGAATAGATTTGTCACTAAAGAAGATAGCCAAATATGCATATAAAACATGATCAACCTTAAAATCCAGGGAAATGTATATTAAAACCATAATGTAGTACCACTATGCACCTATTACAGTGGATAAAATGGAAAAGACTGACCGTTACAAGGGTCGGCAAAGCTGTAGAGAACTGGAACTCACTGGTGGAAGTGTAAAAACAGTATGGTCGCATAGGAAAGCCTTTGGTGGTTTCTTAGAAATTAAACATATGTGCAAAATATGACCATTTCTTTTGTAGGTATCGACCCAATAGAAATGACAATATATATCTTTACAGAGACTTGTACAGCCATTCATAGCAGCTTTGTTTGCAATAACCCCCAACAACTGGAAATAATTGTCATGTTCCTCAACTGGTGAATAGATAAACTGTAATAGTCCCGTCCAATGGAGTATTAGTGATAAAAAGACTGAACTGTTGATATCAATTGTATGTGGGATGTAAACCTAAAAGCAACAAACGAACAGGACAAACAGAGACTTGTGGACATGGACAATGGACTAGTGGTTACCAGAGGGGACGGGAGAGGTAGACAGGGTGAAAGGGGTCAAATATGTGGTGACAGAAAGAAATCTAACTATAAGAGGTAAAGAAACAATGTAAAAAAAAAATTATATATATATATGTATATGTATATATATGTATGTATGTATATATGTATGTGTATATATATGTATGTATGTATATATATATATATATATAAATGCCTTACTGTTAAAGTGATAGCTGAAACTTATTGGATTTCGCTAACCAATGTCACCATAAAAAAATAAAGAAACCTGCCATTAAAACAAACAAACAAAAAGAATGAACTACTGATGTATGGTACACCATGGATAAATTTTAGAATAATCGTACCGAGTATATGCTGTGTGGTCATAGAAAATAAACAACCATTATGGCAGATGAGTGGCTATCTGAAGACGTGAGTTTGGGGTGAAGAAGGGGTAGGGGAGAAGGGATCCAAAGAGGAAACGTTTGGGCGGTGGTCTTGATTGTGGTGTTATTTCAAGGTGTATACATATGTCACATCTTACCAAATTACACACTGAAGTGTGCATAATTTATTGTATGCCAATTAGATCTCAATATATCAGTATGAAAAAAAAAAGTTCTCTTTGCCTAAAAAATATGCACAGTAAAATCTTCAAAGAAGAATACCAGTAACTCGTTATTTCTGAGTGGTAGGACTGTAAATTAACTTTAAAATGATTTCTATAATTACCAGGCATTACTTTTGTAATTAGGAAAATTAAAGCTAAATGAGAAGAGCTGCGTTAATGTGTAGTCTACAGAATATTTTATTCAGTTGTCCGGCCGTAGATATAAGCATTGAAACTACCACCACCATCATTGATCGTGAGGTTGCTCATTTAAACATTCATCCAAAAAGGAACTGAAGAGTGAGATGTAGCCCATTAGTATTGAGGACGGAGCATGGAGGCAGCAAAGCAGAGGACGGTTTTCTGGGCAGAAGCAGAAGCATTAGACGGTGCCGAGGCAGGAAACAGACCGCTGTGGGTGGGGCGAACAGGTAGTCGGGTGTTAATATAGGTAAAGGTTGAGGTGGGTGGTCACAGGAGAGAAAGATATGAACCAATCCAGCCTCTTTCCCCTATATCTTGTCTGTTCTCTTACCCTCCCTTCCTCTCTCCTCCCCTTCCCTTTCTCATCTTGGTTTTTTCCTTTTCTTTTCTTTTTATTTTTTTATTTTTTGCATTCTAGGAAAAGTCTTTGTTTGTTTTGAACTTGAGTAATTGAGTTTTCTGCTGTATGCTGTCAGCTATTCATAGCCTCCGACAAAGTTTCAAATGGAGGGCCATGTGTTCTATATATATACACACACACACACACACACACACACATACATATATTTGATTCTTCATATTCTTAGATTTATGGCTGCATCAGCGTTCGCTCTGAGGTTATAGTCACAGAGGTCATCTCGGATACCTGAAGGGCAGAAATCAGGTATTTTAGAAATCGGCTCCTTTCTACTCATAGTCATGCAGCGTCACAAAGGGGCTGAAGGACACTAATTACCTCCCTCTTCTGAACTGAAGAATAGTTTGCTCTGCTTTTTTCAGCCTTACGGAGAGCCTTTTATGCTCTCTCAGTATTGGTTTGTAATCAATGACAATTGAGCTGGATTATGTTGGAGGTCTCTCTACTTAAATAGTTCATAGCGGGAGCTTCAGGGTCAGATTAGAGGGGAAAAAAAAGCCCTGCTGGTTACTATTTTGTTGTTTGAAGATCTGGCAACCTAGGGAAAGAATTTACTGGAACAGGCCCATGGCCATAGCAACAGGTTTTGTGAGTTTATTTCAGCGTCACTGAGGTGTGCCCCCTCCCCCCATCATGGCTCAGTCTTCAGTGTGTGTGACCAAGAGCTCACTTGGGGGCTTCTCACATGCAGGCGTGCCTGGGGAAGATGACCTCATTGGTGGTCAAAAGGCCACCGTGTTGCCTTGAGTTCACCTTGAGTTCTCATTTCTCTCCCGTTGGGGCTTTCTCTGAGAATTTACGGGGGCCTCTGTCCATTTTCGTCTGTTGCACCTCTCAGAGCATCTTCTAAATATTTTACTTGGGATGTTCTCACTCCCGTTTCTCCGTCCCGCTCGAATCTTTGCAATTTAAATATTTCTGCATTACCTTTTAAATGGTGAAACAATTTTATGCTCCCCGACATAGCAGTAATTTCCATAGAACCTTTAAATGTTTCATGCAGAAAGAGACAGTAGAAGGTACTCGTTCTAATACCCTTACTTGATAAAGAGAGTCTTTGAATCCAAAATAGGTGGTTTCCTGCAATTGACACAGCGAGTTGGCTAGAAGGGGTATGATTCCAGTTCTCCTGAGAAGAAGACTCAAGCCTATTTTCACCACACCGTGCTACAGCACAATAACTTTTTTCCCCCTCAATATATAAAAGCAGAAATGATTCAACGACTGGACTAAATAAATAAAACATGTTCAGGGTACAGTTTTACTAGAGCCAGAGGGCTCGGAACTGGAAAGAGGCAGCCTCGGGCCTCTGTTTCCTGGAGGTGGAAATAATTTGTCTTTCAAAATGACCCACCCTCATTATGGTAATCATCCTCCCGCGCAATACAATCTCATTTTATGCGGCATGTTTCAGGCCCGATGAATCCCCCACCCCCACCCCCACCACGCTTTCCAGAGTTAAAGTCAAGGTCCCCCAGTTATGCGATGCCGTTAAGAAGCTAAATAATGCAGTGTCAGAGTTATAATCATAAAGGGTAAGCAGGGAAGTGGGAAATGGTCAGGCGATAGCACCGGAGGAGAACGATGCTTCTGAAACACGATCAAGAGTCAATGAGGCAGAGAAACAGGAAACACGGTGCCAGATGGCAGCAACCTGCCAAGGCTGAGCTCACAGGTGGCCCACTGCCACCTCCCGGTAGCCATGGGTATTACAGCTGCAAATGGGCATACATTGTGACGACGTTAGGACTGTAACGTGTTGTAATGAGGTAACTTCGTATTTATAGACGTGTTATTTCCTAGACACTCAAAGAAAATAGCTTTTTAGGACCTTCAATTCACCATTTTTCTGTTGTTCAGAGAGCCCACCTATTGCCTTCTTGAATTTTGTTCGTGATGGGGATAAATGCTCACCCCAAGTGGTCTACTATTAGAATTCTTTTCTGATGAGAGTTGCTGGCTAAGGCTGAAATGAGTTCATTGAATACTTAGTCGTTGGGTCAATATGATTCTGGGATTTTTTTTTTTTTTTTGAGGCCGAAATAAGAGTGTATTTTGGAAGCTAATCGTTGAAGGGTTTTGATTTTCCATGGAATTTTGTAGATACGCTGTTTTTGTATGTTTTGTTTAAAAAGGACAAACAGTTTAAAAAGGAGTTCTAAAATTTCTGGTTTTTTAAAAGAGAACTTCTAAAATAAAACATTTTCTCTCTCAGGGTCAGGCCTAAAAGTTATCTTTTAAGCAGTTGCTGAGAGTTGAGACTTTGTGGCTAAAACTGGTTCACGGACACCCAGGCCTTCGACAATTGAATTTACTCAGATCTTTGGAAGAGGGTCAGGACAAAGAAGTTATCCACAGCTTTTGGGAGACCAATCTAAAGCCATCTACCAAGACAGGAAGTTCACGGATATTGCCTAAATTTGGTATGTCAATAAGTAGCAATGTCGGCATAGTATTTATAAGCTTGGTGGTAAACAGTAGAATAAACAGGGAAAAAATCTTTGGATAGTTTGCTTTTAGGGAACAACTCTTAAATATAGGGAGAAGTATTGTGAGTGTATATAATTTTCTGCTCAAATAGCAGAAATCACACTATTTTTCGAACACATATAGATCATTCTTATAAAATTACCCTGTGCATAAGTTCCTCCTGTTACCTCTGGTACTGACCACAGCATATGAAATTCTAGCCCATATACTAGCATAAGTGAGGGAGTTAAAATCATCAGAAAATGAGGAGACAAACAGTCATTTGCAGATGGCACTGCTATCTACCTGGATGTTTTGAGTAATCAGGTGAATGCATGAATATCGATTGCTTTTCCACTTACCAAACCTAATCAATTAGAAAGTAGTACTGGAAATGGAGATTTCGTTCCAGACTGTAATAAAATAGCAAAATATCGGACTGGATGTAGCCACCTCTGCAGCAGAGATGTCTGCAGCGGTGGACGGAAGGGGCCTTGTCTTCGGTCCAGGATCACTGTGCCAGCACACGGTGTTTCTGGAGGAGTTTTCCCAGTGTTCTTTATAGTTCCTATTCTTTGCTTACAGTGCGACCAATCTTTTTCCTAAATTTGTTAATCCGTTCAATCCATTTACATTCAAATCTAATTGGGCTAGAAACCATTCTTTTTTAATTACTTCACCTAAACTTTTCTGTGCTACTTTCAAGTTTGTATAGATTGAGAAAATCTGACCTGTATTATCACTTAATATTGGGAGATAATCTTTTACATTTATAAAAACACATAACTATTATAAGTTTATAAAAGATAATAAAATATTTTACTATATAATTAATAAAGACAAGCATGTTATTATAGATTTACACAAATATATAAACTATATCACCTATATTACTATATTTTAAATAAATTCTATATTAAATTTTTAATAAATATAAATTTAATAAATTTAATTTCTATAATTTGATTTAAAAATTAAAGCAATAATGATAGATGCACATGTGTATGTATACACACAAGCACACGTTTTGTCTCTCACATGAACCATTGTAAAAAATGATAAGCTGTGTGAATTAAAAGCCATAAAGTTGTTTAATTTCTTTGACCTTGGTAATCCACTTTTACAATGAAATGATCAGAGATCTCTCTATACCTTGATATTGAGACAACATTGTTTCTAATAGTAAAAGATTAGAAATAACTTAAAAATCATACCACAGAGTAGTGATGAAGTAGGTCATGGTAGATACATAACATCGAATATTATATAGTCCTTAAAAATCATATTTTAGGAAAACGCTAAAAATATATTATTAGGGGAAAAACGCAGATGTTGATCATAAAATAGTGTAGACTGTGATCAGTAGTATATATATCTTGTTCAGCAGTCTGTTAGCACATCCATCTATCCCATCCATCCCTCTATTGAAAGCTGGTGTGATAGATGTGAAGATTAGATTTTATTTTACACTTAATTTTTTTCACATTTTCTTTAGCTAAAAAAAAATTTTTTTTGAAAGTCTTTTAGACACCTAATATGGTATTGTTTAGAAATGTAAATAATTATGACCACGGAAATAATAGCACCTTGATTTATTTGTAAATTGGGTTGTACCAGCTACTTTGAAAGATGCCGAAGCAACCCTTGAGAACCCTTTTCGCTCCAGGTGGGAATAATTCCCCTGGCTCTATTTACAGATGTCATTGAGAGGAAGGTGACTTGGTCTCTTTATTGCCCAGATTCCCCAAAGTGTTCCTTTTCCAGCGGACAGGAAGTGACTAGATGAGGGCTGATGATGTTGAGAGACTGTGAGCACAGAAATGGAGGCCAAAGAATGTGACCAGAGTGTGGGAGACGGTGGGCTCTTAGGCAAAGGTTTTTTTCTGTTTCACTCGAGTTCAGAACGATGCCACAGAGCCGTGTACTCCTTTTCCAAATGGAAGGTGACCAACTAAAGGTGTCACCGGCTCCCCACGGCTTTTTCTGACCCCACAGCTCGCCTGGGATGGGACTGCCTCTCCATTCTGAGGAGCTTTTGCTTGCTGGCAAAGTTGAGGTGCCTGAGATTTGTGTGCTAGCACAGAGGGTGACTGGTCCCATGAGCCTGTCATTTGGGGCGTTGGGAAGGTTTGACAATGCAGAGAAGTAGTCAGACATCAGAATAAGAGACTGTTTTCTCAACACGATGATGACCAATGCTTAAAGAACAGTCACCATCTCCAGTCTAAGTCACCCTTTTAGCCAGATTTTGAAGGTTCCAAAACCTATTAATTTTGGAATGTGTTTTATGCTTATTCTAACCGTATTCCCACCCAAAACACAAAAGCCGTCTTCATGAAACGGCCGCACTAATTGGACATGACAAGGTCCTTCTGGCCAGCCAGGCAGGCCACAGGCGGGGGCACAGGAGGGAGTCCCTGGGGTCTGCTTCCAAGCCCTCGGTGTAGAGACGAGAGTGCCAGGCGTGGGGGAAGGTCTTCACAGTAACACACTCCTCCCACGAGGAACATTTTCCCGACACACACCAGGTCTTGATTTTTCCATTTTTTAATTTTTCCCCATCACTCCCGCCCACATCCTGTCGGAGCAACTCGCTCTGTTCCTAGCCCGCTCTGGGGTTTGCCTCGATGTGCAAACCAAAAGTACATCTGCTCTTCCTCAGCGAGCTCATCGTTTGGCCCGGCCGCTTCGTAATTAGATTTCTCGAAAACCTCTCTCCTCATATATCAATTATTCCACTCCCTTAATCATCTTCCTCAAGGTTTCCCATGATCCTACTACTCATTTGTCACACTGTCTGGGTCCATACTTCGGCGTTTACAGGACTGAAAGAGTAACGCACAGTAATAGGGTGTGGTGTCTACTTGGTTGTAGTCTTGGGGATCATCCTCCCATGCCTTTTCTTCTCCCCACTTACCCCACCAGGTTATAGCATCCCTTTCAGTATCTGAGAAAGAGGATTGTTCACTTTCGTGGGTTTTTGGATTTCTGTGATGATGGTTTTTGACGTAGCGCAAATGCGTTTATGTTCCTGTGCCCTGGAGGACCTACCTCCTGAAACGTGACCAGTTTTACACCTAATTAACCTACGATAACCTTGGTGATAACCCAAGAGATGAGATGAATTATAGAATGAATTTCTGGTCCCTTGTTGGGAGGTTAGTGTGAGGGAAGTATGTGCCAGTACTTGGGCACAGAACAGACAGACCTCTGTTCCTGTGGGAGTGCCAGAGCCTGAAGATTCACCCCATGGCGATTTAAAACCAACCCCATCAAAATAGGCACGAAAGGAAAAAGCTAGCAAGGTCTTAGGCAATAGACATGTATGAGGAAAGAGATATATTTCTATAATTTGTCATTTAGGTCTTTCTGCAGAACCCGATACAAATATACTGCCTTTGACATATTCTCTGCCACTTGTAGACATTATTTTACGATGGAAATAAATTTATTCTTTATTATAGTCACTAAACATGAGTGATTCCCTTCTTCCGTTGATCTATGAGGGTTTTTAAATATCTCATTCGCTGATGGATTCATTCCTTCATCTCACGTTTGCTGAGGGTTTTGTGGAGGCTGGGCTCTGCACAGTCACTGGGGAGGACAGGGTGAGGAGAAGTGGACGTGCTCTCTGTCCTGATGGGTTTTATAAATTCATAGGGCAAGGCAGATGTTAGTCATAATGTCCCACAAATACTTGTAACATCACAATGGTAACTAGCAGTCGGAGGGTCCCCCTGGGAAGGGCGTGTGGCTGGGGTGTTCTGATTGTGTCAGTTTGCTCGTGGTCACCTTGGACCAAACGAGGCACACATGTACCAATGCGCCCTTCCCTGTGACCCCCTCTGAAGGCGAGGTCACGTCGCATTGTCTGTTTTTCATAAGGTTCGGTCATTTTTATTCGCACTTGGTGCATATTTAGCAGCGTTTAGTTCATCTGATTTATCAGCCGAGAAGTCCCCCCTGACACAATTCTCCCGTCCACATGATGCCTCGAACATTTCCAGAGTCCGGTATCACATGGGCAGCTTCTTGAAGACCTGGAAATTGTCTGGCTTGCTGGGATCTCACGTTCTTCAGATTGAAGTGAAATTCGACTCCAAATCTGGTGGGAAAACCAGCATCTCTTCACCCTCAGCACTCAGGAAAAATGTTCACATGGCAAGTTTGACCGAAGACCGGGGGCAAAAGGTGGTGGTGATGGGAAATACACCACCGGGCAGCATCGCGGGGGGAAAAAAATCGATATTGAACATCCCAGATTTTAAAAGTCCCTCAAGCATTTCCTTCCAGAGGAATTTGCTGCTTTTTTTCTTCTGCTAGGGCTCTGTCATTTTCTCATATTGCTAAATCTGTCCCAGCTATGCCCTAGGGGTGTCCTTCAACAACTATCTTTTTTGAGAATAATAGGACTTCCTGAAGAGAAAATAAAAGGATCCCGTTATCAAATAAATTTAGGACACTCTGGTTCAATAGGGTTTTTTTTTTTTTTTTTTAACTGTAGGGTGTCTCAGAGTCTTTAATATACTAATATATGTTGTAAATTTCTAAGGAAATATTTTTTAAAGTCTTTAAAGAGGTCTCTTAAATATTTCTCAGACGTTGGATTATCCGTGATGCCTTTGGCTCTCTGCGGCACAAACTCTGATTTCTAATGGTTTGAGCGACAGGCCATTTTATCGTTTCATGTGACTGGACGTTCAGACATAGGATGGCTGACCCCATGGTTCGGGGACAGTGTCAAGGGCTCAGGTTTTCTCCCTCTTTGCCTCTGCCGTGTTCGACGTTGACTTTGTACTCAGACTGGTCACAGGATGGCTGCAGCAGGTAGAGATCTCAAATCTAGAATGGCACTGACCTGGTGAAAGGGAGTGACCATTTCTAGGGCTTTTTAAAAATTATTTTTAGAGAGAATTTGAGACTTGTTCCACAGTCTCCCGAAAGACCTTCTTTCACATGTCTTTGGCTGGAATTGGGTCTTAGCCTTTAGTCTTAAACTAATTCACAGCCAAGAGGAGGGATGAGCCCTTCCTCAAACACCTGGCTACAGGGCATAGATAGATATAGATACCGGCACAAAACTGAGGTTCTGTTTGGAAGGAGTTAGGAGGATACAGGTGCTGGGCAGGCCCCTAACAATGTCCATTAAAGAAACACAGTGCTATGGACTGAATCTTGTCCCTCCCAAAATTCATGTGTTGTAGACCTGTCCGTGTAGCTTGAATAGAATAAATCTCAGTAGTGAACTCACAGGCAGAGTTTTGGCAACAGAAAAGATTCTGGCGTCCCTAGAAATGTTTGAAAAATTTGGGAATTGGGCCTTTAGGAATTAAGATTAAATGAGGTGATAAGAGTGGGACTTTGATCTGATAAGACTGGTGGCCTTATAAGGGGCAGGGGAGGGGGAAGGAAACAGGGAACGGGAGAGGGAGAGGGAGCAAGCACCGAGGAAAGGTCGGGTGAGGACGTTGCAGGATGGGGGCCCCTCCATAAGCCAGAAAGAGAGAGAACTTTCACTGGAAACTAACCTTGCCAGACTTGGATCTGGAACGTCTAGTTTCCAGAACTATGAGAAAATAAATGTCATCTAAGCCACCCGATCTATGGTATTTTGTTATGGCAGCCTAGCCAACTAATATACACAATCAATGGGATAAGAGATTGAAAATAATACAGAAGTTTTTAGAGACAATGATGAAGAGCTCCTCCTTTATGCCAATTCCTTCCCTGGAGATTGCTGCTAAAAATAATTGGTGCTATGCTTTTTCTCATCTTTTTAATAGTTACCAAACATGTATTATGTTCATGTGCACATATGTACGTATATACACATACATACATATTCTACGCACATATTTTTTGGATATTTTTATTTTTTTAACGTTGACATCGTACGTGCTGTTATGGAAGTTATTGTCAACAAAATATATAGCCTGGCCTCATTCTTCGTAAGGGTCGCATAGACATATCATGCAGATGTCTCTCAATTCCTTCCGCCATCTTGGTATGAAGGGACTCCTACGCTTACCTAACATGGGACATCTCCTGGGATTTGTGCTCAGCACGGCACCCTTTTGGACCTACTGATCTAGAACTGCAGGTTCTCTGTCTCTCTGTTGTCTTAAAAGAAGACTTAACTTCTTGAGGCCGTCAGGACATTGGACTTTGGCAGAATGTAGTTGGCTAATGGTACCCAAAGGACGTGGTGACACAGGCACTAACGAATGGCCTCGTGCTGGACAGTCTTCACATGGCCCCTCTGCATCAGAAATGCTAACTTCCCTTTCTTCAGGGGATGAGGCACTTTGTTCTTTCATGCATGACATTGTGCGTTATGGAAATTGTGACATTACTCAACAGCTGTCTTATTCCATCTTGGATGAACTCTCCTTCAAGCTATGCAGCTTGAAGAGAATAAATCTGACTAATGAATTTACAGTCAGGGTTTTGGCAACATAAAAGATTCTGGCCTCCCTGGAAAAGTTTTAAAAATTTGTCTAATGTTGACAAGGAAAATTATTTCTCATAATTTGTGTCATTTGAGTCTCATTTATCAACAAACACTCTGTCAATGTAGGAAACCCACCCTCAGAAAGTGGTTTAATCTTTAAACCCATTTAATCCTATCAGCAGGGTTGTTAAAATAAGCAGGGGTGATTCTAACATGCCTGGGAGTTTACACAACTCCCCCCTTAGCCAAGATGATGCTGTGTTTATCATACACAAAAGATGACCTTCCCTTGGGGTTTAGGTCTGTTTCCAGCAGAAAGATTACTCTGTAAATCCAGTTCCCACATGAACGCTGCTAATCCCTATGCATATGTCTCAGCTTGTTGACTCAGTTGCTTGAAGGTCCAGATGCGGTGTTTCGAAAGGCTTGTCAAACAATTTAATTTTTCATGTCTTCATTTTGAAAGCCTCATTTTGGCCCTCATTTGTAAAGCCTCCATTTGTTTTAGGTGACAACACATATAAGTAGAGGAAAAGAAAAAAAAAACCAGAGTCATTAAAGTAATGGATCAGAGACTTACATTTTTTAATGAACTTTCTCTCTTGATTTTAAAACATCATTATAAAAATATCTTCCCCAGTCTTTAGCACCTCGTTTTATGTCATCTAAGGTATCTTTCTAGACAGGGGTGATTTACAAATTACCCGTATTTCAGACCCTGGAGGTTGAGATATTATCTATGCTTCGTTGTTTAAGGGTGTTTTTGTATAGCACTTTTTAGTTCCATCATTTTGTTTTTCGAGAGTAACAGCCAGCAATTTCGTCATTAGTGCCCATCACGTGTTGCCTCAAAGAATCATGAATCCTTAAAGAAAAAAAAAAGTCTTATTCAAATTCCCATTCAAACACTTTTATATTAAAAGTACATGGCATATAATAGTGGTATGATTGAGTATAATTATACCACTACAACTAATCACAAATATATTAAAGTATATATTCAATTATATATAGCATGTATGAATAGTTATACCTGATACCAATGCATATCTATTATTACCATCACACTCTACTTGGTTAACATAATTTTAATGATTTATAGGCATAGTCCAGTATACAGGTGTCCTAGAACTACTGTAGACTTGTCTGTGGGTCAGCAAAGACTGAGTAAGATAGTGGGGAATTCTACGGAGGGTATTATGGCATTTTTCAAATCACCTCCTTTCTCCATCCCTGCATCCCTAAGTAGAGGCAGGATTTCTGAGGCTCTCATTTCCAGGAAGGCTCCCTTGGGTAGGGTGTTGATGAAAGGTGTCATTTGACTCTTATCATTCTTAGTGGTCTTTTAATCTGAATGTAACTCACAAGCACATACAGTCTCCTTCAGCTGTGTCTGAGATGTTTGGCCTCAGAGTAGGAGGTGCCTTACACGGCAGCTAGAGTTTGTCTCTACCCCGATGGTACACGTTGGGTACCACCAAAGAAACCTCATGGCTGGAGGGAGGAGAGGGAAGAGCAATGGAGAGGCATCAGAAAGCGTCAGAGAACCTCAGAATTCCTGTCTGCAGATGCAGAATGTGTCTCAGGATAAGACAGGTTGTAAGTAGGTTGTAGGATAAGACTTCTGGTGGATGAGGGGTCTGGGGCAACGGCCAAGGTCTCAGTAGAGAACCTGAGAAAAAGCAGGTGGACTGTGCTGGTAGCTCTGGCAGCTCCACGACAAGCTGACTGACCTATGGGAATCATTGTCCTGAGCCTCAGTTCTCAGCGGACCCAAACAGCCTGCCCGGCACCAGACTCCATTGTCCCCTCAGAGCCTGCTCTCCACCATTGCAGCTCACTCTGGCATTCTTAAAACAAACGGAAGAAGCTCTTTGCGACACTTTACGTGGTTTCTCTAGAGGCGGTGTGGGGTTGAGAGTGAGGTATGTTTACGTTTAGCAGAAGACTGTTGCGACCTATTCATTATTAATTTACCCATCGAGCGTGTGTTTAAAAATTACTATAGAGCAGTGCTATGAAAAGGGCTCAGGCTTCAAAGATAGTAATGTAGTTTCTGTCCTTAGAGCTTCTAGCCTAACACGGAGTTAAAGATATAAATAGAAAATGTCTATGTTCCTGAGACTATAAGAAGTGGAAAATGGGATGGGAACTCAGAGGAACTCTACAGAGGCGGGAACTCTACAGAGGCGGGA
>NW_011888815.1:708696-712292 GCF_000151845.1 Pteropus vampyrus | reverse complement strand
TTTTTTTTTTTGGTAGTAAAGTCCACATAACATAAAATTCACCATGGATGGACCTCGAGATAATCATGCTAAGCGAAATAAGCCAGATAGAAAAAGTCGAAAACCACACGATATCACTTAGATGTGGGATATCAACCTAAAAGCAACAAACAAACAGGACAAACAGAGACTCATGGACATGGACAATAGACTAGTGATTTCTAGAGGGGACGGGGGAGGTAGACGGGGTAAAGGGGGTCAAATATGTGGTGACGGACAGCAATCTAACTATGGGCAGTGAACACACAGTGCAAATATACACATGCCTCCCTGTTAAAATGTTCAGCTGAAACCTACCAGATTTTGTAAACCAATGCCACCATAAAAAATATATATATAATGATTAATTAATTGACATTCACCATTCTGGCCGTTTTACGTGTGCAGCCAGCGACATTCGCCACATCTCCATGTTGTACAACTACTGTTGCCGTCTGTTTCCACATCTTTTTCATTACTCTGGACAAAACTGTAACCGTTAAGTGCTAACTCCCCGTTCCCATTCCCCGCCTCAGCGCGTCGGTCACTCTTCCTTCTAAGCGCCTGTGTCTCTCTGGATTTGCTTATGCTAGGCGCCTTGTGTAAGTGGGAAGGGTCATACGATATTTGTCTTTTTTTGAGTGACAACCTTTCAAAGGGCTGGCTCCTTCGTGCTGAGGGCTGTAAGCCTCAGTGCCAAGTGTGGGGTTCTGTTACTACCTCAGTGAAGCGGGCCAGAGAGCGATTAGGCTCTTTCTCTACCTTTCTCTTAAGGTAAAACGGAATCCGAATAATAGGCGTGTCTTTGTTCTCTAGCTGGAGCAAAATTAGCTACATTTTTATTCACTCACTGAGTCAATAATGGGGTGCCTGCTCTGTGCCATGCAGCGAGATAGAGCAGGGATCCCCAACCCCCAGGCCGTGGACCAGTACTGGTCCATGGCCCGTTAGGAACTGGGCCACAGAGCAGGAGGCGAGCGGTGAGCAAGTAAGTGAAACATCGTCTGTATCTGCAGCCGCTGCTCCCCAGCGCTAACATCACCACCTCAGCTCCACCTCAGATCATCAGGCATTAGACTCTCAAAGGTGCACTGGTCCCTGGTGCCATAAAAGTTGGGGACCGCTGAGACAGAGTATCACATCTTTCCTTTTGTGCTTCCAGGTATTTCCAGAGTGAATGATATCATACATGCATTTAACTTAGAAAAATTCAACTATGTGCGATACAGCAACTATTCTGCTACGGTCATATAGCAACCATTCTGTACGATTCTATTTTGCATATATATGAATAATGATATACTGCGCTCAATATTATACCTTTAATATGCATATGGCAGTGTCGGGTTACAGTCACATTCGTGGGCACTGAGCTTTATGAATAATTTAGGGAAACGCAAGGGTGGTTTCCGCCTTGGGTGCTCACGCAAGAGTCACACTCCTTTTGGGAGGAGAAGCCCCTGTTTCTGAGAGCCTGCTGGAACCCCTTCTGCCCACACCCACCTCCCACAGCATTCGCCTCTTCCATCCTGGTCCTGGGGATTCTCAGAAGCTTCCATCCAAGGGCCTGGTCCTGGCGCTGCTGCCCACGCACGTGGACGCACTCCAGAACCATTTCTCTTGTGCAGAGTTGCTGCTTACAGCAAGCCAAGAGAGAGGGGGTCGCCCCAGCCTTGATGGCAGTGCCGTGCTCCTGGTTCCCCAGCTCAGGGCATCGCCACCCTGGGCCACACTCCCTGCTGAGCGTTACTATCCAAGCCAGTCTGTGGTCTGGGTTTCATTTCTCTCGGAAAAATGTCCCGTGATTGACGATGGCTCCCACAAGCCATCTTTGACAGTATCTGGATAGAGTTGATGTGTGTGTGCGTGCGTGCGTGCGTGTGTGCTGCCTTTTTTTTTTTCCCCAGACAAAAATAAATTCGTTCCATGCTGGGCATGGGATCTGGTTCAGCCTTGACACCGTATGTTAATGGATTTTCCTTTCTTTTGCTATGCAAGAGCCATCTCAGTTTCCATTTCTGTTTTCTCCTCTCTCGCTTGAAAATGGTGAATAGATTAGCAAGATCCATTTGTCATCCATTTTCCTTGGTAACCCAGCCGCGTGTGTGTGTGCGTGTGTGTGTGTGTGTACACGCACATACACGTTTATCCGTCCTGCCATTCCCTCTCGAGTCAGGTGGCAGGCTGGAACGGTACCAGATGGCGTTCTGGGTGCCCGGGCTCCCTCGGCAGTGTGTTCTACCCCTTGTAAAGTTCCTCCTGCTTTACCCACCTGCTACTTAGACAACTCCCTTTTAATTTTATTTTTCCACCTTCTGTTTCTGCTGATATAACCCCCATCCCACCCCCCCACCTCATGGCCAGCTCTAGAGAGACTCTAGGGTTAAATTCTAGGGCTATTTCCTTGCTTCTTCCCAGAAGCTCCCTGAAGAAGCTTGCTGGCCCCTGGGCTCCACGTGCTGCTGGGTCGGTAGGTGGCTAAGTGTCCAGACCTTGGGGTCAGACAGACACAAGGCCAAGTTCCACCTCTGCTGCTTTCTAATGTTGCATCAGGTGGGTTAATTTACCTTGATGAGTCTCTTCATCACTAAAAAGGGGGTTGTCATAAGAAAGAACTGAGCTAATGCTACTTCCAGTAGCAAGCTGTCAAGAAATCTTCTTAGCTCTAAATTGAAAACATATCTGTGTTCTTCTTGAGAAGATCACTCTAGTTGTGCCCTGAAGAACAGTTTAAAGAGGACCCAGGGTAGACATAGTTCCACTGGTTCTGGGGTTATAGCAGTAGTGATGTGATACCTGACATTTGGGTGATTTCCATCTATTTAAGTCTTCTTTAATTTCTTTTTTTAACAACGTTTTCTAGTTGCAGTGTTAAAGCCTTGGGTTTCTTTTGTTAAATTTATGACCAGGATTTCTATTCTTTTTGCTGCCATTATAAGTGAAATTGCATTTCTACATTTTGTTTCTGAATTATTCATTGTTAGTATACAGAAACATAATTGGTTTTTGTCTGTTCATCTTTAATCATGGCTACATTGCCCACCTAACTTGTTTATTAATTCTGATAGTTTCTTAGTGGACTCTTTAAGACTTCCTTTATATATGTAACCAAGCCACCTATAAATAGAGATAGCTTTATTTCCGCTTTTCCAATCTGCTTGCCATCCATCCATCCATCCATCCATCCGTCCATTCCCTCCTCCATGCTGTGGCTAGAACCTCCAGAACAGTCTTGGACAGACGTGTAGTGAATGAACATTCTCTACCTGTGATCATGTTCATTATCATAGAGAGAAAGTGTTCAGTCTTTCTCCATTAAGTATCCTGTTACCTGTGGATTTTAAGCGAATGTCTTTATCAGATTGAGGAAGTTTTATTTTTAGTGCGTTAAGTGTTTTTCTCATGAAAGTGTGATGCGTTTTATTTTATTTATTTATTTTTGTATTGAGATGATGCCGTGGTTCTTTATCCTACATCATTATTTTGGATAATTACGTGGGTTGATTTCCGGATGTTAAACCAACCCTGAATTCCTGGGGTAGCGCCCACTTGACGGTTGTATATCATCCTTCCTATGT
>NW_011888815.1:704778-707196 GCF_000151845.1 Pteropus vampyrus | reverse complement strand
TTTAATTTATTCCACTTTTTGTGCTTAACTGTATTTCCTAATATATCTAAAATAATTATGTAGTTATTATGCAAGACATTGAAATGTGAATTTCAACCACGGACCAATAACTCTAGAAATTAACATTTCTCACTGAAGTACCAGTTCCCTCTCCCCTGTGCTTGGATTAGGGTGAAAACAGAGCTCGAAAGGAATGGGTAACTTAAGAGCGCTCTAGAAGTTAAAATGGGGGGGTGTTTGAGTGTGGGGGGGAGGTCCAGGTAAGGCAAGCAGGTGAGAAGGGTGCTTAGTTTCCGGGAAAGTGGGAAGGGGAAGACTTGGGAGGGTCATGTCTTGGCAAGGAGAATATTAGGATCCTGGTGTCTGAACACCGAAGATCGCAAGGAGCCTTGGGTGGCAGACAGACTCTAAGGTGGCCCCTCCGCGATCCCCACTTGCTGGCATTTGCGCCTTTGTGTCAGATGCTCCCCTCAAGTGTGAGTGAGAGGGGGAACTTCTCACCAATAGAATATGGCAGGTTACCAGGTGATTATGTTACGCATGATCTTGTCTTGTTTACATACTCACTCTAGAAACTCTCTTTGTGGGTGAAGGAAGCAATCATGCTGGGGAAGCCCCCACTGCAAAGAGCAGATGGCCTCTGGGAGCTGACAGTGGTCTTTAGCTGACAGACAGCAAGAAGCCAGGGTTCTAAGCCCTAGCACTGCGAGGCAGTGCATTCTACCAATAGCCCGTGTGAGGTGGGAAGCAGACCCTTCCCCAGCCCAGCCTTCAGACAAAGGCTTCGCTCTGGCTGGCACCTCCACAGCAGCCTGGCAAGACCATAAGCCATGAGGCTCCTGCCCCACAGAAACTGTGAGATAATAAATGCCTGTTTTTTTTAATCCGCTAACTGCGTGGTAATTTACTACACAGAAGTAGATAACTGATATAAAAGACAATCACTGTATCTAGGCCATCTGAACTGCAGAGTATTTGACTTCCAAGAGAGAGCTTGGTCATTTTGTTTCTCCATGCACTGAGGGTAGGAACTCATTTTTTCCTCAGGGACCTCTCCTGACTGGCAAATGACAATCCTGTAACCTTAGCACCTGCAAACAGATCTACAGAGATGAGCCCTCACTTCCTCCCTTGGTACCAGTTCTACCAATGATGCCACTTCAGTTATTTATGTTCAGGGCCCGTGTTAGACATTTAATTTAGTTTAATTTTTACTTTATTGCAATCTTCACATTATCCCATCAGTTAGATCTTATAGATGAGGAAATTGTGAGATTTGGGGCGATTAGAACCCAAGTCCACACCGAAGTGGCAGCTCCAAGCTTCAAACCCAAGCTCTCTTAGTTGCCAGCTCAGCTGCTCAGCCCTGGCGTTCAAGGAGTCTGTGGCTTGCCATCAACTGAGTTCTCTATCTTCGTTGCCATGACTACCTCTGAACATCTAAATCCACTCAAGCTTCAGCTAAACTCTTCTGCTTAGAACCCCGAGTCAAGCACTGGTCTCCAGCTGGAGAAGTTGTTTGTTTCATCGGCTCAGTGACATGTTAATCCTGTGACCTCGTACCAGTCATCTAAGCACTTGAACTGTTCAGTCTTTCTTTGAGCAGTGAAGAAATTGCACGGAGATATGTTAGATTCCTTAGAACTAGGTTAAAAGTAAGCTTAAGAGCTCTAGATTGAGAGTTAAGCCAACGTGAACTCATATCTCAGCGCTGCCTCTTGCTAGTGGCTGGAACGTGGGTGGGCTTGTTTATCTTTTATGCACGTCATTGTTGCCATGTGTAAGACGGGCATAATAATTTCACCCTCCAGTATTCCCGTAAAGATTAAATGTGATATGTGATCATATATAAAGGATGCTTAGTACAGGGCCCGGCATTTACACAGGATCCCCAAATAGCCCTGATAAATGGTGATAATTATCAAAGGCTCCAGTGAAGGCTTTTAAACGTGATCTCTACTTGAATAAGTAAAATTGAACTGTTGCAGTTTTCTGGCCCGTTGCTAAATTCTTGACAGGAGAATATCGACACATTCGCCAATGATGGAAGCTTAGCCTTTCACCGAGGGCGACAGTGAGCGTGACCTGCGACCTCTAGAATCGTGACTGAGTTATTGCATCGCGTCGAGAAGTTGGGTAGGGTGGGGGCGCGTCCACTTGGCTTTCCAGTGTCGTCGTGGTTCTCCTTGAGCAGGGTGTTCTGCCCCAGCGCGTCACACGACCCATTCAGCGATGTACACGCAGGGAAGCTGGCAGACGGGACATTCTGGCATTTCAGCTTTCAGTGCCACTCAGACATCCCCCTGGGGCGCCCACACAACGTGGGATGATGGTCTGGCTTCACACTTTATAAAGAAGGCAGCACCCTCTCTCTTCTATACACTCCGTGCTGCTACATGTCCACGTCCAGCAGGGGGC
>NW_011888815.1:699346-702748 GCF_000151845.1 Pteropus vampyrus | reverse complement strand
GGTTGGAGCCCTCGTCACCTCAGATCCTCCTAATGGGTCTGCCTGTTGCCCGTCCCTGTCCCTCATAAAACACTTGTCTAAGGGATAACTATGGTCAACTCGCCAGAATAAAAGTGCCACGCAAACCAGAAATGCGGTCGCTCTTCCCGCCCTGGCCTGCGGCTGAGGACGGGGCCCGGCGCTCTGCTTGGATCAGCCCCGCTCTTCCCTTGCATGATTCTGCGGTTTCCTTTTTTCTCTGGCCAACTTACTTTTTCCACTCTGCTTTTCCCTAAACTACTGATGTTCATTTCGCCCAAGCCAGGCCCTGCGCGCTGCGGCTCTTAGCTTTCCCGCACGGGCTCGGACCCCCAGCAGCACCTTCTGTGTGTTCCTTTCCAAGTCCACGGCCACCCAGCCGTGTGGGGTTACAGAGTGGGGCTGACGATGCCGGAAGATGCTTGGAGGAAAACACGGCTGGGAGGGATAAGGAAGTAGCTTGTCCATGACAGCTGGCCTCGCCTTCTCTGTGACTGTCCGCGGTTGTGCTGGTCTCCCTGAGTGGGGGGTCATCCGGCTGTAGGTTGGCGCCGGCGCCTGTGAGTTACAGGCTGCTGCTCCCGCAGGACCCCTTGTAGGTTATGATATCTCCAATGCTGTGTTTCTGTTTCATTTTATTCTGATCATTGTTGTTATTTTTTATTGCTAGCGCTATTGCTCAATAATCGATAATATATTCCAAAGAGAATTGCCTCTCATCAACCTGGCAGGGCAGGGCCAGTGTGAGAGAGATTCTGGACAGCAATGGTGCGGGGAGCAGAGATGAGAAGTGAGGTTCCTGGATTCGGGGGTCCCAGCTCTGCTCCCGTGTCTATGTCATCTTGGAAGAGGGATCTCACTTCTTTGTCCTGTTCCCCAAGTTCTCATAGGCTAGATCACTGGGGACGGATCACTGATTGACCGGCCTCAAGGATAAGTTACTAGGGCCATGCAGAATACTTCTTAAAAAAAAAACTCCAAAACTCTCCCTCCCAGAATCACACCGTGGTGTCTTCAATGCCTTCAAGTTTCCTTCTGCCCATTGGGTGGGTCCTTGAGTGACCTTCTCAGGCTCAAGAAACAGACGGAAAGGTCAGTAGGTCATGGGACAAAGACATTTTTATTCTGTGAGCCTGTTGTAGTCGCAAAGACTGTGCAAGTCTTCCATGGAGGAAAACAGAGCAGAACCATTTTCCACCCTGAGGAACCAGCCTCGCGCTCCAAGCCGTGAATGTTTTCCAGCGTGTCGCCAAGGGCGGGGGTGTTTCAAGAAGTTTGCACTCCGCCCCACCGCCCAGGTCCCCCAGTTCCCATCCCCCTCCCTCCCCATCCTCCAGTCGCCAGGGCTTCCAGAGATAAATCACGAGCTCACAGAAGCAGAAGGAGCTCAGGATCTGGAAGCTGGCGGAAGGTGGGGGCGGATGGGGGCAGGAGGAGCGGACGGAGATTTTCAGCAGCGGAGGGGGACCCCTGAGACCCATCTGCAAGATGGACACTTCACTCGGGGCGATTTTTACACATAGGCCTCTTTAACGGCCAGCAGGAGGATCAATAGATGCCGCTACCTGGTTAATTAATAATGGGGCCGTTAGGTGGCAGCCGCGGGCACGCGGGCTGTGGGATCCATGGGCTGACAAAGGGACCCCTGGACGTTGACTTTTCACTGCTCTCTCTCTTTCCCCTAGGGTGGCCGCTGAAGTTCTGGCAGCACTGCTGAAATCCAGTAAGCACCTCTTTGTGAAAAGCGGTTCTTTCTCTCCTCTCTGTGTTCAGTGAAAGATGCTCGTCTGTGGTCCCAGGCTCGTTTCCAGCCCGGAGGGCAGTAGAGCTGTGCGGGGGACCTTCGGGATGAGCTGGAGAATGGGGCGGGGCTGCAAAGAGAGAGTTGCCCTCTGTCCCCGTGGGCGTGCCTCTGCATAATGCCCTCGATTCTAAAGGGAATGTGATGGCCGCTGCAGACCGAGGAGACTCCGGCTCCTCCTGGGACCCGTAAGGTCCCGGTGGGCGTGTCCCGTAGGGGAACGGGGATGGCCGGGGCGAGAAACACGACGCTTGCGCGTGGTTCCCAACTCTGCGACTCTATCCTCTTGTTGGGAACGGTTTGGATGCTGTAGATGCTGAGAACAAATCTATATTAAAAAGTTGTCTCTTTTCGCAGTTACTTGAGTAATTGCAAAGGAATAGCTCTGGGGTCTGAATAATTTGAGGGTTTTTTTTCTTGCCTGGCAGCCCCAGTCTAATTACGTTGGGAGTCAATTTCATGTGTGCAGAGGAATAGAAGGCGCCATGCACTTGGGAGTGAAGGAGTCTTAGCTTAATGCTTTTGTTTTTTTCCTTCCTCCTTACCTCTTCATCTGTTTTAATTGGGCAGCTTGGAAACCAGCTGCTTCAATCGTGATATTTATTTATCTATAGGGAGCCCGAGGCCGGCGGGTAAGAGGTGAACTTTAATAAAACTTATAAATAAATAAATAAAAGTAAAAAACACCTCCTCCCCGGAACCATACATCTCTGTCACCTCTGGGCACAGGGAAAGACCCGTATCACACAGCGCTTCTCTTTGTGGGCCGAAGGGAAAATATAACGAAGCTGGAGTTCCTTTGGTTTATTGGAACTTGATACAATACACAAGTCTTTCCATAGTTTTCCGACCTGCGGGGAGAGCACAGGTGCTTAGAGCAGGTTCGGGGAGTACAGGGTAAAGAATTAAGCCCTTGAGACAAGAGGGGATGGAACAGTGTTACCTGAAGGTTAGACAGACAGACAGAACTTGAGACCTCGAGACCACACTGGCCTCAGGTGTCGTGGCTGGGTTCTCGTCCTTTACCTGCTCACTCTCGCTCCCGGTTGTGACTCCAGGTGTTTGATGCAGCCAGGTAAGGGGAGTTCTTGGACTGCAGGAAGTAAAAGGTGCGGCATGCCATGCCGCCTTTCTAAGAACTCATTCACAGAACCAACGATCTCCGCCTTTGCAGTTCTAATCTCTGTTTAACCCTACTAAAAGGCACCAGAGGGGTGCTGTCCCCCACACCTGAAGCAGGTTCTGCTGTTCCTGTGGAGGGACGTATGGGATCATCGGCTAATTCTGCTGAGCTGTCCACACAGGCCTTTGTCTGCATCTTAGGTTCTTGATAGCACGAGAGAGTCGGATGGGGGGTTCTCTGATGTTCCTTCTACCACTAAACAAGCACTCAGCCTTCATGTGTATCGGGGTTTCTCAGCCTCGACACCGTTGCATTTTGGACTGGGTTGTTCTTAGCTGCTGAGGTCTGCGCTGTGCCTCAGGATGCTCAGCAGCGACCCTGGCCTTGACTCACCAAACGCCTGTCGTAATGAACAAAACAGTCTCCAGCCACTGCCGAATGTCCCCCGGGAGGTCAAAAT
>NW_011888815.1:697009-699296 GCF_000151845.1 Pteropus vampyrus | reverse complement strand
CTCAGCAGCGACCCTGGCCTTGACTCACCAAACGCCTGTCGTAATGAACAAAACAGTCTCCAGCCACTGCCGAATGTCCCCCGGGAGGTCAAAATTGCCACCTGCTGAGAATACACTGATGTGGATGTGACCATATACATGAGCTGATGCCCATTCAAGGTTTCAAATGACCCCTCCCCAAATTACCTCCGTTGCTAGTTCATGGAAACAAATGCCCTTCTTGCGTAGTCGGTCCTGAGTTCCCCAGCACGTGTGCTGCTGGCAGAAAGTTGTCGCGGGCATGTGAAAGTGACTGGACAGGGCTGCAGGCTCCAGGGAGCTAGGGGCCTTCGGGCAAGACGAGCAAATAGGTTTCACATGGGCGCTGACTTCCGCGTGTGAGTCGACCTCGTGTTTGAGCTCAGCGGGACCGAGGGCTGTGTTTCAACAGCAAAGTCTGCCATGGATTCGGGGAGGCAGAGTGAGAGCACACCGGGCAATTCCCACCTCCCTTCTACCAGCTGGACCGAGGCATGGCAAGGCCCGGAGGGCTGGACGTGGGTGGTACCAGTCCGCCTGCTCTGGGGCTGTTGCGGGGGAGACCAGTGTCATCGAGTTCTCTAGTCACTTCCTATTGGTGTCTGAACTTCAGAACCTCACCATCCGGCACTGATCCTCTGGGAAGGTTTCTGTGACCCTTTCGCTTCTCAAGGCCCCGTCCTTTCAGCCAGTGACTCTGTGGGCCTTGATACTTGCTCGTCAGCGTCGAAGTTGGCCATGGGAGCAGATCTCTGTGATCGCATCACCGAAGAAGGCACTTCCCCAGTCACAGTACAAAGAAGGACGTACCTATGGCTTTGGGGACAGTCAGTGCTTCTGTGACTGGGTTTAGGAACATGAGGTCAGTGGGGTCCTACCGAGCAGTGGTAGCCAGAGGCAGTCCCCACCAGTCACGGGATAAGCAGCACTGAGGGAACTAGGGAGCCCACCCACAGTAATAACAAGAAGGAAGGGAAGGGGCACCCGGTTAATTTCGGGGCGATTTTGTTCTTTGTCCTCAGCGCTCTCTGCTGTATGAGAAGCCGGCATGTGATGGGGTGGATGGCAGCTGGGAGTGTGAACCAAAACGCACCTCGCCCCTCTCCCTTCCTGAGCAGTAGCGGGCGAGAGAAGCCGGAAGGTCCCCGGCCTCTTTTCCGATCGCCTCAGCGATTAGAAATCACCGCTCATTCAGGGGTCCTTTGGCTGTGCCCGTGGGTTCGCGGGGCCTCATCCAAACCCTAGACCTTTCATTATTATATCACCTCCCCCGTCTCCGCTCACACACGCACAAGTCTTATTTCAACTTCCCCGTGTTGGAAGTTTTGCCCTTTTCCGCTTTATCTTAGGCAAAAATGTTAGCTTTTAGCTACCAAGACTTAAAGCTCCGGTGAAAGATCAAGGCTTCTTGCGTCGTAAGCCGTTCTTCTCCCTGGTAAAGCGAAACAGCGCATTGTCCCTTGTCCCTGAGCCTCTTCCTCTCTCCCTCCCTCCCGTGTGCTTTTCTCTCGTGCGTATTTACCTCTGTCTGTACCTCTCTTTTTCATCCTTCTTCCCCTCAGCTGCTTCTCCTCATATCATTGTCCCCCCAACCTCTACCTCTTTCTTTCTGTTCCCTCCGCAGGCCCCCCTTCCTTGAGCATTAAGTATAAACCCCGTTTTGAAGTGGCACTCGCATAAGCATGCAGCGTGAGATTACGCCTAATTGCATGGGCTCCCATGATAAATCTTCAAATAATGCCTTGGTATTAACCTGTCCAGATTTAAAGGTCACATTCTGGCAACAAGGAACCACCTGGAACCACCTGGTTCAGGCCCTAAATCTGATTAAGAGGATGATGATGGATTTATTTCAGACGAGTCTCCGGGTTTACGAAGGGAGCATTTAGAGGCGTTCGCAGAAGTGGAGGCAAGGGGAGGGCGTGAGGAAGAGGGGGGTAAGTTGGTAAAGGAAGGCGCAGAGAGGCGGGAGAGCTAATGGGAAGCTTGGCAGGAAGACGAGACGTCTTAGCGATCTTCGCTAATGCTCTGTCTGGCGGGCTCACGAGGACGGCTGTCCGCCTGTTGCTACAGGAAGGAGAGGAAGGGGGAGCCTTCTCGTGCCTAGAGCCTGGTCATGGGCCGTCACCCTCATGCTCTGCTGTGGCCTGGCGATCAGCGATGAGAGGACCCGACGGCCGCATGGCTGCCCGACTCCAAAGCGTCAGAGAAGGGGCCGTTTTTGACATGCTCCCTCTGAGACGTGGACGAATTCTAGGCGTTGTGAGAG
>NW_011888815.1:694140-696104 GCF_000151845.1 Pteropus vampyrus | reverse complement strand
AAGGGAGCATTTAGAGGCGTTCGCAGAAGTGGAGGCAAGGGGAGGGCGTGAGGAAGAGGGGGGTAAGTTGGTAAAGGAAGGCGCAGAGAGGCGGGCGAGCTAATGGGAAGCTTGGCAAGAAGACGAGACGTCTTAGCGATCTTCGCTAATGCTCTGTCTGGCAGGCTCACGGGGCCGGCTGTCCGCCTGTTGCTACAGGAAGGAGAGGAAGGGGGAGCCTTCTCGTGCCTAGAGCCTGGTCATGGGCCGTCACCCTCATGCTCTCCGTGGTCGTCTGCTGTGGCCTGGCGATCAGCGACGAGAGGACCCGACGGCCGCATGGCTGCCCGACTCCAAAGCGTCAGAGAAGGGGCCGTTTTTGACATGCTCCCTCTGAGACGTGGACGAATTCTAGGCGTTGTGAGAGATTCTCAGAACGGCAGTAGCAGTGAGTCAGTGCTGCCCCGGGGACCTGTGTGTCCACGCTGTGTCCCCACGGGGCCTCGGATCTGTCTTCCTGGCTTCTGGGGCTCTCATCTACCTCAGCAAGCACAGGACCCCGGGGTTCTGCCCACACAGTGTGCTTGCCCTTCGGTTTCCAGTTGAGGGCTGTGGCATCACATTCCTGGGGCTGGGAAGACTTACGACCTGGTTTAGTGCAGTGATGTTCAAACTTCTTTTATTAAAAAACAGATAGCTCGTCGATGCTCCTCCAAGGTGGCCTCTGAGACATTCACAAGGGTATAGGGCTCACGAGACCCTAGAAAACTATCGACCGTTTTTTAGTTGAAATACATTTGTGATAGAACATTGTGCAGATTCCACACCTGTATCAAATCTGAGGCAATGATGGATTGTGGTATGATTGTCGTCACAGTGATAATCAGCACCTCGGTCACAGCACGCAGGTACCCTTTCTTCTGCGTGGTTGGGAAAATTAAGTTCTAGTCTCTTAGCAAGTATGATGATTGTGATACAATATTGTTGTCTGTCTCCCAGAAAACTCTGGATCTTATCCACCTCCTCCTCATTTTCGCATGGGGGGAAAGGAGGACCCACCCAGATCTGTTCAGTTAACACAGGCTCCTTCATTAGGTCTTAGCACAAATATCTCTGCCAAGGGTTTTCTTTGAACCCCGCACCTCTGCTTCCTGTTGGGTTCCCTGTCAACCCTTTTCATGGAACCCTATGCTTATGCTTCTAAGAACTAATCATGCTGGAATCGGCGATTCCTGTATCTTTGCATAAGTGGGTGCGTATGCACTTTTGTGTATGTACATACGTATTTTTCCTACTGGGTGCAACTCTCCGTGGCTGGGGTCTCCGCCACAGCCCCCACCCCCCTCATCGGGCCGTGCCCAGAGGCACTGCAGACCCATTCATGTTGAGTAAAGAAAGGTTCCAGTTTCTTGACTTTCCAGGTTCCTTTCAAAACACCTCAGTGCAGAGGCAGGCCCAATTCCTGTTCCCAGAAAGAATCAAATTATGGTGTGATTAAAGACCCGATGACTCTCCTTCCCACACGAGCTCTGGAGAAGCATGCCCTCTATTTCTGTGACGAGCCAAAAATCTGCTTCAAATGATATCGGTAGGGTTTTGCCTTTGTCACAAGGAGGATGGGGCACTGTGATGGACTTTGTATAAATGCAGAATAGCAAACTACATCCATCACACTGCGGGGGCGAAATAACAAAGCAATATCTATCTACTGTTTATCGAGGCCTTAGTATGTCAACCACCGTGTGTGCATTCAGCCCATCGATCAAGGAGGTGTTATAATCTCCATTTTACAGGTGTAGGGACTGAGGTTTGGGAAGCTTAAGTAATGTACACAGCTCGTGCGCTGCAGAGTTTACCTGTCAGCCTAGAGAAGATGAGACCAAAAGCTGAAAGGAAGCTAAATAAATACTTTCTAAGTGTTAGAAGGATTTTGGGGGGCAGGGACATCTGTCATTAGTTAAGCATCTGAATGGAGCCCAGCGGGA
>NW_011888815.1:690189-692255 GCF_000151845.1 Pteropus vampyrus | reverse complement strand
TTTCCCTCTGCCCTGGCTGTTGCCAGCAGGTTTGGGCCATATCGTTGCCTTGGCAGCAGCGTGAATGGCTTCAGGGAGGCTCAGGGCAGTTTATGAAGTTGGGAGGTGTTTGCCGAAACCTCAAACCTCTCACTCTCTGGAAAGATTAGACACGGAAAACAGTGTTCACACAGCGGTCACGATTCTGGCTTTCATGAGACTGGATTCAAATCGCGGCCACACTGGGCATAGTCCTTAAATACTACGCTTTAGTTTCCTCATCTTTAAAGACGAGGGAAAATGATATTCCAAGGATAATTAATAGGATTCGAACAAGGTGATATCCGTGTAATGGGGTCTGAGTGCTAGCTCTTAGTAAACCTCTGCAAAGATCAACTCTCTGTTATGCTCACCATCACCTGGAAAGTCCCGGAGTTGGTCATGTAAAGGCATATGTCCCCTCGCAATGCATTTTCATCAACGCCCCCCGAGTGTCGACTGATACATAGTTGTGTTCAGGGACTGTCTTCCTTCTAGAAGATTTTTCCATACCAGGAGTAAGTAAATGAAAGGATGTCGCCAGTTCGGAATGTCGAGGTGACTCACGTGCACTTTGTTTCCGTCCTGGGGTGTCAGGGGTTAAGATCCAGGATCGCCGAGCTCTAGGACTTGTGTCATCCTGGCATAATGGATGACTGGCTGTGGATTGACAGAGATAAAGTATCACGGAGATTTAAAGAGATAGAAAGATAAGCATCGCCTGGCTGGGAATGTGCCAGCAGCTTGCTCCTCACACTCAGGATCGACTGTGCAATTGTTTGTCTATGTCAAGATGTAAGCTGAGCATTCCAATAATAGCAGCTTACGAAGCACCTTTTCATACATTATCTCATCTAATCTCCTCTGTACCCCTGCAAGACAGGTAAACATCGAACTATTTATTCTATAGCAGCGGTTCTCAGCACGAGCTATTATTGTGCCACCACGAGAACATTTCGCAAGGTCTGGAGACAGTTTTGGTCAGTACATCTGTGGGGGTGGGAGTGGTCCTGTCGTCTGGTGGGACAGCCCCCTCCACCCCAAGAAATCATATCCAGCCCCAAATTTCAACAGTGCAAGGCTGCGACCCTGTTCTATAGCAAAAATGATGAGGCTCAAAGAGGTCAGCTGACTTGCACAAGATTACATGACGTGTGCTCGGCGCACTGGGCCTGAAGCTCATCCCTCCCCTGCGGGACCGGAGAGTTTCCGATCTTCCACGTTTTTTTTTTCCTAACAAAGAAAGAAACAGTTTTAATTTTTAAATGAAATCCTTCGCAGAGCCATGGCTCGTAAACAGAGGACAGTGAAGCGGCTCTGGCTGCAGTGGGGATTAGAGACCCCACTCAGCCTCTTCCTGATGCCCCTCCCCACCCAGTCCCGGGGCACACAGCATGCCCCCCATTCAGTGAGACCCAGAGAGCACCAGACCCCTCTTGGTGCCCTCAGACCTTCCAGATTTCCTGGAGTCATTACACATTTTGAGCAGGGGTCAGCAGCATCTGGGTGTGTTGGGTGATGGAGGGGTGCAGGAGGCATAGGGGCCAAGTAGCGGGCTATTGCTGGCACCGTCCACCTTGTAGGAGAGAGGGCCATAAAGGTCACAGGCGAGGGGAGTTAGAACGAGGAGGCCCAAGGCTCACGCTCCCGTGATTTTATGGTAATGTGCTATCGGACGACGTGGGTTACAGGCCAGGAACAGAGGCAAAGGCCGTTTGCACACTCACAGTCTGGAGGCATAATGCAGCATGGGTCAGTTTGCATCTGTTTTCCTGAAGCCTGTCTTACTTGTCTGTCCTCTGGCCGGAAGCAGACAATGCCACCAACAGGATAGGTGCCTTACATGTCCCTTGACAGAGAAAGGCAGGCAGGGAAGGGCTCTGTTTTTCCTGATGCAGGTCCTGGCTTCTCAGTGTGAGTTGACGATGGAAAAGGCAAAGTGGAACCAGCTGGTTGGTTTTCTGCAGGGATCCGGGAGCGACAGTGGCTTGGCCTTGGGGCTTAGCAAGTGTGTTTTTCCTTACCAAGAATCTGGATAGAGAGTAAAA
>NW_011888815.1:687279-690139 GCF_000151845.1 Pteropus vampyrus | reverse complement strand
TTTTTTTTCCTAACAAAGAAAGAAACAGTTTTAATTTTTAAATGAAATCCTTCGCAGAGCCATGGCTCGTAAACAGAGGACAGTGAAGCGGCTCTGGCTGCAGTGGGGATTAGAGACCCCACTCAGCCTCTTCCTGATGCCCCTCCCCACCCAGTCCCGGGGCACACAGCATGCCCCCCATTCAGTGAGACCCAGAGAGCACCAGACCCCTCTTGGTGCCCTCAGACCTTCCAGATTTCCTGGAGTCATTACACATTTTGAGCAGGGGTCAGCAGCATCTGGGTGTGTTGGGTGATGGAGGGGTGCAGGAGGCATAGGGGCCAAGTAGCGGGCTATTGCTGGCACCGTCCACCTTGTAGGAGAGAGGGCCATAAAGGTCACAGGCGAGGGGAGTTAGAACGAGGAGGCCCAAGGCTCACGCTCCCGTGATTTTATGGTAATGTGCTATCGGACGACGTGGGTTACAGGCCAGGAACAGAGGCAAAGGCCGTTTGCACACTCACAGTCTGGAGGCATAATGCAGCATGGGTCAGTTTGCATCTGTTTTCCTGAAGCCTGTCTTACTTGTCTGTCCTCTGGCCGGAAGCAGACAATGCCACCAACAGGATAGGTGCCTTACATGTCCCTTGACAGAGAAAGGCAGGCAGGGAAGGGCTCTGTTTTTCCTGATGCAGGTCCTGGCTTCTCAGTGTGAGTTGACGATGGAAAAGGCAAAGTGGAACCAGCTGGTTGGTTTTCTGCAGGGATCCGGGAGCGACAGTGGCTTGGCCTTGGGGCTTAGCAAGTGTGTTTTTCCTTACCAAGAATCTGGATAGAGAGTAAAACGCCTGGGAAAATTGGGGTCCAGGTAAAGATGACCATTTCTAAAGGCTTTCCTGCAGAGATGCCAAAATCCTAACAGAGAGCAGAATGAGGGCATCTCAGCCTGATGTGTCCCCTGCTTCGGCATGGCACACTAGGATATGTGCCAGAGTGGAGGGGGTCACCCTTGCCTTCCCCTCCCGCCATCTGCTGCCCTCCCCTCCGCTTCTGTACCTGGCTTCAGCTCCCAGACTTCTTGTCATCTGCACTCACCAGGACTGGGCTTTTCCACTGGTTGTACTCTTGAGATGTCTAGAATTTTCCATCCCTAGATCTCTGCATCCCCATTCGTTCCTATTGTTCAGGTCTCAGCTCCAATGCCCTTTCCTCGAAGGGTCTTCCCTGACCACCCGATCTAAAGTAAGCACCCCACGTGGTCACTGCAGTGCTTGCCACTGTGAGAAATCAACAGTTTTTTTTTTTCTTTTCTTTTCTTTTCTTTTTGTTCATGCCTATTTGGATCTGCCTCTCCCGGCTTCCCCGTGGGAAGGCAAGCTGCTTACCAGCAGAGACTTTGCCTCCTTTCCTGCTGTGTCTCCTCTGATAGCACCTGGCCAATACTAGCACATAGGTAGTTGCTAAATAGGTGTTTGTCGAATACATGAAGGGTGGTGCCTTTGGTTTTCTATGGACAAGCAGGGTTTTAGTGGATAATTGACTGTGTACTTACCCACAGCAGGATGTGACTTTCAGGACAAAAGGTCTCTGCTTATTTGCACGTACAGAGCAAATCTCTTATGTGATCACCTCTTGCTGGAAACGACCTCATTTTACAGAATTTTCTAACGAACAAGATTGAAAAATTCATCACGTTTCTTCAAATCTAAGATGTCATTGAGTATGAGATGCAGCATTTCTTGAGTGAAAAAAAAAATCCTGCCGGTTATAATGGAAAAACCATTGTTGGTAAAGAAGTGCCTTAATTTCGAAAATGCTAAGATCTGGAAAAACAGAGAGTTGATAAGGTACAAGACGAAACTGAGTCATCACGTGGGATACAGAATCCTGCGTCGGCGGAGGCTGGCATCTGGAGAGTGTCACCTTAGTGACACACAGCCTAATGCCCTTCCTTCGACATGGCACGCTCTTAGAACTGGAGGAACAGCTGGGGTGTGCAGAGGAAGGGCAGGTGTGGATTCTGAGGTTTTCCTAACCGTGGAGACATCTCTGTGGTTCGAGAATGTATCTGTGGAAAGGTATTAGGAGGAGTTGGTGACTAAAACAAAACAGAACAACAAAACGGACAAGTCTAGATCTGAAACAGTGTCACGGCAGATCGTCCCTCAGCCTTCTCAGCCACGATTTCTGCAGCTTAGGAAAAGCGTCTTTGATTTTACGAAGGCAGTCGACGGGAAAAGATTTGCTTGAAACCAAAATCTGCGTTACAGTCAAGTGTACTGAAATGCATCTATTCTTCAAAAAAAAAAAAAAATCTGCAAGCTAATTTCACATCATTATTCTATATAAGCTAATAACAAACGAGCGTAATTATCATTGCCAGTGAGGTTCCGATGAGCTGCATTTCAGTGCGTATAATGCTGCGGCTCCTCTGTGAGCAAGCCACTACTGCAGCTGCTCGAGTGACAGCTGAGTCACGCCTGTCTCCTCCACGGCTTTGCACTCACGTTTTGGGCCTGATTTCTGGGCTGGCCTCATGGAGTCACTGGCTGGGTTTCTGTAGGCTCCATGTAGCATCTCTCGTGACCTGAGAAACCATGAACTGAGCCTTCAAACCTTCCCAAGTTTCCTATTAACAATCGACTCTTACTACAGTTTAGAGGTCTGGGAGAGAACAGAGATGGCCGAGGGGGTTCGTTCGGGTGGAGGGGCCGAGACACGTTAAAAACGTCTGAAAGCCACGCCCCCTCAGCCTTCAGGTGTTCCACTGGCTTTGTTTCCGTTAGCCTCTCAGAAACCTTCTTCAAGCAGCTGATTCTCATGGTAACTGTTCAAGGTCTTTCTATCGGTGCAAAAAAGTGTAAACCGCACTAGCCAGCGT
>NW_011888815.1:682965-685139 GCF_000151845.1 Pteropus vampyrus | reverse complement strand
TTATTTCATTCAACTTCCTCAGCCCCTCATGAGGAGGGTTTGGGGCTGAGGAGTTAACGACTCAGAACTCCTCTCTGTTCATCCCACCCCCATCCTCCCACTAGATTAAGATAAACCCGTCTCCTTAGGAAATTAAAAAATTAATTTTTTTTTTTTTTTTTTTAAGAATTAAGGAACAGGAATTTTTTCCCCCAGGAAGATCTGAGAAGATTCTAAACTAAAATGTAGCCGGTCTGTTTTGAAGAGGGCTGGGGGACCTGGGGACCTCTCCTTACCCCTGCTCCCTGAGCTCCCCCAAAACTTTCAATCCCTACGTTTCCCCCTGTCTGTTTGGGCTGCCTCAGAGAAGTGGTGTTTTCCTGTCATCTTCCAGAACTCCTCCAAGTCGCTGATCCCTGTGACCCTCATTTCATCCTTTGGCTCTTCTCGTTTGCTCTTCCTCATTTTGATGAATCTCCTCTTGTCGGATTTTAGATACGTATTGACTTTTACAAAAGTCTCCCAGCCATTCTCTGGGACAGATTGACTGATGGGTGGGTGGGGGAGGGGAAGGAGGTGCAGCTACTCTAGATGTTCGTAAACGTGACAGCCTGTTGAGCATTCACATGAAATCGTGAATAAAATCATCGGGGTTTGATAAAGGGTTTTTCTCTCAAATAATTAAATGGTTTTTTCCCCCGTTACCCCCCTCCCCCTACCTGCCAAAAAAAAAAAAAATCATGACTGTCCTTAGGGTAGCACATTATTAGTATCTTACCCTTAAATAGATAAAAGCCCAAGGTCCTTAACCATTCTGGCATCTTTTCAGCAGGCAATTCTTTCCTTTAATACCTCCTACTTAATCCTCAATTTTCTTTTAAACATCAGATATTGGAGAGGCAGGAACTTCATTTAGGCAGTAAAGAACTTTAGTGCTTTGTGGCCGGGACCAGCCAAGGAGAGAAATATTTTTGATACAAAAGAATAATTCATTCAAGGAGGTAATGAAGGCGATTTAAACCTTCCACAAACACATCACCGAGTGAATAATGCTCATCACTCTCAGTCAGGGTCATGGCTGAATGAAATTTGAAAAAAAGTAAAGAAAGTAAAATCAACTGCAGAAATGGGTCAGAAATCTCCGTGGGGCTCAGTCAAGCTTGACCATTTAGAATTTGACAAACAAGCAGGAAAAGAAAAAAGAATTTCATTAATATTATGAGAAAACCGTTTTTGAGAAAAGCACTGAATTTTCATGTTATTTATTTATTTTTTCACTCACGTGCACTTATATGGTCTTAGGGAAATGTCTGACTCTGAGCTGAAATTCGTGCTCATCTGACGACAGCTCAGGGGATCTCTCACAAACAGCTCAGGGGATCTCCCACAAACACACTCGGCCAGAAGCGCAGCTGGTCTCTAACCAGTGCGAACAGTCTGGATCATGGAGATTTGCGGTAGTGAGCGGGCAGAGCTGCAGGATTTGAAAATGCGTGCCCGAGGGTCACCATGGCACGGGAGTGCGGATGCCCAGGCCTCTCCTGGGTAGATCCGAACAGTACACGTGTGCCCACCCACCCCGTTGCCGAGGACTTGAACACGAAAAGTGGCAGAAGCCTCTTGTCGAAAGAGGTACCTTGGATTATTCTTCCCCTCGGGTTTCCCCAAAGAGAATTTAAATGATACCTTTGGAAAAAATCAGGAAAACATCTACTCGTCTCATAAAATGGGTGTCACAGGAAGTGCCAACCAGGATCCTTCCCCTGACAAAGAGAAGTCGTGGTGTCGAAAGCATGAAGGGCAGTGTGGAGCCATGCCACCCTCCCTCTGGGGGTCCGTCCAACCTCTCTGCCTGGACGTTTTCATTCCTGGTGGCTCGCGGCCACAGAGAGGCCACCCTCTTGTTGGCTAGCCTTGACTGGGAAGAGTTTCTCTCTCGGACTGCGTCAAACCTCTTGGTTCTCCATACACAGGCTTCCATTCTCTTTGGGAAAAACACCCAGCATATCTCTGACACATGACAGCCTTTCAGATATTATGTCTCACTCAGTGTCTCCTCCTTCCCAAAATAAACCTTATTATTTACTCAACCCTGTGACAGTGTTCTAAGCCCACTGAGAGTTAGGAAAAAAAGAATGGAAATCTGGTGGAAATTTCTTTCTCTCTCTCTCTCTCTCTCTCTCTCTCTCTCTCTC
>NW_011888815.1:676672-681685 GCF_000151845.1 Pteropus vampyrus | reverse complement strand
TTACTCAACCCTGTGACAGTGTTCTAAGCCCACTGAGAGTTAGGAAAAAAAGAATGGAAATCTGGTGGAAATTTCCCTCTCTCTCTCTCTCTCTCTCTCGCTCTCTCTCTCTCTCTCTCTCAATCTCTCTCTCAATCTCTCTCTCTCTCCACCCCCCTGCCACATACACTATATTACAATTTTTATCTGAACTATTTCAGAATAAGTTGCCGATATTTCCATACTCTAATACTCCAAGTCTGAATTTCCTAAAAACAATGATAGTCTCTTATATAACCACAGTTTATCAAAATTAATGTACATTGATACAATACTATTAGTTAATCTACAGATCTTACTTCAAATTTTACAAATTGCCTTTTGTAGCAAGAGGAAAACAAAATGCTTTCTGGCCCAGGGTCTAAATTATAATTATGTACTGTTCTTGAGTGTCATGTCTTCTTCATCTCCTTTAGCTCATTTCCTGTCATTTTTTTCTTTTTGTTTGCCTCTCACGACCCGGACATTTTTGAAGAGTATAGATCAGATGTTTTGTAGCATGTCCCTCATTTGAAGTTTGCTGATCTTCCTCGTGGTTGAATTCAGATGACGTATTTTTGGCAAGAACACCATTCAAAGTGGTGCTCTTTCTTTCTCGGTGCATTATGTCTGATGACGTTGACTTTGATCGTTCGCTAAAGGTGGCACCTGTCAGTTTTCTTCACCAGAAAGTAACTGTTATTCCCTTTATAACTAATAGCTGCCACGTGGGAGGTGCACTGGGACATCGTCGGGCAGGTGCTTCCAAGGCAGCCCTCGACTGACGACGTTGCCTTCCCCATTGGTTTCAGGGTCTAACAGCCGCAGGGCGGTGAACAGAGGCTACGTCACCAGCTTGCTCAGGCTACATCAGGACTGGCACAGCCACGACACGGCCAATACCTACGTGCTGATCCGTCGGGCGCTTCTGCTTTGCCTGAGGCACATCACCACCCTCCGGTCCGGCAGGGAGGCCTTCCTGGCAGCTCAGGGCATGGAGATTCTCTTCAGCCTCACACAGGTAATCAGCATGGGGAGTCAGCGCCTCTGTCCTGGGTGACATCCGAGTGATTCCTGAAGGCTATCATTTATGAATCATCCTAAGCAGAGGTGGAGACACCATACATTTCTTGCTGTCTGCCTTGGGCAGATGTTCTGCATTCAAATTCTCATGCATTCATTCATGCACACCTTGATCGATTCATTTATTCGATACATGGTTGTTGGGTCCACCCTGTGGTTAAATTCAGATTATGCATTTTCAGCAAGAATACCATTCAAAGTGGTGCCTTCCGCCAGTGGTGCCTAAAGCTGGAGAAACTGGGTTCAAATCCCAGCCCTAGCACCTACCGCTGTGGGTCTTCGAAGCCACCCAAATTCTCTGGGCCTCAAGTCTCTTAAAAAGAGTGAAAATAATAAAATATGGTTGTTGTGTAGCCTGAGTCAGTTAACGTGGAGAAATCTTAGCCTCAGCAGAGTGCTCGCCATGACTTCACGGCTCTGAGCAGTTACGGGAATAATCAGCCCTGTGGAATCTACTGGGTATTTCGACAGACGAGCCCCCCTAGCTTGTGGGTCTAGCATCCTAGCGGGGAGTCAGACATGAAGGAAGCAAAGAACTTCGTGGGGACAGTAATTTCATATTGCTCAGTAATGGAAGGTCAAAGGTCTGCAGGGACACCGCGGGTGGAAGGAGAAGGTGCTCTGTCAGAAGGGTCCTGTCTTCTCCGAGCAGGTGACACCAAAGCTGAGACCTGAATTATTACGGAGCTGGTCATGCAAGTGTAAGAGGAAGAGCATCTCGGGCAAAGGGAATAGCACCTGTAAGGGCTGTTATTGATCAGCATCCTGGCAGATTCTGCATGTACAGTTTCCTGGATTTCAATCCAAAGAACGCATTCCTTACTTTCCCTCGATTACGGCTCATTTGAAGCCTGTGAAAGGCCACGTATAGCCTCTGTATCGACGATGCGACATCTCCCCAGTATCCACCATCTGCTCCCCCACCTTCTCCTGGAACCAAGTTCGCCACGTTTCACATGCATTATGTTCCTTGCTGTCCTTATATCAGCCAGTCTCTGTTCTCTTTTCATCATTCTTTCTGCTTTTTTCCGGACAACCTGCAATTTTTCTCTCCCCGAGTATATCCGAGATAATGAAGCAGTGAACGAGACTGCTGTTTTCCAACCGTGCTGCTGGTAGACTTTTCACATTAAAAAAAAAAAATAGCATGTTCCCCCTCCTCTAAACAATAACGCAATGCCGAGCTGCAAACCAACATCTCATTTTCCGTCTGCTATCAGCTCTGGGTTTCTCTCCATCATTACGGCTTTTGGAATTTCTCAGTCATGAAATAGCCGCATTCTACATTCGATGCCTCTGGATGAGGAAGTGCTTCTGAATTTTTCCAAGATTCATCATACTTTGTAGACTCGGGTCCCCACGTCTCTCTTCTCTCCCCGGCCTGGTGGCGTTCCCCGCGCCCCCCACTCCCCCGCCCCCGAACCGCTGATGCCAAACAGCCCCCCATCTCCGGCTCACGAGCTTCAGCCAGCTCCTCCGCCCTCTGCATCGTTGGCTGTTCCTCTGTTTGATGTTGAAAAACCAGTTCAAAGGGCAGTAAAGGAAGAGGATGTCGGTCCCAGAGGTCCATGTCTGCGATGAGAAGAAAGGAGAAAAAAGATCATTCGAGCAAGATCTTCAAAGCAGGTCCTCAGAAGGTCATTGGAAGACCTCGACGGCTCAACTCAGCGAACTTACAAGAGCCCAGCCTCCCGCTCCTGCTGGGAAGGGAAGCAGGTGTGAGCAGAGGCAGAATCTGCCCTTCCTGGCCAGAGTTCCTTAGCTGGAGGGCCTCCCTGCACCTGGCCGTGAGCACAGATGCCATCGTAACCGTGCTGGACTGCCAGCTGGCCGTCCATCCTCTTTTCCACCAGAGAAGGCTCGCGCGTCACAGGATGGCCAGCTTGGGGACCTTGGCTCTATGATGTCATTTCAGTGGCTATGGCAGATTATGTATGCTGCCGCTGATGGTGATGATGAGGAGGAGGAGGAGAGATTTGTATTGAGCACTTGCTGTGGCCTAGGGCGGGCTTAACAGTTTACACAGACTGTCTGAATTCAGTGTTTTAAAGGATTCAAAACCAGTGGTCTCACTCAAAATCCATGCTTCTGTCCACCTCCCCAGCAGTTCTCCAGGTTGAGCATGTGTCACAGTCACCTGGAGGGCTGCAAGGGCTCCGTCCTCGGAGCCTCTGGTTCTGTAGGTTTGGGGTGGGGCCTGAGACGTTGTATTCCTGACGAGTTTCTAAGTGATGCTGATGCTGTCGGTCTGGGTAGCAGACTTTGAAAACCACTGTCCTGTGCTATTTTCCTCTGAGTCGGCGACGCCGCCTTTGGTGTTTCTGACGGGATTACAAACCTACTGCACAGAAGAGTGACTGAGAAAGAACCATTTTCGAGTCCTTCCCACAGCCTTTGTCCATCACATTGTTCTCTGCCTTTCTGCTGACTGAGGCCACTGCTTGCAGCGCCCCTCTGTCGGTGACCCCACCTCTTCGTTTCCTGGGTCACGCGTTCTCGCATCCCTTAAACGCCGAGAGAACCCTATTGTCCAGAAAGCAGCAGGGCGCTGCGTGATGTAAGGGGGTCGTGCTGGAGCTTTCTCTGAGGAAGTGGGGAGAAGGAAGGATGGCAATTGGAAGGTAGGGTTGAAAAAGAGCTCCCCCAAGCATGCCCTGAGACAGTCTGAGGTAGTTATCAGTTTGGAGGAACGGGTAATTGCAGACCGACTCTGTACCTCCTAAGACCGGAGCCCAGCGTGTGCTCTCAGATCCTCTCAGAAAGGGTCAGCCTCCTGTTTCTTCTTGCTTCCTGCTCAGTTCGCTCCTCTTCCAGACACTGATACTTTTCACTAAGCGCTCCACATCATCCGACGGGTCTCAGGGGTGAAATCGCCTCACGTCATTCATTTTCCACCGACAGCGTCTCCTGCTGTTGGTTCAGGACCCCTGGTTGGGACCGTTCGAGCACACAGAAGTGGGGAGAGCATCCTCGATCGTGTGAAGACATTTCTGTTTTGAAGGTGGACTGACTTTTATCCTATTTTAGAGTCATGTGGGGAGCTTCCCTGGACTTCATGTCTGAATTTCTATTTTTTTTTTTCCTCCGTGTTCTTTCGCATGGAACTACTTATAACGCGGCCCTGAAGATGACATGGTTTGAGCTCATCAGAGACAGCCGCTCTGCCCGGCGGCAGGTTCTCGGCACCCTCATACCTCCTGTTGGCCTCAGAGCTTGCTGGAAGGTCCTTAGGGATCTCAAACTAGAGGCTCACACGGGTCAGCTTTCTGTACCGAGTCAGTGGACAAAACATTTACTAAGAGACTGAAGAAAATGACCATTATTTTTGCCAGAAAGATAACCCAACTCCTCCCAACTGTCTCTCTCAATTTAGTAAACTTGTCCTCACCTTTTTTCACAGGGTCTGAAAAGAAGAGTCTTGTCATGCTCCGTCGATATCACAATGTGACATCTGCGGACTGGGTTTTTTTTTTTGTTTCGGGTTGGCACCAAGAGGGATCGACGCTCTGGGCACCAAGGAGAGACATGTTATTCAATTTAGGTGCTGGGATTCACTCAGTCTCTTCTGCAGATTTCATATTTTATTCTTTTCCCTTTGTATTTTTCTCTTTGGATAACAGCTGAAAGAGTAAAGTAAGACTTCCCTCGGTTCGGCTGCTCACTCTCTAGGCCGTCACTTACCGTGACACACGGCCGGCTGAAGGAAGACGCCCACCTCCGCCTCTTCCCCCAGCCACCCTGGACTTCATCTCCCCTAAGGAGACCTGCAGCCTCCCTTGAAAGACTTTCAAGTCTATTTTCAGACTAAATTTATTCCAATGATCTATGAGCTGTGAAAGAGAAATAAAAATTCAGCTTGCACACCAGACCAAAGCCGAGTCTACGTGAGACACCATTCTCCATCAGAAGGCT
>NW_011888815.1:673299-675320 GCF_000151845.1 Pteropus vampyrus | reverse complement strand
CCTAAGACCAGCGTGAAGTTCAGGTCTGACTTTTGTCCTTCCTCCCCCGTGCCTGGCAGATAGGGATGCTCAATAAATGACAGCTACTGTCATCCATTTCCAGGTCGTTTCATCTCGGTAGGTCCAGGGCAGTGTCTAATTATAAAGTCAGAGGCTGTCCGTTAGGAAGACACTTATACCCCATCAGGTAGACACTGAACGCTTACGGTTGACGTATTTAATGTGTGAGTGACATTCAGGCAAAGAGACCGTGGAAAGATCTTCCATGAAACCCTTTCCAGTAGATCGTACCTATCTCCGTAAGCCGCCCTTCCTGTTTACCCTGGCTGCACAGGACCAGTGCGTCGCACATTTCCATTTCCCTCAGAACCCGTGTGCATTTTGCTGCCAGCAGGAAAGCGGTGCTCTTTGTCCTCCTTCCCATAACGACCTATGCTACAGAACAGAGATCAGCAACGTTCTGCGAAAGGTCAGATCGTAATCACTTTAGGCTCTGTGGACCACACGGTCTCTATCGCAACCCCTCAGCCTCGCCTCTGACGCCCAGAAACAGCGTACATGATAGGGCACGGCCGCGTTCCAGTAAAACTTGGTTTTTAAAAACACAGCAGGACATAGGTGTACTGACTATGTCTCCAGGAAAGGGTTTCTAGACCTTGGTGCTCCAGGAGTTTTGACCTGATGGCTCTTCATCCTGGGGGCTGTTCTGTGCATCGTTGGATGTGTAGCAGCATCTCTGGTCTCTACTCACTAGGTGCCAGTAGCACCCACTCCTTTGTCCTCCAATCGGAAACCAGAAATGTCTCCTAGAAGTGCCAAATGTCCCCAGGGGTCAAAATCACCCCTGACGGAGAGACACTGCTCTAGAATAAGGGAACCTTTATGTATGAGTTATAATTCTGTCTCCATTTCCGTTGGTAGGCATGAGCTCAGACAGGCCCCTTCAAGTAATAGTTCCTTAATTTTGTCATCTACAAATAAGACTAAGAAGTAAATGCTACCTTTTATGACATTCCTGGAAATGAAACCTGGATTTTAAAAACCCATCCATCCATCCATCCATCCATCCATCATCCATCCGTCCGTCCGTCCATCCATCCATCCATCCATCCATCCATCCATCCATCCATTCATCTCTCTCTCTCCTGCCCTCCCTTCATCCCTCCTTACCCACTCTCCTACCTACCTCCACCTCGAGAGAAAGAGGCTTTTAAAGTTCTCTATCACAGCAATCACTCACTTTGCTGATGATAGTAGCAGACATAGAGGGACTATCTCTTAGCCAGGTCTCTAGGTTAAGACTGTTATTGACACTCTGGCATTCTCCGGGTTTTGTTGATAAATAGAATCATTTCTGAAGTCATCAGTAGCAAATTGGTTCTTTGCTGTAGCTTGGCAGTGCAGGCCTGTGGAGTCCTTGCTGAATTATTTGAATAATACCGTGCTGCTGCAGTCATTCATCAACGCCAGTCTGCCCTCCCCGCCTGCTTGCTCTGAGCATCTAATGCAGAATGTCAGTCACCCCCTGTATCTGCCGTGGAGGGGGAAGCCGCAGCCAGTGCCTCGCTTCACAGAGCACGTGGGGGGCGGGGAGCTTCCCGACATTCTCCCTAGTCCCCACTCCGCGGATGATGGTGGGTTCGGCAGGAGTGGGATTGAAACAAATAAACAAATCCAGCTGGGAAAGAAGCACGAGACACATTGGCGAGGGCCTGGAAACTATTCATCAGAAGCCTCGAAGCCGAGGAGACGATGATGCGTCTGTGTGCGAACACGAGTTCTAGAGAATCAGGGGTAGAGTCTGGGCTGTAGCGGGAGCAGGGGGAACCGGTGCTCCAACACATCGGGTTTTCCTTGGTGGACCCAGCACGACTTTCTGCAGGACGTGCGGGCGAGCAGCCCGAAGCATTCGTTTCGGGTCACAACAGACCCAGGCCTCTAACTGGTGGCCTTTTCATTTGCGAAGCTCAGTTAATAATCGGGACCAGTCTCTTAGACAGAGTGGTTAAAAGGGGCTTTTT
>NW_011888815.1:669716-671334 GCF_000151845.1 Pteropus vampyrus | reverse complement strand
CGCATTTAAGCCGTGCCTCCTGCTGGTAACGCCTTTCCCCGAGGGTTTGCATAATTGGACCTTATTGTCATTTAGGTCTAGTTAAAGTGTTACCTCCTCAGTGAGGCTTTCTCAGGCCCCCCAATCCGAACAGCTTTCATACCCCAGTCTCAATCACGGTCACTTTACCCGCTTTCATTATTTCTGTGGGACCCATCACTGTTTGAAATTACCTTATTCGTTTGTTTATTTTCTTGTTCACTGTCTCCTCTCACGAAAAGGCAGATTGCATGAGGGCGTGGACCTTCCTCTGTCCCATTGTCACTGAACCTTTATCACTTAAGAGAGTAGCTGCTCATAGTAGGTGCTCATTAAACATTTGTGAAGGACCTAAACAGCAAAGGAAGGTAGACGGATGGGTTCGGTAAATACGATTATGTTCATGAAGGTGGTGACGAGACAAATTTCCTTTGTATTCCTTTTATTGTTTCCATAGTTCATCTTCTTTTATATAAAGAATTATTTATTTATGATGAGTGCTGATACATACCGATATAAATGCTGGGGAAAGTTGTATATCTTCTTTATTTTAAAAATACGACGAGGCCCATTAAATCATCCTTCGCACATTACACTGTAATTTGGAGGCGAGGAAACCCTGTTCCAGGTTTGTGAAGAATCATCTCCGTAGCATCTCTCGATTTTTTTTCAGAGTGGCTTTCTCGGTTGTCATACGTTTCTTATTTTGATTCTTTTGCATATTCCATTGTAGGATGATGACTTGGAAACAGATGTGAACAAGCTGAGTTGCAAACCTGGTCTCGACCGACCTGAAGGGGAACTGATGCAGTATGCGGCGATGTGTCCTGAGCTCTCCTGCAGCTTCGAGGTAGGGCGTGTGCCGTGGCGCTGCTCCTTGGTGATGCCCGGCGGGTTCTCTGCAGGGTCTGGGAGGGCAAAAGGAGATTTCCAGGTGGAAAGCATCACTCATCACTAGCAGTCTGCTTCTGGGAGCTTTCTGAGAGAGGAACAGAAGGCCCATCAAAAATGTGCAGAAGGTGGCTGAGGGAGGGTGCGGGCGAGGGTCCCACAAGCTGACATCTAGAGTGGAAAGAGGAGGAAGGTACACATGGCTGCCTGCTGTCTGGTGGACAAGGTGCACCAAAAAAGCAAGTGAAAATTCTTCATGGTGTAGTCGTTCCCTTGTCAAAGTAGGGAAGCTGTACTAGGTAGCTTTTAAAGGTCACCAGCCTGTTGCCAGGGTCGCTTTGCCAGTAGAAATAGAAAGTGAACCTTACATATGGTGATGTGAAGCCAGTGGCTAGTTGCTGCTGCTTCTGCTGTTACTGACACTGGTATTTTATGCCCGCCTGTTGATCTCCATTATTTGCTCCTAGTAAATCATGAATTTGGCCACATTTAATGGTGCAAGGCAAGTCACGTGCAGAAAGCAGTCACTATATTCTGTTTCACTCCAGAAAGCAGAAGGGGATGAGTGGGTAAAAATTTCAGGGAAGGAAATTTCAGTTCAGGGTAAAGAAGACTTTTTAAAGCAATCACAATGATCCTCAAATAAAAGGTACCGCCTTCGGGTGCAGCGAAGACCCTGTAAATGAGGTTGTTCAAGCAGATTATAACT
>NW_011888815.1:666525-669171 GCF_000151845.1 Pteropus vampyrus | reverse complement strand
ACACGATCTCATGCCCAAAGACGAATGCCTCCTTTCCCAATTCCACGAGATGTAGAGGATCTGTTGAAGTAATGGACAAACTTCTGCAAGCACATCCCAAGCATGTCCCCTTCCATGACCCCTACCTGTATATGGCCAAAGCCAGAGGAACCAGATCTGTGGCTGACCTCAAGACAGTGGCATTTCCTGATCTCTGGGGACACTGTCCGTCTTCCTCCCCCCAGCCCCTGTTGGAACGCAAATGTGGAATCCAAAGGTGATGGTGCTGCTGACTTGAGACCTGTAGTCTTCCTCTTCTCTAGCATTTTTGTAGGAGGAATGGTGTGGTCAATAGTTCTGCTCTCCGTAGAAAAGCGAGCATCAGTCAGGAGCATTTTAAAGGCTTTCGAGAAACTTTCGCCAAACGTACAAGCTTGATTTTGTGCTAGGACATTTCAGAACCACTGTGGGGTAGTAGGAAGCATGCGTTTCCTGAAAAAGAATCCTTTAGATGATTCAAATGCTACGCCTTACCCCATATCCACTGCAGGCCACTATGACAGAGAGAGGTAATCCAGTTTCTCCCAACACCAGTATCATTCCTTAGAGGAAGGTTCAGAAAAAACAAACGTGGAGTATTTCCGATCCCCCTTTCTTGTTCACTGCAAATGGGTATCCGGTCTCTTGCTAATGAGAGGAGATGGCGAACCTTCATCCCACACTCCTGACCGTATAGAATCTGGCTTGGCTTGGGGAATAATATTCAGTATCACTTGAGGAGTGTATGGGGAAAAAAATGCATTCTTTAGGGAAGAAGCACTGGGTGATGGATTATTCCCAGAATTCAGGAACGGGAGCTTTGCCTTTGGCTCAGCAAAGTGAGATTAAAATGAAAATTGCTAAAGCCAAGGGAAAAATATCATTTTCTCCGAAAAAAAAAAAATTGAGTATGCATGCACTAAAGCCAATGGAGCAAAGTGTGCATACCAGAAAGTTTCATTAACTTATTTTCCATTTCATTAGCAAATCAGTGGCGGATCCCAGAAGCCACTCCCACTTGGGCTCCTGGCTGACATCTCTGTCCTCAGCCCCTGCACGTTACTTGCCATGCTCAGCTCCTGAGAGACACACTGTAGACTTCAGCTTCCCCCTGGAGAGAACGTCTTCTCTCTGAGTCCAGACCTCATGTCTACCTCCCCCTCCCCACCCCACCCCACCCCAGAGACCTGACTTAGAAATTCAGGAAGAAAATCAGGAAGATCCCTTGGGCTTTCTTCCTTGGACTTACTTAAATCTCCCAGGTATGAATGTTTCTCGGAAGAGTGACCTTAGTCTTTTGGAGCAGGCAGCACTCAAGGGATATAAGTAACGCAAGAGCCCAAAGGCTTGTTGGAGCCTCCCAGTCCTTAGGTTGCTAATAGGCAGTAACCCTAATATCTCACTCAAAACTGTCTCTGTCCAGAGGACCCCCTTATTCACACAGCCAGAAACCCCCAAAGCCCCTTGGCCCAGATGCTCTTGATGAAACTCCCCTTCAAGTCCAGAACCCTCTGACTAAAATCCAGCATCCCAGCCTCCGACCTTTCTCCTGCTCAGTGTCCTTTCATGTATTGATTGAGAAGAGAAGGTGGGGTAGGGGACAGCGCTTTCTGCACTCTGTCAGCTCAAGGTTGGGGCGTTATTTAACTACTCTTTCCTAACTCTCCAGTGACTCCCTGGGCCTCTCCCGGGTGACCGTAGACTGAATGGAGTAAGGAGTGAGAATCAGCCTTCGAAAGGTTCCCAATTTTTCTCTTTCAGGATCAAGATCATCGAGGACATCCGGAGATTCATCCAGCCTGGTGACGTTATGAATAAAGTCGTTTTCAGCTTAGATGAGCCTTGGTAGGTGGTCTCGTGAGTCGGCGGAGGGGGGTGGGGGGTGGAAAGAGCATGGAGAGTTCTGACAGTGCCGTGGGAACAAGTGTGCCTCGTGCTAGTAATCCATTCCGGCTCCCGAAGTCAGCGTGATGACTATTTGGGTTAAAGATCGGGAAGAGAACGCTTATCTCAGAAATGTCAACACGTGCCCAAGAAGAGCAATAACTCATAGGCTCGCACGTTCCCTGTTCCATTACAGGCCAGACACGGCTTCCGGCGTTTTACGATTCTCCTCCAAGTTCGAGTCAGGAAATCTTCGCAAAGCCATCCAAGTGCGTGAGTAAGTAAGGAGGGCCGCGGTAGCCCAAGCGAGCATGTGGGGTGACCTCTTCTCTACTCTCTGCAGTGACCTCACCTCGGTAGCTTGAAACCAGCCGTGCTGGGGGCATTTACACCATGAAAAGTGGCAGATGCTACAAATGAAGGCAGTCGGTTGGTAAACACTGACCAGCACGCCACTAGGGGACTCACCAGTTGATGTCATGGCAAGGAGGGCACCGAAAGTGGACTGTTACGCAGACCCCTGTGTTCTAAATAATGGGTTCCTATTTGGATATGAGGACACTTTGACTGGGGCGTTTGTGCTTCTACTGATGCCAGGGCTGGTTGTGTTGACACGAAAGGGTACACGGGGTCCCCTATTCCTGTACCTTTCCGTGTCCCATAGCTGTGTCTTTAGGTGGCAAAAACCTGGGCCTTCCCTTAGTGAGAAGAGCCTTCTTGCATTCAAGGGGATGATCAGTGCCT
>NW_011888815.1:646543-666475 GCF_000151845.1 Pteropus vampyrus | reverse complement strand
TAGACTGAGTGGAGTAAGGAGTGAGAATCAGCCTTCGAAAGGTTCCCAATGTTTCTCTTTCAGGATCAAGATCATCGAGGACATCCGGAGATTCATCCAGCCTGGTGACGTTATGAATAAAGTCGTTTTCAGCTTAGATGAGCCTTGGTAGGTGGTCTCGCGAGTCGGCGGAGGGGGGTGGGGGGTGGAAAGAGCATGGAGAGTTCTGACAGTGCCGTGGGAACAAGTGTGCCTCGTGCTAGTAATCCATTCCGGCTCCCGAAGTCAGCGTGATGACTATTTGGGTTAAAGATCGGGAAGAGAACGCTTATCTCAGAAATGTCAACACGTGCCCAAGAAGAGCAATAACTCATAGGCTCGCACGTTCCCTGTTCCATTACAGGCCAGACACGGCTTCCGGCGTTTTACGATTCTCCTCCAAGTTCGAGTCAGGAAATCTTCGCAAAGCCATCCAAGTGCGTGAGTAAGTAAGGAGGGCCGCGGTAGCCCAAGCGAGCATGTGGGGTGACCTCTTCTCTACTCTCTGCAGTGACCTCACCTCGGTAGCTTGAAACCAGCCGTGCTGGGGGCATTTACACCATGAAAAGTGGCAGATGCTACAAATGAAGGCGGTCGGTTGGTAAACACTGACCAGCACGCCACTAGGGGACTCACCAGTTGATGTCATGGCAAGGAGGGCACCGAAAGTGGACTGTTACGCAGACCCCTGTGTTCTAAATAATGGGTTCCTATTTGGATATGAGGACACTTTGACTGGGGCGTTTGTGCTTCTACTGATGCCAGGGCTGGTTGTGTTGACACGAAAGGGTACACGGGGTCCCCTATTCCTGTACCTTTCCGTGTCCCATAGCTGTGTCTTTAGGTGGCAAAAACCTGGGCCTTCCCTTAGTGAGAAGAGCCTTCTTGCATTCAAGGGGATGATCAGTGCCTCGTGTCCCAGCCACAACTGACCAATGAGCTCTCATTCATAGGCAAGGATTTTCTAGGCAAGGAAGTCTATGACTGCTCAAACTAGAAGAGGGACATAAAACAGACATTTCCGGTGGCGGAAGAGATCTCTGTTCTTGCTATAATCCTTCCCACGATGGCAGGGTAGACTACGTTTGCCATTTGCCAAAAGGCAAGATATAAAATCCATCTCCTGTGGGTGACCTTCTGAAAGGAACAGTCCGCAACCATCAATGGCGTGGCGGTCTCAGGCTTTGGGACCAGAAATCCAGAGCAACATCACCCCTTTCCAACCGGGAGACTGAGCATGTCGCCCAACTATGCCATGCCCTCCTTTCCTCACCCACAAAGAGGGGGCAGTAGGAGCAGCCACCCCAGAGGGGTCTTATGGGAGTTAGATAGCACACATGCAGCTCTTAGACGAGAGGCTGGCCTGTGGTGAGTGCTCAGTCAACATTAGCCCTTATTCAGCGGGGCGCGGTCGCCACGCTAGAGCTCAGAACTGAGTGTTGCTCGGACCCATTTTGTATCCACGAGGAGTCATTTCTGGAGTTTTTATTTTTGGGAGGAGAGGTAAGAGGTGATCTCTCCTTCCCTCCCTCCCTCCCTCTCCCTCCCTCCCTCTCTCTCTCTCGTACACGGATTATTTCAAGGAAGCTCAGCACATAAAACAAGTACCCGTTGAGCTGCTTGGGCTGATAAAGGGAAAGACCATCATGTCGAGAATCCTCACCCACCTTCTTCTCTTTTCTGTTTGCCGGTTCACCTTCCGCTTCTTCCTACACTTTTATTATTCCTTCTCTCCGTGTATAATGTTCACAGGGTCCAGGAGAGCAGGCCTGCTTAGGGAACGGCTGGTGGGACAGCGATCCGTTCAGGGTGTGCCTTAGCTGCTGGCCTGGCTTGGGTCTCTCCATATATCTCCCTTTGGCCAGAGTGTAGAATCCTAAATGGATCAGTTGCGGTCAGGGTGACGGTCACATGACAGCAAACAAGCCTACTTACAGGCAAGGGATTTTTATGATCGTTTTTTTGGAGAGAGCACCTTGTGGGCACAGCAGACAATTTAAGGGTCACAGACTTTCCACAATTGTTCACGTGAGTGCCTCTCAGCAGGTCATGCTTTTTCCTCGTATGGCAACCTCAGCAGTTAGAGTAAGGAGTGGGAATCCATCAGTCAGCTCTACTCTGCTCTGCTATGTGTTGTCCAGAGCTCTACCTTTCCACAAATCCCACTAGGGATTGCCCTTTATCATGGGTCCAGGGCAGGAGAGGATGACTATCTCAGAGCAAAAACATTGCCCTTTCGAGAAGAGCAGCTCCAGGAGCATGCCTAGGGGATGGGACAGCAATATTTTTGAAAATGAAGCACCCGGATATGTTTAAGTCAAAACTGCATTGCTAGTTCTTTTGCTAAAGCTCAGAAAATTAATTAGCTTTGGAGACAGAGTGACTGGGACGGGAAGGAAGCACAAGAGCCTTTCGGGGTCCTGGAAGTGACCTGTATCTTGACCTGGGCAGTTGTCATCTAGTGTATCCAGATGAATTTGTTTAAATTTATTGAGTTTAAGATTAGCGAGCTTTCCTGCATGTATATCAATTAAGAAAGGGGAAAAAAATGAATAAACAACCAGCATAATTCATGTTTGTTGCTTTGCTGGGGATTTACATATATACATATACGTATATATAAATGTGTATGCATTATATTAATTATATGTATTACATATATATTATACTAGTTAACTTTTATAAACACCACTGCATGTCTAGACACTATTCCCACTTTCCAAATGAGAAGACTGAGGCTCAGGGTTGATGTCCAGCTTCGACCAGTAATGGCGCGTCCAACCAGATGTGATGAATTTTCTCTGGGAAAGAGTACACTTGCATTTTTCCAGCTAGATAGAGACTTCATCACAATTTAATAAAAAAGATATGCTACGGTTGTGTCACTGACTCTTCTAAACCAAAATGCCGCCCCCTACCTCCCCCGCCCTGAATTCCCATGACCTCCGTCCATGGCTGTGAGACCTGGGTGATGGGAGTATCACTCACCAGGGCACCGAGAGCCCGGGTCTTGGGTCTGTGACGCGTAGGCCGTCAGGGTCGGAGGTGACCTGTCAGACCCTTCACACTCCTGTCTTCCCTCCGACTTGGCAGGTTTGAGTACGACTTGCTGCTCAATGCCGACGTGAGCAGCGCCCAGCACCAGCAGTGGTTCTACTTCAAGGTGGGCGGCATGAGGCCCGCCGTCCCTTACCGTTTTAACATCATCAACTGTGAAAAGCCCAACAGCCAGTTTAATTACGGTACGAGCTCTGAATAGACAGTTTCTGGATGACGGTGGGGGTGATGCTGCTTGCTGATTATTCTGGTCACCGTCAGAAGCCCTGCTTGGGTTCCCAAAGGGGTCGAAGGAGGGAGGGTTGACACGTTTTGGTTGCCAGGCGTGGCAAGACTGCGGGGAAGCTAAAAATCCTCCCTCCGCCTCCCAGGGGACGTGAATACCGCGCTAACACCCCGCCAATTCCCGACCCCCTCGCCCCCCCTTGAACTTCTTGAGGTCAGCGAGCCCTCTCATTTATTTAGTTCTCTCCATCTCCCAAATCCCACGGTCTTGGGATGGACTTATTTGTTACAGACAGGCAAACAGCGCAACCCGACACTGATTTCCATTCAGAGAAAGCTCTGGAGAAAGTTTACCTTCTCCTGAATACCTGTGCCATTTTTAAAGAAGACATACAAGGGCCAAAGACTGACTGGCAGTCTGAATTTATATGGAACATTTGCAGGAATGGGAAATCCTGTGTTTTTGCCGGGTTGTGGACTAATTCGTTGAACAGCTTTCAGGAAGGAGTAAATGTTCCCGTCTGTCCAGGTCCGAGCACAGGAACTGCCTCTATTTTGTTCTGCTGCTGGAGAAACAGGAAATGGGGACCTCGACCCTTGTACTCACTCTGTGCGGCTGCTGTGATGAATCGCCACAAACTTTATGGCTTAAAACAAGACACATTTACTCTCTCACGGTTCTGGAGTCCCCAAGCCCACAATCAGTGACACTGGGCTAATGCCAAGGTGTTGGAAAGGCCATGCTCCCTCTGGAGATTCTAGGGGAGTTTCTGTTTTTTTTGCTCCTTTTCCAGCTTTTAGAACTACGTTCTTCTCAGTCCCTGGTCCCTTCCTGCATCGGCAAAGCCAGCAGCGTAGCATTTTCAAACGTGTCTCTGCTTCAGTCACACCGCTTCTCCTCTGTAGTCTACACTTGTTCAGACTCTCTTCTAAGGATGCTTGCAATTGAATTTGGGGCCCACTGGGATAACCTCCCCATCTCAGAGACCTTAATTTAATCAGATCTACAAAGTCTCTCTTGCCATGTAAGGTAATCGTCCCAGGTTCTGAGAATTAAGACCTGGATGTCATTGGGGGCCATCAGACAGCCCGCTACAACAGTTTTGCCCTTTTCTCTTTCCTCGGTGGATTAATCCCGCCTTTGTTTTGTGCAGGAATGCAGCCAACTCTGTATTCTGTGAAGGAGGCTCTTCTTGGCAGGCCCACCTGGATGCGGACAGGCTATGAAATCTGTTATTACAAGTGAGTTGCAATAGCGTTGTCTCTACTCAATCTCCTGCTTTTCCACTTTGCTCTTACAAACCTCAGCATTCTGAGCTTGTCTGCTATACCTGTCACTGTCTCAGCAGCAAATGCGTCGCCCTTCAGAGGCATAAGCATGGTCAGTGGCACTCATGGTAGACCCCAAGAAATAGCTTTTGATTTGCCGAATGGGGTCCATCTTCACGTAAACACATTGCGACCTTGATGAGGCCGCGTTGGACATTAGAAGTTGTACGGACTCAACTTGTGATTAGTGTATCAAGTTTTAGTTCTTTACCTCTTTCCATTTTTTTCCTGGTGAACAAAAAGTCTGAGAAGTCCCAGCCTGTTCTCGCCCATCCCATGCTTCAGTTTTCCAGAGCAGCTGAGGGTGGGTATGCGATAAATAACAGTTAGGTCACTGTTCCTCCATAGTAAGGTGATTTGGAAAAATGCAAAAGAGAGACAGTCTTCAAAATTCATCTTCCACACTTTATCAGTAGCCATTTTCATCAGTGTAACATATAAAATGATAATGAAATTTAAAGTAGCCATATCTTTCAGTCCAAGAAATCCAGACCCGTGAATTGCTGACTTGTGCTTTTTTTTTTGATGGAAAATAAGATACTAAAAAAACTGAAAATCAGACATTCTAGAATTTAGGTTGTCATCAGTATCACAGAATGTATAGGCACTTACGCTTCTTGGCCTTTGAGGCCAGGAGGACAGGAGCACCGATAGACACGAAAGGTCAAGAATAGTTGCTCTATCAGACCCAGAGGCAGAAATCGCCACAGAGGTAACGGTCTGCATGACAGAGCTGCGCTGACCGACAGTTTATAATAAAAGAGGTGGCAGCCTACAGTCCTTGATGGTTTGGGACATGGGCCTAAGTAATATTTTGATTCTATTCTCTAGAACAGTAGCAAAATATTGCAATGTCGTCGGTTTTCCATTCACCTCTCCGGCAATGACTCCTCCGGCCTATCTACTTAGAGACTCTGAGGATCTTTCTGTGGTCCAAAGAGATTTAGACTAAAAATCACCTCAAGGTAATAGAGGCCACAGCTGCAGGGGAAAATAACAAAAGCCTGGATTTGGACGTTGGTGTGTCAAGAACGGCTTTTCGTGTCCTCTGAAAAGAGTAACCTTAAATAAACATGAAAGACCCCACTTGCAGCCGGCTATGGATCTGGAGCTTAGTAAGAGTTTGGACAAGCCTAACATTTAGCATCCTCTCCCGGCGAGGCATAGCTCTTTCCGGAGGCTGGCCGTCTTGCAGGTGGAGGATAAGGAGCAGGCTTAAGGGGATGGATTAAGCACCCGCAGAAAGGAGAAAGAAGACGCCATGCATCCGAAAAGCACAGCCTTGGCCTAAGGAAAGCCAGTGCTAACTTTCCGAGCTCTCGGATTCATTAACGAGGCAATCGTTATGTGATTAAGGAGGAGCAGAGAGGTGGCAGAAGTCCGTGAATGTATAATGGAATTCATTTCTCACATTCCGGCCACGCATACAGCAGAGATAAATGGATGAGATTGCTACCTCGTTGTGCGGTCTGTTTTACGATTCCTCACCGCGTTGTGTTAATATAGTTCCAATACAGTGATCTAAAGATGGGACCGATCCATGTATCTCGACTCCGCCATAAACCAGAGCACCTTTCCTACTGCAGAATGCCTCAGAGTAAACACTACACCGCTCCCTTTCTACCCGTCGCGATCCGAGTCAATTTGCCCTAGAAGATTTCTTTGCTTCATCTCTGCCTTTTTTCTCTCCCCTGGGAGAACTTTACCTCCTTATTTGTCTTCGCTATATCATCAGGAACTCAGAAAGTTCTATTTCTATCATGCTGTGCAATTCCCAGATTTAGTGCCATGTTCCGTGCTGGGATGGTCACTGTGGAGAGAACCAGGGGCCATGGTCCCCGAGTTTGTCTATGGAAGGGTGAAGGAGAAGAAGATAGAAAGAATGTAACACTCGTCTCCCTCAAAAAGTGACAGCGATGGCCTGTGAAGGGGGCGGGCTGACTGCTTTGTGGGTCCTGTCATCAGCTAGAATGCAGCCTCCAAGCTATTTTGCTAAGCTATTATTTATTCACGAACTTCTCGCATAGATGTGTTTATAAATTATTTTTTGATCAGTTATATACGCATTACTATACTGATACATTGTGTGCATTAGGAAACACACAAAAGGTTAAGGTTTTTAAATGATGAGAAAAAGACGAAACAAGTAATCATTTTAACCGTCTACCTCATTGTCATGTGTCAACCGTTGGGCAATGCAGGGGTAGGGGGCACTATCCCTCTGCCTAGTCAAAAATCCACATATAACATTTTTTTTTTTTAGGCAAGGCAACCCTTAGTTGACCTCACAGATTGCAAGGACCTTGTCAGCTTATAATCCCTTATTTTTTATTTTATTTTTTACGCCTACAGCACCTGGTCTTCCTAGGTGGTCTCTCATCCAATTACTAACCAGGCCCGACCCTGCTTAGCTTCCAAAATCAGACGGGATTGGGCTTGTTCAGGGTGGCATGGCTGTAGACTAAATACCCACGTATAACTTTTGACTCCCTCAAAACTTAACTATTAGCCTACTGTTGACCAGAGGCTTTACCGATAACATAAACATTCAATTAACATATATTTGATACGTTACATGTATTATATACTATATTCTTATAATAATGTAAGCTAGGAAATTAAGAAAATAATAAGAGAAAGTCCATTTAAAGTATTTATTAAAAAAATTGTGTGTTAGTGTATGTACACAGTTCAAATTCTCGTTTAAGGGTTAACTATATTTTTATATTGCTGATAACTCAGGGCATATAACCTTAGGGTTCAGCATGAAAAACATAATGTAAATAGTCTTTTGGATAATTTTGAAAATCATTGGTTAACTTCCCAGATCTGATTAGATTATTTTTATATAAGTAAGAATTCTTGAGAAAGAGCTGGTATTAAGAGTAAGGTAGGGCATACCCATTCTTCCATTTTCTTGGCCATTTCTACTTGAAATAATACTATTGTCATTCTATGACTTCTAAGCAGAATTTTAAAAATTGTCTATATTGCAAGGTTTGGTTTAGATAAATTAGTGTAAATCCACTAATCTAGGCTTCTGCAAACTTAAATACCTTGCCAGAAGCTAAAAGCAAAAGAATGTGGTAGCGACCTATTTCTACCCCTCCTTTAGGGAGCCTCCTCCCATACAGCAATTGATACTTAACTACTTGACATATGAAAACCGTAGATGCGAAATGCAATGTGTTTTTCATATCCCAACCTTGGAAAACAACAGAGAAGAGGGGGTAAAATGGCTGTATCATACTCTAGTTTGTTTTGTAATTACTCACTACATCATATTGACATGGGCTGTGTAAGGCCAGCGGTGTTAATCCCCAGATTAAACCTTAGATAATTTCTTTCTCATTACCTAGATCCTAAGAAGTTTAAAGAGAAATTCTAGAACTTTCTCCATGTGCTCAGTTGATCCTCCTGCCTCCGTCCCACACCCTCACCTCCTCCCTCTCCCCCACCCACCTAGCAGCTCAGTAGGCCAGAAACCACAAAGCGATCCCTACAGGGAAGAACGTTAACGGGCAGGCTCATTTTTTCACGCCTCTCATGAAAGTAAGCAAGGCCAGTCTTCGTTTCTGCCTGACTTCGTCCCCTGCGGTCTGCTTCTGCAGGTACCATACGCCTTTGCAGAGTCCCTCCCAGCTCCGGGCTAACCTCGTTTCGGTGCTGAAGGGCAGAGGGAGGGTGACACGCTCGGTGTGGCTGTGTAGTACTCAGCGGCCGGTCTCTTGGTCTCTTCTGACATTTATTCTCCGCCGGTGAGAGGAGATGAACAGCTCACTCATGAAGATGAATGTCATACAAGAGCTCGGCCATCATGCCTCCTTCCCAGGGATCTCAGGAGAGAGATCGGGTGTTATGTAGATGATTAGAGACACCGCAGACACGGGGGAGCCTGGTGACTTGGTTGTTCCACCCTACCAGGCCCCGTGAAGCGAAGCGACGCACCCTTGTTAAACACAGCCATCGTCATCGCAAGATTACCTAATTACTCTCTCTCTTAGCATTTGCTTATTTCATACACACAGAGGGGGAAAAAGAAGACTTCCCAGCATATTTTTAAGTACAAACGGAAATAGATGGAGTATATAACTGCATTTGTGTGCTTTGCTCCTTGCTTCATTGAAAGCTTTATGATTATGAAAGTGCAGATCATTCTGAAGATAAATGGTTCAGGGGACAGGAAAACAAAGAGGAGGCTTTTCTCTGTAGGATGGCTGGATGTCTGCAATCTCAGATCATCTTTGACCCTAGATGACCTGCCTGTCTGGGTTCCAGCAAATCAGAGATCACATTTGATTTCACCAGGCTTCTCCCCCACCTTGGGAGAGCATCTTGAGGAGAGACAGTGCTCAGAATCAAACTTCTACCACTCTTTAATGGTGTGGCCTTGGGAAAATTATCCCAGCCTCTCTCAACCTCAGATTTCTCATCTGTAAAACAGGGATAATAATGGCATCGACCTAAGAGAGCTGCTTTGACAATGAAATCAGGTAAAGCACACGGAAAGCTTCGAACAGCGTCTGGTGCATAGTAGGTGTTCATGAATGTTAGCAATTGTTATTAATAACTAGGAGAAACACTTTACTGGCATCACATACCAATGACATAAAGAATCATAGTGATATGGATCAGTTGCGTCGGTTCTCATCTGGATGATTTTGCATTCCTTCTTTTATTTTAGACTTTAAGTTTATAGGCAGCCCTGATTTATGAAGATGAAAATTTCAAATTCTCGCTTGATGAATTGGGCCCCAAAACCTCTGGCCCATTCTTAAGAGAGGTGATGATGATGATTTTGATAATAATAATAATGATAATAATAAATCTTGATTTTGAAGTAAGCCCACACTTAGAGTTGAATCCTGCTTACTCTGCCTGTTGTATGGAGCTGCCCAAGACATTTCACACCTGTGACCCTCCATTTCCTCATCTGTAGAGTGCGTATAACCCTTAGCTTCAAAAGGGATCATTACAGTTAGAGATAATATATGTTAAGCGTCCTAATTATTACTCCTGGCGTCTTAGGTCCATTTATTCTACAAACTTTAACAGAGCAGCTGCTACGTTCAGGTACTGTGCCAAGCATGAAGATACACGAATGAATTAGCATGATTCCTGCCATGAAGTGTTGGCAGTGAGGGAGAGACACAGTATGATACGTAAGAACTACGTGAAAGGGCAGACATCAGGGAAGGCTTCCCGGAAGAGGAAATGTTCAAGTGGAGTCTTGACGGAAGATGAGGAGCTGGCTGAATGAAGAAGAAGGAAAGGGGTTTCCATACGACAGAAGAACAGGGGGACCATTTAAAATATGAAGGATGAATGTGACCGCCTTGCAAACATCCCTCAGTACGTTCACATAAGAACCGGGAAAACAAAAATAATTTGTTGATGGGATCTCACTTTATGGTGGACAAATTGAATTGTAGCAAGCCAAGGGCTTCACTTTAGGGACATATCAGGCGTTTCCCGTTGAGGAAGGGGATCTTGGGAAAGTTTAAAGGTCTCTGAAGAGGGAAGTTTCAGGGGTAGTAGAATCATTTCCTGGATCCTCCTGTTCTGATACGGCCACCAGGAGGGTCAGTGGGGAATCCCGACGTTTGTTTTAGGTCCAGCTAGAGTTTAAACCCCAAGCCAGGGTGGTGACTGCATCTCCTTTAGCCGAAACTCATCCTAGATGAGAAATATCCATCTTTTCTTCAATTCCCGCAGTCTGCAACCACCCTGAAACAGGCTTATCAGAGGAGAGCTTTTAGTCTTGGCCATGAGAAGTGGCCTGAGTGTGAGAGAGTGTGTGTGTGTGTGTGTGTGTGTGTGTGTGTGTATGTGTATGAGAAGGTAGATTTCATAGAGATAAAACTTCCATTCACATTTCTTACACTTTCCTTAAATCACTAGCACCCGGGCTCCCAGAAGCTCAAAAGTTACGAATGATCCCATTTTCTCTCTCTCTCGATTTTACTATAGCTGTTCCTCGCCTGGAGCCCAGGTTCGGTGTGAATGGCAGGAAGAGCAAAGAGATGGGGATTTCACACCCTCACTTCCTTTCTGTCGTGCTCCCTCCAGTGGCTGGTGGGGTCAGGTCGAGTTTGCTTAGTGTGCACGCACGTGCCTGTGATTTCAGTGTCCTTGAGAGTACAATGGGAAACCTAAAAAAACGGCAAGGCTCCTGTCCAGTGAGACCACGCCCACTTGCCCTTGGGGGCAGCTCTTCACCTTAAGGACAGGTGCCCTTCATTGTTTGCAAGAACTGGGCGATGGTGAGACACTAGATGTGTTTCCATCTGCCTTTACCCTCACCTGGTGTGTGTGTGTGTGTGTGTGTGTGTGTGTGTGTGTGTGTGTGTGTGTGTCTGTGTGCAAGTATGTGCTCCCATATCTATGTTTACAGGTGAAACTCTTCCACGCTTTGACCATTTTGACAAGCTCATGTCATTTTGGTCGGCTCTTCCATTGTGGGAAGGTGTGATTGGCTAGGCTCATCTCGGTGTGAACTGAGGATGCATTTGCCGGTGGAGACTTTATGAGTGAACTCAGAAAGAGAAAAGAGATAGAGCATATGTGGCTTGCAAGCTTTCCAAACTCCCACCTGCTTCGTTACATACGCTCCGATAACCAGAGCTTTAGCTCAGGAGAAACTACAGAATGTTGGAGGAATCTGGAGAAAGTAGACTCAATTACGTATCGAGATTGAGATGGCGCTGTAGGTGAAGATGCCTTTTTGAAGTTTCGAGTCCTATTGTCACAGAAGAAATGGGTCCCATTAATGTGATGCTGAACAGCTGGGTGGGGTGGTCACTCGGGGCTCACACCATTAGGGGGCATCCTTCTCTCCCTAGAATGACCCAGGCTCCAGGGAGCCATGTGGGAAGAAACCAAGGCCAGAGAAATGTATCAGGCCATAGTCCGTGAGATTACCACGCTCTTTTACTCCCATTTCTAGTTTTATAAATGGAAAATAACTGCAAAACTCTCGTTTGCCTCTTTTTTTTTTTTTTTTTCTTTGGCAGGGGTGGGTGGTGTGAAGGTAGCAAAAAGTCAGAAAAGAATAATCCATATTTTTTTATATGTTAAAAGAGCACACAGAATAATTATCTACTTCTTCCCTCTCCCCACCCTTTCCCCGAAGAAGACCCCAACGCACAGTGGACAAGTAAGCCAACATTAGAAATGTTCGAAGGTGCAACCACATCTTTTGGTGCCCATGCGTATTTTGCATTACGATGCGGGCTTGATGATAACATGTCTCGGGAAAGCCTGCACAGCTGTATCAGCATCAACGGGAATGGCAAGAGCATATTTGGCAGCGTGTGGGGAAAATATTGTGCAGACTGTACTTCTGGGGGCAATTTACTGTGATACTGTTCTCTGAAGTCTCAAAATTGATTCTACATCTTTGACAAAGGGAAATGTGCAGGCTCCAGCTCTAAGAAGCCGAGCCACATTTGGGGTGAGAAGTACATCCTGTTGGGAGGATTCTTTCTGTAGTGGAAAGGACAGAGACTTTGCAGACAGATCTGGGTTCGAGTCCCATATTAACCTCTTACTAGCTCTGTGACCTTTGACAAGTTAACTTTCCGAAGCCTTTGCTTCTTCATCTACGGAACGGGTCATCGCAGAGATAGCATGAGATGGCGTATGTTACGTTTCGAGTTGGAACTCGACATATAGTGGTGATTGCTAATAAGCCCACTTGGCAGGCGGAAGGGGAAGGAAGGGCTCCGCTTCGTGGTCTAGGGAGCGGCAGAGGTCGGGCAAACTCAGATTTGAGTAATAAAGTATATGTCTGCAGTCGAATCCTAGAAAAAACAGAATGATCCACATTTTCCTCTGTTTTCTAGCTCAGTGACTCTACAGCCTCATTTTTAGACACAGCAAGGAAAGGCCTGTGGCATATATACTATAATTAGGAGCCAGATGGACCAGTCTAGATGCTGCTGATTTGGCTCGTGACCTGGCAGTAAGCGCACTTGTACATTTCTCTGTTTTCTAAACTTCTCCCACATCGTGTTTCGAATAAACATTTTGCCCGCGTGTAACACAAGAGCTTGATAGCACCTGGGTCCCCACACGACTGTTTCCCCCGCCTCTCCCTCAGTCTCCTCTCTCCTTTCTCTTTCAGAAACCATTATCGGCAGAGTGCAACCGTCACGGGGGCAGCGTCTGGGAAGTGTTATTATACCCTCACCTTCACCGTCACCTTCCCGCACAATGAGGATGTCTGCTACCTGGCTTACCACTACCCGTACACCTATACCACGCTCACGGTAACTTCCGCTTTACAGCGTCACCCCGGCAGGCCTGGAGGGGCTCTCTGACGTCGTCCCAGAAACATTCAGGAGACCCTAATTCCAAGGGAGCCAGAGTTTGTTGTCATGGCCCGTGGCATTCTGAAGGCCTAAGTGGCATGCGGTGCTTCTCAATGGCGGGTTGAGTGTAGGAGGCAGGGGCTCTATCTTTAAGAAGCCCTCAAGCAGTGGGATTGGAGTGAGGTTAGCAGGTTGACATGCGGCAAACGCGTCAGGTAAGCTGAGGTACACATTGAAAGGATGTTCCTCATCGAGAGGAATCGAGCATAAAGCATGGAGATAGAAAGCTTGGAAAACCTCCCTGAGTCTGTGAGCAAGCAGCCCCGTCAGCTTTCTGCTGGTCCCCATGGGATCCAGGGTGGACGAGAAGAGTGGAAGCATAGAACACTTAGTGACCACCAACGAGGGCCTTGATCATTATGCGGGAGGAACGTGGTATAAGTCAGTCCGAACTTGAAGACAGTGTTCCGTGTTCTCTCAGGCCCTGCAAAAGGGTCACGAGACAAATTGGAGCTAACTGCTTACACCATGCAGTTTTCTGTCATTCGAAGAAGCTGGCAAACCATCCCCTCCCTCTTTCACCTAGCTATTTCATGGATACCCTGATGATTAATGAGCTAAGCATCTTCTATGAAGCTCTTTCATCCTCTATGTTAATGCAAAATGTTATTAGCATATTTATAATCATAGGTGTACCTATGAGTGTATATACATCACTTAGCCTGAAGGATGAGCATTTTCATTTTAAATCTGTGATAAGGAGTTGGGAAAGATAATAACCAAGAACGTCTTTGCCTTCAAAAGGAACGTTCAGGTACAGATGAAAACTTTTTCTCCATCGAGAAGGCACATCGCAAACCACTTGGCTCACTGCTGCATGAAAACGCACCCGCCCTTCTCTGCACATGTTGTCTGGCCTAAAGAGTGATCGTCACTGTTTTCCAGATTGCAAAAGATAACACGACTAGTTTTATTTGTGTGTCACAGTTTGAGATCTCAAGAAGTGAATCCAAGAAATGTGTATCACAAGCGAGGCCATAACAAGCCGCGTTTGTTGTAAGAGATGCTTATTGCTGCGTTTGTTATAAAGGATGCTTATTGCTTTTCGGGCCCTGGAAGAGGCAAGAGTCATAATCCCTTTCAACAGCTGTTCTTATTGTCTCACCTGTGAAACACCACGAGGAAATCAAAGGGGGACGATTCCTGTCTGAATGCATGTTTGCCTTTCCCCTTGGGGTGTCATCTAGTCAGGCCGATGAGAAGTCTGAGTTTCCTTCAGCCAGGCCTGGAAGGCATCTGAATTCTTACTTTGAAGTTCAGATTTTGAATGAGCGTGTGTGCAGGCACTTAGCAAGCACCCATCAGAACAGCTTGGGATAAGAACCCCTCAGGACACGTTTGGGGAACAATACTATCCAGCTAAACCACCTCCGTGATACTCACGCTTATCATTACAATCCATGGGGCGATGACTTGAACTCAGCCATCAGAGATCCATTACATAATCACACAACTCCATGACTACATGTGCCAGTAAAACTGGACTTCGGTTGTAGTAGCTGTTGTTTGTCATAGCTTGTGCCTCTGGGATCCACTTGCCTTTTGTGGTCTTGTCAGAGCAGAGCACAGGGTCTGAAGTTTACAATCAACAGATAGCTTAGAAGCCACTGGGGTTAATGAGGCAATCATTTCGTCTTGATGAGGGACAGAAACACAAGAAAAGAGGGCTCCTCTTCTGGTCACTTGGCCTCAATGAGGAGAGAAAAGTCTTATTAATGGATGCTCATTGGCTTGCTACTTAGCCTATTGACTGTGAATCTCTTCCCCCTAGGGACGTTGGAGGAGGGTTAATGAGAAAGACAGGAAAGCGATACATTTTCATTTCTCCTAAATGAGTAGAACCGAGTAAGAAAGACAGTTCGTTACTTGAAAGTGAAAAATGCATGTATTCAGTTGTAGGTTTTGCATTTCCAATAACGCATGGTCTTGTACTCTATAAGGTTTAAGACAATACTTGACTCTGTGACTTCTCTTAAGAAATCCTTCCTCCCGTTGTGGACAGAAGAAGTACGTTCTGTTAATACACTCTAGTCATTTTTATTTTTGAACATGTCCTAAGGAGAAACCATTTTTCTTCCAACAGATCAGTGATAAATTCAATGTGAATAATACCCCAAGGGCAGAATTAACTGTATGATACTTGGGAGTTATGCGGAGGGGTGGAAAATGCATTCCTACGTCGAATTCACAATTTGTAAATCTCTTATAATGTGGATTATGTTTAATCATGACAGACATTTTCATAGCAGAGGACATGTATGTTGGATGTTTTTCAACTTGGATGTAATTTTGCAGCTTGAAAAATTTTATTCTCTTACGATAAGAAACTTAGTATTTCATTCTTTCAATTTGATATTTTCCAGATGCTTGCCAGGAGCTTTGTTGGATAATTATCCAAATTAGAGTCTTAAAATAAAGCTAAAAGAAAGAAATACAATATTATTGTAATTATGAAGCAAGCAGAAGAATTCTATTGTAGTCATCCGTATCAAGCTATCAATAATTGCAATAACCGTGTAAGTGTTAACAATACTTGTTAAAGTATTTGGATTATGTTATGGATTGCCCCTGGAAAGCCAGTAGTATTGGTTGAAAATAGGACACCGAGAGAATTTCTGACGGACATTTTAGAGGGTAAGACAATGAGGTCTCACAGAACTTACAGCCTTATGTGTTGGCCCGAGACAAGAAAAGTGATCATAACTAGGACCCATATGTTGAGAGAGCTTAGGACTCAGAGGGTGGAGTAGGGTTTTTCACCAGACATATTCCTACAGTGGCAGATGCTATCGCCGTCATCTTTAAAGATGAGATGTCGTGTGGGGTAGGGAGAGAAGGAGAGAGAAAAGGAGAGAAAGAAGAGAATTAGATCATATGCACAATCGCTCACAAAGGGCTCAGAATAAATAAAGAGTTTAAAATGTGTCAAACATTTGGAAGTGTTGATTTACATGTGGTGGATCAAAGATGCAGTGAGCAAGTCATACACGAGTGCTGTCGGGCAATCAACAGACAGAGACCCGTCCTCGAATGGGCCAGAACAAAGGGCAGGCGCCAGTAGGGAGTGCCGATGGTAACAGGTGAACGTAAAAGGCCATTCATTCTGAAGAAGCCGAGATGTGTCGAGTGGGGAAGTCATCGACTGCAAGGATCCCTGAATTCAAGGTCTTGAGCACGATGTAAGAACAAGTTCGGAGTCAGACAGGCCTGGATTCGAGTCTGAACTCTGGTGCTTTCTTGCTGTGTAGCCTCGGGCAAGCGGTTTAACTGCTCATTGCCTCCGTTTTCTCATCCGTAAAATCGGACATATGAAAGAACTTACTACGCAGGTTGTCGTGAAGATTAAATAACTCGATACGTGGGAAGTATTAGCTAGGTGTCTCTTTCCAGTAAGCCGTACCAGATGATTGCCCTTAGAGTGCTGATTCTTTTTTTCATGATGATGTGTGATCACTTTCTCCGCTGGATTTATCGAAAGGTACCCATTCCATAATTTATAATAAAATTAAAAGAATGTAAAAAAGTCCATATAAAGGACAAAAAAGAAATACAATGGCTACCGGTGGTTGTCTTAGGGCGGTTGATTATATATAATTTTTTTCTTTACTCTCCTTTCCAAATCATCAGCCATATAACTTCATTTATTTTTAATGGAAAAGGGTATTAAAATCATAATCTTTTCTTTCTGATCAGCAAATCTGTGAGTAGACACCTAGAGACTAGTTATTTCTCCTGCTTCTTAAATCGAGTCCATTTAACGTGGGGAGAGTGGTATTGGCAGACTGAGACAGTTTGAGGAAGCTCATTAGAACCTGCTTCCAGCATGTTCTGTCACTTTTATTTAGTTTAAAGGTGTCATTTGTTCTCTTGTTACGAGAAGCTTCCGATTCTCTGATGGGCGTATTCAAGTGACAACTGAGAGCTAGTCAGTACACAAATAAAATAGACCCTCTCCTTAGGGGTGAGCTTTCTCCTGAATGAGGGGGACAGAGAGTGAGGCAGATTAGGAGAGTAACAATCAGACACGATTTCTGAGTGCATAGCGCTTCTCACTTTATCAGTAGCTACCAGCGGGGTAGCTTGCTGAGGTCAAGTCAAGTCTTTTGTGGACGTTTTAAGGGAGTAGCCGATAAAGGAGAGGGGCAGGAGACTGCTGTGACGAGGCACCGGCGAGGCTGCCGGAGAAGCAATATCAGCCCGATATCTTTCACGGACGGGTAGAATTATCTTTTAAGAAGACAACCTCTCTGGGGGTCTCCATAATTGCCTTGAACTCATTCCCATCTTTATAAAGAAATCCACCCCTGTGGCTTCTGCAGGGCTGTCATTACGGTTGGTTGTTGGTAGCTGCATTCAGGCTCCCTGCTTCCCTGCTCATTGATTCCAACAATATCCAATTAGACACAGTCTTGCTGGACCGAAGGTGGTAGCGTTCACCTACAAGTCGTTTTCGGGAGGACAATGCGAAGCCATTCTTGCAAAAGGAAATCCAACGGTTTATTTCTAGAAGTTTTCTGTATGACGGGAGCAGGGATAATGGCCCCAAGAGTGGAGGTGGAATGTATTTGGCAGCAGGTGGAGAGGGATAAAGAGTTGAATGGCCGCGTGAACAACTATCTTTTTACAGCAAACGAGCTTACGCCGAAAGATGTTAGGCACTTGAGTTGTAATCTTATCAATCCCTCCAAAATGTAATGATACAATTAATAGAGATCTCATAGAAGAAAACTTTCAAACTTGACTTCCTCCTTCATTTGCTTCTAGGGAGCACGTGAAGGTGACACTGTTTTGAAGGACAATGTTCACGGGTTCAGTGATGCTTTTTTTGACTTTTTCTTCTCCTAGCGAATTGTGCTTGATGATATCTATGAACAAACCTTCCTCTGAGCCTGCCTCCAATGCCCGATTCACAAAATCTAGATTTTTATTATGATTTTTTTTTTTAAGCTTTGCCCTCAGACACCCAAGAGCTTTGACCTCTTCATAACTTGGTGACATCACAGAATAATAGCCAGTGTTCTCCTCAAGAAGGCTCTCCACCCAGCCCCCCACACCCCACCCTTTACCCCCAATGCTCCTTGCAAAGAGATCCGTTTAGACATAGTAAAATGTGCAACAAATACTTTGATGGCAAAACAAAAGACAATTCAGCAAAGACAGTGTTTCCCAAATCACATTGTACAGCACCCCTGTGTCCTGAGATCTTTACAGAAAAGGAATTAATGGACACATAAATTCATGAAGCTCGGTGTGCTGGATTTCCTTCTAAGAAGTCACAAGGCATAGTGGCATATTAGAGAGTCTGAAAAATTCTGCAGCCATAAATACGTTTTTATTTTCTTTAACTCACCATGTTCCAAGTGCTTTCGCTCTGAATTTTCTGCCTGCCCACCTCCCTGTCCTCCCCCCAGCACCTGGTAATATTCTGTAGGATGCATTTTGGGAAATGGTGCAGGAAAGAGTATTGCTTTCCTAGTTTAGGGGGGCCGCGAATCATGATAGTAATTGTGAGTCAGGGTCCACTCAGTCAGGGTTTTAATAATTTAATAATAATTAAATTATTAATAATTTAATAATTTAACAATATTGGGAGCCGCTTTCACCCAGAATTTGATGAAAGTCATTAAAATAATTTGCTTAGGATCACAGAGAGTTATCATCTAAATCCAGGATTATCTTTACTCTTTTAACTAAGGTGCTGGCATTTTGCTTAACGGGGATGACTGACACATAGAGACATTCCGTTGGGGACATTTCTATTCTTGTTCTTCGCTGTCTCTCCTGAGACACCAGATATCTTTTTTTATCATGGCTTTAATTACACTGATTTCATATCGATTTTCTCTTTGATACATTAATTTATTTGGTGAGATTTTAGGGGGGGATGTTTTGCTACTTCCTCATGTTTTTGTTTTGGCTCTTTTTAAAACCATTTTGACTTAAGACTCACTTTATTTGTCAGAAAATGTGTTGTGTACAATTTCTGCCTTCATTGGAAACATTTTTGAATTTTTTACAGACCTGTGTATGGTTAATTTTTTTACAGTTCCATGGATATTTGAAGAAAAAAGGATGTTTTTATAAAAAGTTTGACGTATATCCATGAAAAACCAATATTGTTCAAACACACTATCATCATTTTTGTGCAATTGATTTAAGACCGAGGTAGTGTCTTCAAAGTCTCCCACTCTGAGTACAATTTATTCCCCTTCTGCCATTTCGCATTGTATATTTCAATCCTATGTTATTTGATTCTTAAGATTTATGAGTTTTATATATTCATTTTGAATTGTGCCCTTTATCAGAATAAGATTTCAAAATCCCATTTAATGCCCTTGTTCTCGAATATGGCTTCGTCATATATTACTGTTGCCATGCCCGCTTTAATTTATGTTTGTTTATCCTTTTAGTTTTAGTATTTTTCTTTTAAAATATTTTAGTAGAGGCAAACAAACTAAAGAGATAATTTAGGCGTGTTTTGAAATACATCATTTTTTTTCTCTTCTATTTAAAATTACCTCTTACATGCAATGTGCAGTGGGATTAAGAAAAAAAAAAATGAATCCGAAAGATTTTGTCATTTAATGAGGTTCTTTAACCTATTTTTACTTGTAATAATTTTTGGTGTTACTTCTATCATCTTGAGTGTATGCTATTTTTCATGTTTAATGTTTTTCTTCCTCCCCACCTTCCCTCTATCACTTATGTAACATGGACCAACCCTATTTTCTTTAATTTTTATTTTTTCCCTGTATTTATAATTCTAATAGTGCTAATCTTTTAGTTCTTAAAAAAAACCAAACTATCTGAACCTATATTTTGCCATGAATAATCACAGTTAAAACTGAGTGTTACTTATGTGACTTTTCACATACAGTATACGGCTAAATTGTGGTAGCCATTGAATGAGGTAGGCAATGCTATTATAATA
>NW_011888815.1:640950-645663 GCF_000151845.1 Pteropus vampyrus | reverse complement strand
TAGAGGAGGATATGACCATGAAAGCAGAGGTGGGGATAAGGCAATTGCTGGTTTCAAAGGTGGAGAATGTCACCATGAAGCAAGGAATGCAGGTCGCCGCCAGAAGGTGGCAAAGGCAAGGAGATGAGTTACCCTCTAGAACCGCCTGAAGGAGTGCATTCCTGACATCACCTGGAATTTTGACCCCGTAAGACCTGTTTTGGACTTTTGACCTCCAGAATTATAAGACAATAAATTTGTGTTGCCTCGCTCCACTAAATTTGCAGTAATTATGGCAGCGACAGGAAACTAATGTCCTTGGCAAAGGAGAGTATGGCAGAGTCTTGACAGTGTCTCAGAAGAGGAAGGGCAGAGCTGGGATATTTATTAAGACTTTAAAGTCTTGTTTAAAGGCAGATATTTTGTTTAGGGGGCTTGGTTAGCATTGAGTAAAGACGTGATATAATAGTGTAAGATTGGTGGACACCGTAAGGCAAGAATCTTGAGGAAAGGGGTTTAAGGGGCTCGGATTACAGAGTCAGTTGATGCTTTCTATCGAAGAGTTGCTGGGACGTTCCTGGAATGAACAATACATTGGTTCGTAACTTCTAATTTCCTAGACAAAAGTTTCCTGGAATAGTAGAATTATGTTGATGCAGACGAACAATAACAGCCATGTGAATGTAGGTAATAGGCATTGTTGGGGTGGATGATTTGGGGTCTCAGTTGCAAGGAGGTTATCAGTCAGGGTCAAATTTTCAGGTATCCCTGAGGGTAGAGAAAAGGCCACAGAATCTTCTGGAGATCTTTTCTTCCTTTGGTACTCTTTCTTTTTCCTTGCAATTCAAATATTTCCATAGCGTTCTGGCAGGTTTTACTGTATTTCTATCTATCCAAATCCTAGGATTTTTACTTAGTTGAGGAAGTTCTTCTGTTTGTTTGTTTATTTCCTTTTATATTCGTTCTCTATTGCTGCTCTAAGAAATTAGCACAAACTTGGTGGGTGAAACAATAAAATTTTAAAACTCTTACACCATCTAGGTTAGAAGTTTGACATGGGTTGCACTGGCCACAAATCACGGTGTTGGGGCTGCGTTTCTTCCAGAGGCTTTCGGAGGAGAATCTATTTTCTTGTCTTTTGAGCTTTTAAAGACCACATATCCTGGCCTTTGATCTCCTGCCTCCATTCTCAAAGCCAGCAATGGCAGGCTGAGTCCTTCTCACATTGCCATCCCTTTGGTTCTCTGCGGCTGGTCACAGTTTTCTGCTTTTTAAGAACTTTGGATCAGGTTTGCCCCAACTGGGTGATGCAGAATAATCTCCCATCTCAAATAGACTTTAAACATATCTGCCAAGCCCTTGGTGCCATGTAAGGTAACATATTTACGGGTCCCGAAGCTTCGGGCATGACTGACATCTTTGGGTGAGCCATAACCCCACCTGCTCCTTCTGTAGTAAATCCTTTTCACATGCAAACACTTCCTCTACCTTTTGAGGGCAGTGTTCACCTCTTCAGAATATATTTTATGACTTCTCTAAATATTTACATAGAATTTATGTGTTTTTTAAAAGATTTATCTAGCAGGCTTGTTATTTATCAAAAAGCAAGATGGTCAGCTTCTCCTTGGCCCTGTTAATGCCTGCTTGGTGTGGTGAAAACTTAAGAGCTTCAGCTAGAAGGATAATTTTTGTGCATAGATGTCCTTGTGCTGGTTACTGAGGTTACAGAGTCACTGTTGTCAGGGTACGTAATACAGCTGGGAGAAAATCTCCTAACCTCTTAATGACTGCTTGGGTTAGTAAAAATATCCTCAGAGGTCTCAACGATAGTTTCAGTGCTATCCTATTTTTGTATCTTTGTCTTAAGTCAGTGTCTAAATGGAAGAAAAGAGTAGGAAAAATGAGTAGCCATTATTTGTCTTTGCCTGGCACACTCCCTGGATCAGCTGTTTCCTGTTCTCCTTCATCATGTCCACACCTCTCCCGATATTGCCCGGTTCTGAGGTCCCATGTGCGGCTGAAGGTCTCTGTCCTGTGTTCCTGAGTGCTTGGGTGCACTCTGTCTTCATGGTAACCACGGTGATGGTAAGATGCTGTATGCGCCTACCCTCTTGCCTTCAGTACCACTCGAAAACAGATGTCCTATTACGCAGACACGTGTGGGAATGATGCGTCCTGTTCTGCCTCATTGAACGTCTGCGAGGTGGTAGGAGTAGCCCCCTTTTTAGGCACTTAACGCCCTATATTGGGGAGACCAGGTTAGCAGAAATTCTTCTATAAGGAGTTACACGAATATAAGTTTTATTGCTGTTGTCTAGTATGGTTATTATCAGAAATAATGTATGCTTCTTTTTTTTTCTGTTCCAGACTCACCTTGATATCCTGGAAAAAAGCATCGATCCCAAAAAGGTTTACTTCCGGCAGGAAGCTCTCTGCCAGACCCTAGGAGGGAATTCCTGTCCGTTGGTGACCATCTCAGCCATGCCCGAGTCTGACAGTGCTCACCATCTAGAGCAGTTCCGTGAGTAAAACAAGGACCCTCTTCTTTGAAGATGTAGTAGAGAGAGGGGGCCCCTCCTGTCAGGGGAGCACCCTGTCCCTTTGAAATCAGAGGCTCAGTAAAGGGTTGAGGACTGGTCCATCTTTACAGAAGTACACCTCCCACCATTCTTGGCGTGACACGAGGAGAAACCCTGATGGTGCTCTGTTGTTAAAGGGAGAAGAGATAAGTTGCAAACTGTCAGGGAGATGAGATGACTGGATGGCGCCGAGAGCAGTCGCCTAGTGCTGTCACTTCCTCTCCTAAAACAGAACTAGGACTCTGACTCCCATTTCCCAACCTTGAACCCAGGGACTTTTCTCACCGTGCTCACTGCCATTCTGCTCCTCTCAGTCAGTCGAGGTTTGGAGAGAAAGGCAGTTCTGAGTTTTAGAGCCGTGGCCGAGGAATCTCCTTGGTGTCCTGGATACTATTTGGATCTGAAGGGCTGATGGTGTGCAGGAGGCCCTAGCCACGAACTGTCAGGCCAAAGCCAAACACACAGAGATGAACACACACACACACACACACACGCACACGCACGCACACGCACACACACACGCACACACACGCACACACACACGCACACACACACACGCACGCTCTTCACATTAGAACCCTGTGTACCAGTATGACTTACCTGTAACCTGCCAGCTTTTAAAGTTGGCTTCTGAAATCGTTTCAGACCTTAGATATGCAGGAGAAACCAAACAGAATGAGAAATGCTTTGCAATAAAGAAAAATGTGAGAGATGAAGGAAAAGACTGGGGAATGAAAATCCAGCCAATTTATCCTCAGAAGATGCAGCCTTAGCTGATGAAGTGCTAACTGCATTCAGGTGACTCTTCCGTGGATACGAAATGCAATTCTCACACCCCATCAGCATCTGACAATGGATGCTTAACAGCCTGGCTAATCAACAACTGATTATCCCATCGGAATTAATGAGGCCCCCAAATGCTTTAATGAATAATAAGGGATTTTCCAAAAATTCTCTTATGTGTTTTATGTATTTAAGAGCAATTTCTGTAACAGTCATGGAGTCCTTCACTTGCAGATGAGTGGTGCTTAGACATTAGAGACAGAAATCCTGCCAGCGCCACTTTCATTGAATTTAAGAAAGGGGATCAACACGACACGCCGAAAAAGCAGACAGGGCAGGCGCCAGAGCCCTGCCAAAGCAAATCCTGCTTCGTAGGGTCAGCCCCTGCACCAGAGCTCCACTGCTGTGGTCACAGCCAGTCCTCACGACCATCAGCCTGACGGTCGATTCCTCCCACTGATGTCCCAACAGCAGCCAAGGATCAATGACAATAGGAGGGAGCACACAACCCACACAAGGGGCACACCTGGAACCACCCCTGCTCAGCTGACTAGGGAGACTGCACTGGGGGGCCCCACAGGACAGCTTCCACGTAAGGCCAGGAGACATAGCAGCTCTCCCTCTCCAATACATGGAAACAAACAGAGGGAGGCAGCCGAAATGAGGGGACAAAGAAACATGTCCCAACTGAAAGAATAGAACAGAGCTCCAGAAAAAGAGCTAAACAAAATGAAGACAAGCATTCTGCCAGACGCAGCGTTCAAAATGCTAGTGATAAGCAGCGTGCTCAATGATCTCAGTGAGAACTTCAACAAAAAGATGGGACACATTAAAATGGAGATGGAAACCATAAAAAAGAACCAGTTAGAAATGAAGACTACAATTGAAATTAACGTTGGGAGGAATCAACAGCAGGTTAGATGAAGCAGAGGATCGAATCAGTGACTTAGAAAACAGAGTAGAAGAAAACACACAACTGAAACAGCAATAAGGAAAAAAAAAATTAAAAAATGAGGACAGTTTAAGGGACAGTTTAAAGGACAGTTTAAAGGACATCAAGCATAACAGTATTGGCATCATAGTGCTCACAGAAGGAGAAGAGAGAGCAAGGAACTGAGAACCTATTTTGAGAAGTAACGACAGAAAACTTCCCTAGCATGCTAAAAGAAATAGCCATACAAACTCTGGAGTGCCGAGAGTTCCAGATAAGACAAACCCAAAGAGGCCCACACCAAGACACATGGTAATTAAAATGCCAGACGTTAGGGAGAGAGAGGATCCTAAAAGCAGCAAGAGAAAAGCCATTAGTTCCCTACAAGGGAGCTCCCATAAGACTGTCAGCTGATTTCTCAACAGAAACTTTGAAGGCCAA
>NW_011888815.1:627305-640425 GCF_000151845.1 Pteropus vampyrus | reverse complement strand
AAAGTAGGACCCAGGAATCCCATGTCTGGCTCTTTATCCAAAGAAACCCAAAACACTACTTTGGAGGGACACATGTGTCCATATGTTCATTGCAGCATTATTTACAAAGCCAAGATACGGAGGCAACCCAGGTGGATGAATGGGTAAAGAGGAGGTACATATATACAATGGAATTAGTCAGCCATAAAAAAAAAATAACGAAATCTTACCATTTGCGACAACATGGATGGACCTAGAGAATATTATGCTCAGTGAAATAAGTCGAAGAGAAATACCATATGATCTCACCGATATGCGGAATCTAAAAATCAAAATAAATGAACACACGGAACAAAACAGACTCAGGACATTTCGATGGTTGCCAGATGGGAGGGGGGTTGAAAGCCTGGGTTAAAAAGGTAAAGTGATTAAGAAGTACAAATTGGTAGTTAAAAAATAATCACAGGGATATAAAGTATAGCATAGGAGATATAGTCATTAATATTGTAATAACTGTATATTGTGTCAGATAGGTACTAGATTTATTGGAGTTATATAAATGTCTAATCACCAGGTTGCACAGATGAAGCTAATGTATGCGAACTGTACTTGAAACATTAAAAAAAACACATACGATTAATAAAAAGAAAGTGCATCTGTGTAAGACTGTGTTTTGCAGGTTTGATTTCTAAATAGGAGCCGAGCAGGACCCTGATGTATAATTATGACATGAAGCTGCTTGTGCTTTTGCTTTTTCGTTTATGCTGACATTGGTGCTTTTGTTATAACTACCGAGGTCATTCTTTCTTTAACGAGAGGACTTGAGTCACGATAAAGGCCCCTAAATTTGGCACTCTACGAAATAGTTCAGTTAAAAACAAAAGAGAAGAATGATCTCTTAGTATACCTCTCTGTGAATCAAAGGACACAGGTGTCTGCTCGCTCTGTAGGGTCAGCGATAACAAATGGACGGTCTGTGAATCGGTACAGTCTTCTCTCTTGAATAGGGGCTAATATGGCAGGCAGCTGTTGTTCGCCTCAAAAGACCTTGCAAGTGTCAGTCACTGAGCTGGATCGGAGGAGACCAGCACTCTGCCTTAGGAGAAGGGGCTGCTCAGGACTGTCTTCTCAGGCGTGCCGACCGCACAGCCGCGCGGGTCCCGTGCTTAGAAGGGTCTTGCCCTTGGTCGAACGGTCTTCTCTCGCCATCTTGAAATTCTTAAAGTATTGGACAAGGGGTCCTGCGTTTTCATGTTGCGATGGATTCTGCCATCTGCGTCGCTAGAGCTGGGACTGATCAAAGGTCATAAAGCTAAAAAGAGACAAAAGGCCAGTGCCCTTCCCATCCTATCATCCTCTATTTCCAGGTCAGGCAGGAAGCGTTCCAACCTGTTCCGCCCGAACACTGACATGTGATTTGTATGCATGATGTAGCTGGTTGGTCCCCGACGCCAGGGCAGGTGTTCAGCATTGCCGCTGTGGCTCCATTCTGGGACGGAGCTGCCCCTCCTCCCTGCTCTGTGGCCTGACATTACTAGAAGCTAGCTAGCTCGTCGAAGCGGCTCACCCTAAATTGACCACACCTAAATGTATTATCCTCTCCCTGCTCACGGTGAATTTTATTCTCCTTTTCTAACCCAGTGAAAGCGTTTTCATGGTGGATGTCTCAGACACTGTGGCAAGAAGGATCCCAACACAGAGCTAAGATCGCATGGCCTGGGTCACAGTGCTGGGAACATAGCCCCAGATGGGCTAGAGGATAATAATTAACTTGCGGGTTGCAATATATACACGAACACACGCCACTGCCGTGTTTCTAAAAAAATAAATAAATAAACCCAGCACAATAGAAACAAAATGCAATGAGCTCTACCTATAAATAAGAAATAAAACCACTTAACTTCCTTTGAACCGCAAAATGTCACGTATTGATTTCAGATAGCAAATCGGCCGCAGCTCGTGACTCGCCCACTTCTTGGTGAACTTCAGCTGTCTTACCTGCCCCCTTCCCCCGGGGACCTGGGCCAGCTTCCAGCTGGGGTCGTATTGTGTACCGAGACGCTCTTCCCGCCATGTAGGGTGATCATTTCAGTCTTATCCCGAGGAGCGAGAGCATGGCTGTGGGTCCACACCACCAGGGCCTGGCCCGAAGTCCCAGACTTTGGGAGATTACCGAGGGCAGTTTAGTTTGATCGCTCTGAGTCCGTCCCAGGGTCTGGGCTCCAGATAATCTTTTTATTATCTTCAAAATATTTTAAGATATTTTCCTGGAAACGTTTGGCCATGCTTGCTTGTTCAGTGTATTTTCAGTTCGGTAGTAGCCGGATTTGCCAGGCGTGGAGGTTATGGCTCTTCGGAGATCCGAGGGTGGAGCCCCCTCCCTCAGCTCTGTCAGGAGACTCACTACTTTACGTGCCAGCAGATCGCCAGGAAAAAAGTCATTCTCTGTCCTTTTCAAGGGGGACAGTGAACCGACGAGTCCTCTGAGAAATCGTCGCTAAAGCCATCACGGAAGATGCAGATTGGAAGAGACCTTGATGACAAAAGGGAGCCCTTGCGAAAGGAAAAGCACCTCATTCTATCCTTGGAGACCTTAGCGGACGGGGCATTGGGAAAATGAGAAGTGCAGGCCCTTCCAAGGAGCCCGGGACGTTTGGGATTCGCGGAGGAGAGAGTGGGCGGGTGGACGGGGACAGAAGTTAAGAGAGCAGGACAAAGACTGCAGCAGGTTGGGACAGAAGGCATCAGATGGTGTGGGGTGGGGACAGGCTTTGTGGGCAGGATCGATCCAGGCAGTGGTTTCCAGGGCTTTTGGAGCCCAGTCCTCGTCGTCGACGGTTTTCCGGCGTCCTTCCTCGTAGCCCAGTTAGTTAAATGCTGTCACGCAGTCTCCGTTCATAGGTGCTCTGATCAGCGGACCCTTCGCATGTGTAGCTGCCAAGGAGAGCGTTCGGAAGTCATATTTTCTTCAGTTTGTGTCGCCTTCAGTGCGTGCGCGCGTGCATTGTCTGCCGTTTGAGTTTGAACTGAGAGAAGATGCCGAATTTAAGTGGAACTAGAGAGCGGTTCAGAGTGTCATGGCAGTCTTGGGGTGGGTGGGGTCACCGTCTACTCAGATTCTGGTGGAGGATCGTAAGAAACCGAGAGAGAATGGTTCTGCCTGTTGCCAGGCTCAGCCATCCCCTAGACCATGCCTGCTCCCTGCTCCCTGCTCCCTGCTCCCTGCTCCCTGCAGAACTGCCGCCTTTTTGGTCACGGGCCTTCTTTACCTGTCATCATCTCCATTTTGCAAGAGTACTAAGTGGTGGCTCGGGAAGGAGCCCACAGGCCTCTATCCCGAAGTTCCAAGGTATCTCCCCTCCTTTAGGCTCTGCCATCGCTGGGAAATTCCCGGGAAATGCACAGAATCAAAACACAGCACCCGTTGAAGGCCGCCCTCCTTGTATTAACCATTCCACTCTCTCTACATTTCCCCCCGACCTCATCTTCTGTATCAGTGGTCCCCAACCTTTTCGGCTCCAGGGACTGCTGCTCCTTTGGGATTCTAATGCCCGATGACCTGAGATGGAGCTGAGGCGGTGATGCTAGCGCTGGGGAGCAGCTGCAAATGCAGACGAAGCTTCTCTCTCTTGCCTACCGCTCACCTCCTGCTGTGTGGCCCGGTTCCCAACAGGTCACAGACAGTCCACAGCCCAGGGGTCGGGGACATCTGCTCTAAAGGACCAATTCTGCCCAGAGAAAGTTGCGTCTCTTTTTTAGTTTGTGGAACTTCATCTCTGCGATAGGCACTTCATTTTTTCTCAGGAGCTTTATTGCTGATTTTTTTTTCCTCTGTGGACATCTCTATATTCAGACCCTATAGCAATATTGGCTTGACTGTCCTTAAAAGCCGAGAGGAAGACTTAATTTGAGAGAATTTTCTGAGGGAAAAATGTCATTCTCTCATTAGAAACTCTTATCCCGCAAAAGTACAATAGTCATTGACTGGCTGGCGAGACATCAAGAAATGACAAAGGCAGGCAGGAGAGGGGCGGCTCTGTCTTTTCCGAAGTAGAAGACACCTCCGTCCTGCATTGATCACCACCTGAAAGGCTTGAGCGTGACCTTCACATGTTTCTGGAGGTGAGAGAACCTCGCTCCCCTGCCACAGCCTCCTGGGGTTCACACACAACGCTTCCTAGGGGGCCCGAGGTGCGGGAAGAGAGAGCCTGCGTCTGCCGTTGGTTAGAGAATACCTTTCTCCTTTTCTTTACCCTTAAAAAATATCCTTACAAAGGCAGTGTTCTGTTCAGCCTGCCGTGACGCTAAAAGCTTTTCCTTGGAAGACAATGGCTGTTCTCAGAAGAAGATTGACATGGGGTCCCCAGAGTGTAATGAGCTACCACACAGCAGCTGCCTGGGGTTGGGAGTTGTCACTTGTAAGTGGTTTGAAATCAGAACAGAGTGGAAAAATGCACAGTTACAGAATTCCCCCTTTGGTTTTTTTTTTTTTTTTTTGCAAATTATTTTCCATCCTCCCCGGCCTCGGTCTCTTTCTGAGACACCTGATCAGGTATGAAGAACAGAGGTTTCCACCGGGCAGATCTGTCAGTGACAACAGTGGTCCGAAGAAAACAAGCTCAAGTGAAGATTCTGGAAAGTTCTGGGGATTTTCGCCTCACGTCCACCCCCGAGACGTGTGGGGCCAAGTATCCGTAAGGGGTCACTACATTTTAGAGCTGAAAAATCCGTAAAGACGATCAAGTCCAGATTTCTGAATTGCTGCTGAGCTCACCCGTCTAGGTCACCAGGCTGGTCGAAGGCAGAAGGGGCTCTGGACCTCAGACCTCTTGTCTCCTGGTTAAATTATTAGGATTTTTCTTTAAAGCACTGTTTCCGACAAATGTTATAACTTAAAAAAAAAAATGAACTACAAGAGCATAAAGACTTCGCTTGATAGAAATTTTAGGTAGTTAGAATGAGACTGAACCATGCTTTTCTTGCCTTGGAGTTTCTATCTCTTTGGGTCACCAGGGCTACGAACCACTGCAGATATTAGCGATATAAACATTATTTCATCCCTGTCACCGAGGCACTTAAAATCTGCAGGGAGTGTGAGCGTAGACGTCACGGTAACAGGCCGTACGGCAGCGCCCGTCACACCGAGCGGGGGTCAGGTCCAGTGGGGGCACTCGGAAGGGAGCGTTCGCCTGCGTGGCGGGCTCGGAGAGGGCCTCGGGCCCTTCGAGTGAGGAGGCGTGTGCACCCCGGTGCTCGGGGGCCCTGTATCGACACAGCGGTGCGTTCAAAGACACCTCCGTCTGGAATCCAAACGCTATTTGAAGGATGGTTTGAATCTTTCGCGAGAGGACATGGAAGGGCGGGCGGGGTATGCGAAGCCCCTCCGAGCCGTCTCAAGTTTGCTTGTCCTCAGTGGTTCACAGCAGTCCCCCGTCTTTTCAGCACAAACCCCCCAGACTCTGTGGCATCTCGACTGGTCTGCTCCCTCTTTGGCCCACTCACTTGAGGAAAAGCAAGGCCGAGAAAGCAATCCTTCTCCTGCAGCTGGTTGGGGACAGTGGGGAAGATAGAAAACCTGATAGTTGAATAGCTTTGCTTCCACCCTGCCACGTATTTTACAAAGCTTTTACCCAGTGTCATTTGATCCTCACAGTTCCCTTGTGAGTTGAGGCAGAGAGGGATTCTTACGCCTATTCTGTAATGAGAAGGCTGAGATTCAGTGCCGGTGGCAATTGATCTGCATCCTGGAGTCAGACTACTACATGGAGAGAAATGGGGAGTGGGGGTGCCTTTCGAAGTAGAAAAACCACCTCTGCAGATGCACGGAGGCCCGGATACAATGCTCTGAAAATCTCAGGGTGCCAGGACTCCAGGATGGGGGCTTGATTACGGGGTCAGATGATAAGGTAGCTCAGGTAAGCTGGGCTGAGGGATAAAGGACCTTCTTGTTCATGTTAAGTTTCTCCTGAAGGGAATGACGAGCTAATCACTGGATGTTGTTATAGACAGAGAAGCGATGAGCTCAGATTCATTTTGGAGGAAGAGTTGGGGGAAGTAATGAGGAGCCCAGTGAAAGAATAATGGGGTCATGGCACCCCACGCAGAGCAGTTCTTAAGTATCTAGACCCTAGATTCGGACTCACTGGGGTTCTAACCTCGGTTCTGGCATTTACCAGCTTCGTGACCTCAGAAAAGATGCTTAACCGCTCCGTGCCTTGACTTCCCCATTTCTAAATTGCAAAGAATACGAGCACCCTTTCCATGGGGGCGATCTGAAGATTGTAAAGGACTTAGAAGAATGCCTGGCACGTAGAGAATGTTCCAGAAGTAGTAGCAGTTGTTAGCCGTCTGTGTGGATGATGAGGTTTCCAAGAAAGATAAGTCTGGGAGAAGAGGAGGAGAGGGTCTAAATTTAAGGGCTGCATCTAAGTTATAAGGGAGAGGTCTTGGTGAGCGATTGGACATAGGGATGGAGAGCGAGGGCTGAACTACTTCTCCTTTGGGTGATGTGTGTACAGTTCGATGCTGGCAAACGAGTATATGAGAGAATAAGACAATAGTGGAGGAATGATGAGTTCGGTTTGGGAAATGTTCATTTTTCAGAGGCCTGCAAATTACATAAGAACTCAGGCTCAACATAATTATAGAACCAATATGCTATAAAATATAATCTATTTCAAAGGGAAATAAAGCAAATTTTGCATTGCCTGAATAATTTTCTCAATTAACAAGGGTACTAAAAGTTGACTATCTGTGGGTACTGTAGCAGAAACATGTAATATATTTCATCAGAATCAATTCTAGAATGTTTTATCCTATAAATGTGTTCACGAGATATAATAATTTATATCTTTTAAGGTAATTAACTGTTTACAGAGTGTTTACATATGATTAATTGTCCCATGCAACAGCTCTGTGAGATAAAGAAAAAAAAAATCAAATTTATTATCTCCATTTTTAGGTGATGAAATTGAAGCCCTGAGAAAGTTGTATGGTTAGTGAGAGCTCAGAGGTACCCCCAAACTGTCTGCATCTTCAGCCTCATGACCCTAACCCCTACCCTCTACTGCTGCTTCCAACTGTGCAAAAATGAGAGAAAATATTTTGCCGTCGAGATGCAAGTTCCTATATGTAAAAATAATTGTTTATACTACACATGGTACGTTCTAGGTTTCTCCAATGCATGAGCGCGTAGGTGGTTACGCTCACATCAAGAACCACTGTGATTCTAGCAAAATCTAAACTTGGCAGCCTCTTCCAGGCTCTGCCTGGCTTTCCCGCCTGTATCTTAGCCCTTTGCCACTCCACACCCTTAAACCACCTGATCTTCTCTTCCTTGAACACAGCAACCTCCCTCCCTCCCTCGGGCCTCTGCATTTCCTGTTCTCTCCGAGAAGAAACCTTTTCCTCCATAGCTCGCATGGTCGATTTCTTTCTGTCGTGTGTTTTCCTAGCTCAGGTTCAGGAAGCCTTCCCGGATCTCCACGTCTAACATTCCCCCTTTAAGGACCTCCCTCTCTCTCTCTCACACGCCCTTGGTGCGTTTTCTTCAGGGCCCATTCTCGAGCTCCATGGGAGCACAGGATGTGTGTTGTGTTTTTTCACCGTCGCATCTCTAGGAACTGACAATCCTTGCACTAAACAGGTGCACAGGAAATGTGTATTGAACACGTAGGTGAAATCCTTGCATCGATTCTTGCTCCTGCCCGTAACGCAGACCTTGAACCTCTGTTGAAAGGTTACTTCTTTCCTGGGTGTTTCTTGGGTCCCAAATGTGCTCATAGAGCAGCCACTGGCTGCAGTCACCCTTTACGGGCCACTCCATCCTTCCCTGATGCTTAGTGCTTGTCCACTGTCCTCGTAGGTACTAAAAGGACTCTTGCCACTGTCATTGCTGGGTTTTCAGAGAGTTGCTAGGTTCCGTGTGAAGATGGGGGGATTAATGCTCCCCAGAACTCTTGTTATACCTCAACCTTGTTTGATACCAAAGTCTCCCCAAATTTCCTGTGAAAACAGCCCCTCCCACCCCACACAGGTTGGGCAGAGACCAAATGGCAACGCGTGCCTCTGTTATCTAGATGTTTGTCTCTCTCACGGTCCCTGCATTTAAACACAACTACTTAAAACCTGATCCGAACTACTCACTTGTCTTCCAAGTCCTAGTGAAAAAGATTCCATACCTCTCAGTGCATGTGCTCGGAAGGGTGGGTCATTGCGGACCTGCCAGGCCCCGGAACAGTCCTTCTCGGACTGCTGGCCTGGGCTCACTAGATTGACACGCGGAGCCATACATTTTATGGAAGCCTTACAACATGACCGTGAGTTTGCTATTAAAGTTCCCATTAAATATGCATTATATATATATTGCACACCAGAAGGATTTATTGCTTATGGTTACTTACATATATAGAAAACTATAAAAGCATGCTGAAAAAAGACAATACCGGATTCAAGATAGTGATTTGATGGAGGGAGCAGAAATGGAAAGGGAAATGGATGTTAAATCTATGGGGGAGTCTGTATTTCTTAAAGAAAAGGAATTTTAAGGCAAGTGTAACAAAAATGTTAACTTTTAAATCTGGATAGGAAGGTGCATGGGTGTCAGCCATATATTAATTTCCTAGTGTCTCCAACAATATATTTCGTGTTTAAAATTTTTTAAAATTCAAAATGCCAATATGTCACCCTTGTTTTTAAAAACCTGATAAACTTGAGTAAAATATGAATAACCCCCAGCTCTCCCCTATTAGTATGCCTCAAGCAATTGCTGTTCATAGTTCAATGTTTATTCTTCAGTACACACACTCACACAATAACATAAGCATATGTACTGAGTGTCGACATATGTACTGTAACTCATATGTACCGAGTCTCGATAAGTGGACTTAGATTAGCCTCCCTGTCCCTTCTGTCCTGTGGAAGTCCTAATCTCTTCCTGCATTCCGAACAACCTCACCCAATCCTGTGCCACCCAGTGTGCACTCCTACAAAAAGAATAAGAGATCGTTTTCCTCCATGGCCCAACAGACAATTGATTTATCGGTCTGCTCCATTTTCCTATTAGTTTAAAAAAATGTGATCCCCCTTAATCAAAACACCATTTCAATCATACTTCAGCTTGGATTTCTTTGAGCACAACTCAAATAGTCCATATTTTAAAATGTCATTTGTATTTTTTTCCTTTTAAATTGCTTACATTTAAAAATCATTTGTCGATTTTATTACATGCTTTATCTTTTTCTGGATGCTTTTTGGAAGCTCTGTGTATTAGGAATATGCTCCTTTGTTAACATTAATTCATTTAGCAAATATTTATTGAGGATTGGTCATTGTTCCAAGCACAGGGGATAAAGCATTTGGCTGATGTTTTCTCTTAATCTGTCACTTCTTTTCAAACTTGTGAACTTTTTGAAATAATTTTCATGGAATCTAGTATGACCATCTTTTCCTTTATACTCGTAAAAGTAATGTGTTGGGGGGAAAAATTCCCATTTTAGAGATGGTGAAAATAAGATCCAGTGAGTTCAAATGACTTATATATGGCTGCGTAGTTGTTAGATATGAAGCCAGAAATCAGAATTCAAGTCCTGTATGGTTCAAGTGCTTTCTTTTTAATATCATACTTATAAAATCATTCATATTACATATAGGTCTCGATTAAACAATGACAGTAAAATGGACACCCAGGTATGTAATGCTCAGTTTAAGAAATACGACATTACCCGTACGTTTGCCTCCTAGAATCCTTTCTTCTCTGGCTCCTTGTTACTTCTTAGAGTGACTGCCTTCCTGAATTGTGTGTTCAATGGGCTCTTGCTTCTCTTTATCTTTTTAAACCTACTTTCGAGTGTGCCTCTTTGGGGCTTTAGCTAAGTGGAGACATTTCACGTATGTGTGTGTATACACACACACACACACACACACTCACATACATACGCACAGTGTATATTGTCATTGGCTTATTTCGTTAGGAACATTTGAGATCCCACCACGTTGACATGTTTGAGTCGACATCTGAGTCATTCATTTTCACCGTCGTCGAATGCGAGGATGCTAGCAAACTGAGATGGCTGTATTACCTGCCTTCAATTGTGGGGGCCTCTGGGTTGTCCTGAATTCAAAGGGATGTGAGAATTTTATTGTTTTGCATTCTTGGGAAGACTTGAGATCAAAAGTTCTCGTTTTCCCTCCCCTTCTTGTGAATTGAGCATGAGGTCCTTTGAGGTCTCAGCTTCGTGCAGGAATCTCCTCTCGGATGCCCCACTGTCGATGAGCCCACACCCCCCTTCCCTGTGTCCCTCGTAGCCTTCACAGGGGGAGCTCAGGGTCTCCAAGGCTTGGTTGAAACCACAGAGGGAAAAGTGTGCTTTCATGCTCGCTCACCTGCCAAGGTTTCTTTGACCTCACTTCTTTTCTGGCATCTATAGATTGCTTATTTTTTTCAGACCAGATCAGCAATGCATTAAAAATTATGTTTGATGAAAAATATCATATTTTAGCATTTTGGTTGTTTCATTTGGAGGATTGCTCAGAATGTTTCATCTGTTCTGCTGGAAAGGGAGGCTCTCATTCCTTGATCTTTACACGTTATGTGCTACTTCTTTCTATTAGGAAAGAAAATGAAAGACTATTTTTTTGTTTACTATGATGGATAATATGATTTTGAAAGTCTGCTTGTGAATCTGAAATAGCATGTCTGCTATCCTGTATTTACAGACATTAGTGCTACTGAAAGAATACTATTCTTTTTCTATTCTTGAAATAGTTTTTTTCACCCCTAGTGAAAAGTAAGAATTTTAGTGGACAAATATTCTAGAATTTCTGAATTAGAAATCCAGCTAAGGACCAGGTTATCTCCAGTGCTTCCTGCCTCTTTTCGTTGACATCATGAATATCATTAGAAGGGTGACTTTCCAAAAAATTTTGCCTTTAAAATGACTGATTCACCTAGAGGCACCACCTCTGTCTGATTTCAGTCACCTATATCCAACATCAACACCGAAAAGACAGTCATTTAATCCATCTCAGTTCTGCTCTTTGAGGATTGCTTGTAGTCCCTCCAGCTGTGGGGGGAACCCCTCGTTCCCTTGCAGCTGATGGAGCTTCTTTTGGTCCCAAAGTGGAGTTGCTAAGTTGTAACTTGCAGGGCAGGTGCGCTTAACGTAATTGGGACAGTGAAGGATTTTCAAGATAGCTGATTCCTGTCCCCCACGCTCTCAGAAAGCCGGGGTAGAGGGATGCCATGCAACCTGGAGACGGGTTCTAGCTGTCCTTCTGTAACGTATACTCGAGGACCTACTGGAGCCCTTCATCCCCTCGGCTGGAAGTGAGGGCTCCCTCCCACCCTAAAAAGAAGACATGGTCACGTCGTGAGCCTGACTTACCGAATGCTGAGATCGCGTCGTAAGACTCTTCCTTCTGGAAAGTAGGGATGGGGTTTAGTGGAGGAAAAGCGAAGCGAATGACATGGCATTCATTTTCCAATCTGTCCCTGGTGATTTCCTGCCCCCAATTCCCCCGTGCTGTGAAAAGGAAGTAGTTTGTAAACAGGTCTCTCGAGATCACTCTGCTGATCGGGTAGTGGAGTCCCCCCTCAAGCTGGATCTCGGTGTCACCTCTTCCCTAGAACAAACTCGTGTATTAAGAGCTTGCACACCACAGCTCAGAGGGAATGGGTGGTGCCCCCGAGCTCCGCGTGTGCCACCCCTGAAACTGATTTTCTGTGGCTCATTGAGTGTCGGGTCCAGGTGGCAGCTGTGGGTTTTGACATCCCAGCACATTATCGGGCAAGGACATCCTCGACATGTAGTGATGCGCATCTGGGCTGAAAGTGGCCATTCATGAAACTGACAGGTAAAGCCCTAATTAGAGAGGCCAGCCGGGCTGCCGGCACCCCAGGATGCTTCAAGAGAACTGTCACTGTCCCCTCAGAGCAGGATCGCTGCTGGGCTGGAAAACCGAGCAAAACAAACAAACCAAACACAACATTTTGCTCAATGTTCAACATAAATAACTCTCATCATTAATAATGTGACAAGTAGGAGGAGGACTCGCATGTCAAAAGACAAGGATTTATGAACTGTGGCTGTGAGGACTGTCAGCTGCTGGGGAAGCGACCTTCAGCCTCTGGAAGATGCTATTGAACCTCGTAGAGTAACATGGGTTTGCCTCTCTGCTTTTCCGCAGACAGCAGCTTAATTTGAGGTTTCGGAAACACTTGAGGCTGGGAAAGAGATTAGGCGGGGGCCACTCAAATTTGAATCATAATATTTCATCCAAATATTTTGCAGGGCTTTCCCCTTTCTTTGAGGCTCAGTGTTTGGGTCTTTAAAATAGAGAGTTGTAAACAACTCTCTGTTGTTTTGGTATTTAATATAACCCTGTTTTATTAAGATTCTGAACTCTTTGGAGGTAAATGATTCCTACATATGAAATTATGCTCTGAGTTCACATGTGCCAATGGCATTTATTCTTAAAAAGAAATGTAGCCAGATCGTACGGTAGTTTCTCAAGTTGTTATGAAAAGCAAGAATCCTTATCTTAATTTCTTTTCAGTCAGTGACAATTTCTAATTCGCAGGGAAGAGAGCAGAGCAGAAACTGTCGTCCTGTGAAGGGAGCTGTGATGCACTGATCTGGTGGCCACTTACACAGTTTAATTAAGCACTTGGATTAAATCAATATGTAGCCAACAGTTTAGTGTGGCAATCAGCTTAATTTCATTAAATGTTCAGGCCCCAATAATTGATTAATAATTCATTGTTTTTTATGAGTTATCGACTTCAAGTTATTAGAATTGTGCCTGCTTTGTTCAAAGCACCTGTTGTCACATGCTAATTATGAAATGCTCAAGAATTTTTCTTGGAATAACTTTAGAGAGAAAGCCGACGGGGTTTTTTTTTAATGGAATAAGATTCACTTTCGTTCAGAGCTGGTCAGAATGAGCTAGGCTTTCTCAGCCCCATATTGTTTAATAAAAGGAAGTAGGCATTTGACCTTTTAAAAGGCCTTGCTTTTAAGAATTAAAAGGGAGAGTTGGAGGGTGTCATGCCAGAGTTGGACGTTGAGTCCGACTAAATGGGGTGGGTGATGTCGGCCTCAGGGGCTGGTGGAATCTGCTGGTTGAGTAAGACCGGGCCTTA
>NW_011888815.1:624197-626460 GCF_000151845.1 Pteropus vampyrus | reverse complement strand
GCTTCAACTCTCTGAGCTTCGGTTTCCTCGTGCGTCAAATAGGGACGATGCCATCACCCTCGTAAGGCTGTGGTGAGGATTAATCTGGAAAGGTGTATTTCCATACCACGGTGTCAAGAAGAGTGTGTTTGTTAAATGCTAACATACATTTTCTCTCGCTCTGCCCGCCTTGTCTGTCGTAAGCTGACATGAAACTATCTGTTTTATTTGGTGCCATTTTAACCTTCCGGTTAACCCACAACTTTCTGAATCGAGGGGCACGGAGTGAGATGTAACTGGAGAGATAAGCTCCCCCAATGTGACGTCAAGAGCTGCAGCCCAAGCGAGGGTTTCGGACTGAACTGCACTCAAATCTGTGCTCTCCCTCACAGCAGCCGGGCGGACCGGGGTAAAATCCTTGAGGGTCCGATGATCTCTTTTCATGTGCTGATGTTTGAAAGAATCAGTGTGTGTAAAGCCTGTAAAGCGCAATGCCAGGCACACAGTAGGTGCTCTGTGGAAGTTAGTTTTCCGCTTCCCTCCTCCTCATTTCCTGTGGGCATCCTACGCAGCTAGTAAATTACCTCTGACGTGGCATAGGCCAAAGAGAAGACAACTTTCACATCTGTAATATCAGGCAATACCGATGGGCAGGAAGGAGCAAGTATCATAAAACATCCTGTTTCAAACAGCCTGCGACTCCCAAGAGAGTGGGGAACTTGTCTATTTTTGATACACCAAGTCAAGGACACCTTTCTGCAGAGACGGAAGCGCTATCCGATTTGTGTTGTCTGATCGAACGCAAATGTATCCAATTTTCACCCGGACCATGGATTTTCCTCATTCCTTACTTTTTCTTTATACTTAACTTGTCTACCATGAGAGAACCCATGGAAAGTGCCGGAACGGGTGTCATTATATTAGTATAAAGAGTTGAGATGAGATTTTAGGGGAGAAATAGCCTGAGAATACTAAGATGGTGTGGAAACAATCTCTTAAGAGACTCGAGTGCTGTTTGGGGGTTGAATCCCAAATTCACCTGGGAGTGAAGGGTTTCTCTAGAGACCGCAGGTTATTCCCTAGAACTTTATTTCCTTGAGTCGTGCTTGAATCATTTTTGTTAGATTCTCCCTCTTCCCCTCTCACACCGTTCTTGCTAAGTGATCGCCTTTCCACGCCGTGGGTGCATACGCAGGGACGAAACCAGTGGGCTCTGACGCCCGCTGCCCTGGTTTTCGTGCCCGCTCTGCCACATTATAATTTGAGTGTCTTCTCGACGAAATGCAGAGGTTGATCTGAACTGGAGGTGAACCTGTTTCAGACTTGGAACTCGGTGGGGCTCTCGACTTCCCAGGGGGCCAGCGTGTTCTTTCCTTCTGACGAGATGGTACTTGTGAAGTTGAGACCACACTCCCGGGGAGAGGATGTGGTGGAGACGTCGAGACGGCATCACATCTTCCCTCTCGTCCCGATTCTTGCCTTACTTCACTGTGCTGAGAGCACCAGCCCGAGCTCTGCTTTGTGGTCCAGTCACTGTGTCCTCCTTCCTGATGGCAGTTGGGTCCCGGGTCCTTATATCTGGCTTCCTGTTCTTCCCTTGGGGACACTACACTGCGCCCGGATGTCGCAGTCCTGAGAGAAGTAGTTCTCTTGTATAGGACGATGGCGGAAGCTTCACTGGGACCGTCAGGGGTATGAGCTGCCCTGTGGACAAACAGGAGGCGTCAGCCTCCACGGCCTCTTGCCTCCTTCACGGTTGCCATATTCATTCGCGGCATTTCTAAAGATGCGATTTGGTACCTCCTGCCTCGTTTCCTGCTTCCCCTTCCTCTCGAGGTTTTCCTTCCAAGGGGATTCGCGTGAATTGAGGCTCTCAGTACTTTTCTTAAAGGAAGTGTCTGTGCCACACGTTAAATCCACCTAGTTGCTTGCTCATCTGTTTCCATAGCAACTGATCATGAGGTCACAAACAGAGGGTGATGACTTGAGGTGGGAATTAGGTGGCAAAAGAGTAGATAGATAGGCTTTTGGAAAAAAAAGAGAAGGAAACTAATATCCTCCATGGAGAGATTTACTTGGTAAAAAAACAAAACAAAACAAAACAAGAGAGAGATAAATAAAGAAGCAATGAGAGAAAACAAGTGTTTCCAGCAGCATCAGAGAAATTCGGGGTGGAAGTTAGCAACTTGTGAGAAGTGTCCGCTTCCTTTCAGGCATCATGAATGGCGACTCTGCACAACTCTCTTGAGATGATGAACTATGTGCACGCTGAGGAAATTAAAGC
>NW_011888815.1:607035-623252 GCF_000151845.1 Pteropus vampyrus | reverse complement strand
GTGTGTGTGATTCATCCACACAGATGTGTGTAGCTATTGATACAACCTTAGGGGCCAAAGGCCATCAGAGCCAGACCTGTAGTCAAGCAATGTTGAATTTATAAACTTGCTGCTGGAGAATCTTTGGGCATTTCAAAAGGGGAATTATGGGAGGGTATTTTTTAAAGGGTTTGGAGGCTGGAGTTTGTCATAGCTAATGTTGGCAGGGATCGGTCAGAATTTGTAAACCAGGTTGCTGGAGCAGTCAGTGATTCTATCTTGAGAACATGTGAGTTCCTGTAGAGGTTCCATTGGATCAGTTTGTGGTTTTATCTTGGATCTGGATAACCCGTATTTAAAAGAGTTTGGGCTCATACGATCTGTGATGCACACCACGGCTTGCTTGGGCACAGTTTATCTTTCTTGTGAGTCAGGGCGCATTCTGCAAATTGCAGTTTCTAAATTATCAGTTCCCCACTGACAGCCTTGCTGCCAGAAGGGGCATGAAACAACCTGCATCACGACTTTATTTTTATCTCTGTACAGTATTGCATTGTGTGAACATAGCCACATGTACTCATCCATTCTACTGTCTAAACATGTGGATCTTTCCTGGATATTTGCTGTTATTGGCAACACTGCGGTGAATATCCTTGGTGTGAGGACCAGTTGTTCCACGCTGGGTATGTCCCTGGAAGAGAGGACCCATCCCGTGCAGGGCCCTGCATGCCGACACAGACATTCAGCCTTAGCAGGAAGTGCTAAAGTGGTCTCTGCACTGCTTCTACAGACGCATCTTCCTGCCCGTTGTAGATGACAGTTCCCGTGGCTGCTCATCCCGGCTAATCCTCGCAGTTCTCACACTTTCTGATTTTTGCCAATCTGTGGAGTACGTGATGATATTTCGTTGTAGTTTTAATTGGCATTTTCCTGGTACGCACCTTTTCAAACGTTTCCTTAGGCCACTTCGATTTCCTCTTTCGTGCGTTCAGTTTCCCGTCATTTTGCTATCGGTTTGTCTTCATCCCACGTTCTGTATGAAATTCTTCCTCCCACTCAGGTGTGAGGTCAGCTCTGACGTCATAGTTTTTCCGGCACGTGGATCTGTTCTGGTATTTTCCGATTCACTGTTCTATTTGTCCACCTCCGCACCCATACCCTATTGCTTTAATTTCTGTCCCTTCAAATACATTTTAATAGCTAATGGGGAAGTCCTGTACTTCGTTTTGCGCCTCCAAGAGCATTTTAACTGTCCTCGTCCAACTAAATTCTCGTCCAGGATTCCTCCACCATGAGAAGGTGGCGCGCCCCTGTGAAACCTTCCCTAAGCTGTCAGGGCGTCAAGGAAGAAGCAGTTACCTTAGGGCATCTCGCTAACGGACGCAGAAAACAAACAGAAGACCCAGAGGGTGACACAGTTCAGAGCTCCGGCGGCTGGATGCGGAGATGCCGAGCGCAGTTCCAGATGGAGGAGCTGGGCGTGGGGCGCGGGGGGCCCGGGGGACGCCACCGCACAGCTCGGGGTGCATGAGGCCTACGCACGCGGACGCCGTTTTCGCCTTTCTTCGTAAAAGCGAAGCTCCGTCTCAGATTTCGTGGGGTCAGTGAAAACGGGTACTAAGAAAGGCCTTTTGCGAAAAATGAAGCAGCACGCAGTGCCCTTTTGAAAAGTAGGAGAAACGTGCCAATTGGTCTCCTTTTACAACAAAAATATAAAAATACTTAAGATTTCCATTGGGATTTTATTGGCATTATATACCGATAGAGGGAAAAACTGATATTTCTATGCGATTAGATACCCCTATCTAAGCATTTTATGTTTCTCCAATTTAGGTAAGTTTCTACAGTAGTTTTCATAAAGTTCCATTTTTTTGTACGAAGAACTTACTTATATGTCATAAGTTTATTCTAGAATACTTTATATATTTGTGGACTATTGTAAATGATATATATTTTTTTCAAATTTCTTTTAAAACTGATGAACCTTTCTAGATTAATTTTGCATTTAGAAAACTGAGTGCTTTTTAAATTCTAATAATTTTTCTGTACAAGGCTTAAGGTTTTCTTTGTGGGAAATCATATAATTCTTTTGCAAATTATAGTGTGTCCCCTTCATTTCTAAGTGTTATCTCTTTTATTTTTCTTCTTTTTGATACATTGCCTTGGACTTTTGGAACAGTGCTAAGTGGAAATGACAATAGTATCTTTGTATTGTTCTTGATTTTAAAAGAAATGCTTTCAACATTTTAGCATTAAGAATGACATTTGCTGAAGGGGTGTTTGTGTGCGTGTGTGTGTGTGTGTGTGTATGTGTGTGTGTGTATGTGTGTATTTATGTGGTTAAGAAAGTGCCTTTCTAGACTCCATTTGCTAAAGCATTTTAAATATAAATGGATATTAAATTGTATTAGATGTTTCTTTCCACATCTATTATGATATTCAGATATTTTCCCCCTTTAACATGTTATTAAGATAAATCATATTAATTGATTTTATAATAATAAGCTAAACTTGCAGGCCTGGTACAAACCCGTCTGTCACAATATATTATCTTTTTTTATGCATTGTTTGATTAAATTCAGTCTTGTTTTATTTGGGATTTGCATATATGTCCATGGTTGCAAGAGGCTTATAATTTTCTTTCCTTTTGCTGTCTTCATGTGCTTTTGGCATCAGGGCCATGTTTGTCCCTTAAAATAGGTTAGGGGTATATTCCTTTTTGTTTGTTTCTATTCTCTGGAAGAGTTCGTGTAATATTACAATTACCTTTTGCTTATATAGTTGGGAGAATTTGCCTCGAGATTTCTTTGGATCTAGTGCTTTCTTGTGAGGAGTTTTTAACCCATCGATTCAATTCCTTTATTGGTTCAATAATGGTTTTGGTTCTCCTGTTTATTTTTAAGATAAGTGTGTAAGCTTTCTTTTTCTCTGTAATGCGTCTGTTCACTTTCAGTTTTAAAAATTGCTAGCATATCGTATGTCATTTTATTAATCTGTTTAAATTCTTCAGCTTGTATAGTTATGGCTTTATTTTCATTATTATCATTGCTTATACCTTCTTCTTTTCTGATATAAGCATTTAAGGCAGTCCATTTCCTTTTAAATGCCACTTTAGTTCTATAGTGCTGACATTTCTATGTGGTATTTTAATTTTCTGTCAGTGCTAAAATTTTTCTGATAGCCATTACAATCCATTCTTTGACCCGTGAATCATTGGATAGTTTCTTTTCAATTTTCAAATATATAGAGTTTGTCTAGCTATGTAATTCTGATATTAAAGTCACTTGATTATGAACAGAAAATGTCATTTACCTGCCACTCATCCTTTGGTAATTGTTGGGGCTATCTTTATGGCCTGACATATGGTCGAATTTTATAAATATCTCATGTGTGCATGAAAAGAATATGTATTCTTCAATTATTGGGTACACTGTTCTGTCTCTGTGCTTTAGATCCAATATGTTATTTGTGTTGTTCGAATCTCCTATGTCTTCAATAGCTTCTACTGCTCAAGCTATCATTTTTGAGAAAATTGTGCTAAAATTTCCCATTACAGTGATAGAATTGCTAATTTTTCTTTTTTTAGTTAATAAATTTTGTTTTACGTATTTCGAGACTATGTTGCTAGTCGCATATAAATTTAGAATTATACCGCCTCTTCCTAATTCATTGAAACATATGTCATTACATAGTGATCTCTATCTCAAGTTCCTTAAAGAGATTTTTGCCCGACATGAATATGTCTACTTTAAATTTTCTTCACATTTGTATTCGACTGGTGTCTCTGTTTCTATCTGTTTCTAATAGTGTATGTATTTGGAACCTTTTTTTAATGTCAATTCCTTTGCTGGATTTCATTTGCAATATTTTGTTTCCTGCATGCTTTATGCATATTGATTATTGTAAGATGCCCATCGTCTCGGATCTGCCTCTGGGGGACACTTTGTAATCTAGGTCGATCTTCCTCCTCAGAGAATTTCCTCTGCCAGTCACTCAGCAGCACTCTGAACGTGGGTCCACTTTAAGTTAAATTCTCGGCTTGACGACTGTAAAACCACACAGGTAGCGTGAATTCGGACTGAAGAGCAGCTGTCCATGGACACTTCCCCGTAGCAGCTACGAAATCAGCCAGGCAGTATTTCTTGCTGTCCCTTTGGTGAGAGGGTTTCGTTTAGTTCACTTTTGTGCTACGTGTACAGCCGTACCTCATGCCAGCTTTTTGCCGTGGTCTCCTGTTAAATTCTTCCCATTGGCTGCTGTTTCCTTGGCCCTGTGCAGTTAGCAGAGCAGAAACTCGAGTGCATTAGAGATTGGCCAGCAACTCCGAGGGTCAAAGATGGCTTCCATACTCACATATTCCCAAGGCTTTCTGCCTTGAATTTGAAGCACAGCACATTTTCTTTCTGAGGCCAGCATGCCAATACTTTGCATTTTATCTCTCTGTTCAGTTGCTTCTGTGGAGAAGTCGAATCGAGGCTCTGATATCTACTATATTTTCATACATGGAAATCTTTTTTGAAAAGCATTATCTCTTATTCTCGGGGTTGCTGCGAGAATCAAGAAAGTAATCTGGGTCAAATAGCTTTAGAAACAAAGTGTTTGTCTTTTCCATAGCTATGTAAACACTTGAATGACATTAGCAACAGATGTAAAACATGTCAAGGGAACTTCATTCTAGAAAAAAAATCACATACACACACTTCATTGTGAGGCGGCCTTACTAGCAGCAATACCACCAACCACTGCGTTAAAGAACCACATGATCGAGTTTTATCCACTGTCAGGGAAGAGAGTTATTTGATTGGCACACGGCACTGAGTTTAGTCTGGCTAGAGGCTGGAGGGAAGGGCATCGGAAGTTAGATAAATGCCAGTGTAAAACTCTGCTTTGACCTTTGTGCTAAATGCGTTGGGTCTCTGACTTTAATAGTGATACTTCTCATCCAGGTGTAAAATTAATCTCTAAAAAGCTAATGCCTCTGCCTCCATCTTCGTGTGACCTCTGAAGCCATTTCTTTCACTCGACTGAGGTCATGGACCATTGATGCTCAGTTTTCCACAGTATTTTGCAAACTTATGGACTTATTACTGACCTTTCATTATGGAGTTTCTCCTTGCCTCTGTGCAGTCTGACATGTCTTGCTTTTTGGAAGGGATGTAATCTGCTAGGTATTAACCTGGATGTTGCATTGTCTCACACCTTGGCACCTGAGCTAATGGATGGCAATGTGCACAGAGATTATCTGATAATTTCTACAGTAGGTAGCATTGTGTGTTATGCAAGAAAAAATGAATTCATAGCATATCCCGTTCAGTCTTTTATTTGCAAATTCAAAAATAATCATGCATGCTTATTGCAGCTGCTCTCTCGCATCCATATGGCAAGCACCCTGTAGACTTACGCCTTCAAAAGGATGTTGCCTCACAGGAATGACCCCTTTTCTTGAAACAGAACATCTTACTTCCTTCCGGTGACTCTGCTACACTCAAGCTGCCGAAGGCAGTACCCTGCTCCCTTTCTGAGAAGATTCCAGCCCTTCCCCCACAAGCAGGAAGTTCTGCTCCGTCAACCCCTCCCGTATCCTCCACACTTGACCACGTAGACTTCAGGAGTTGTCGAAGAGCTTCTTGTAGGTCCAGAAGTGAATCATGCAGCTCGGGTACCGTAAGTGAAAGCAGATGGATGCTCCGGTCCTCATTCACTCCCTTCACGAACAGGTGCTGTGCTCGATTTCTTCACTATTACCCAGGAAGCTGGCACACGTTACCAAGGGGAGCATTTGTTCTTCTTCCTTTTTTTTGTCAGGACAACACAGTTCTGTATCCTACGAGCAATGGATGCTCCTTCTCTTAAGACATTTTCTCGCCTCCTTGAGAAGCAAGAAACACAGAATTGTTGGGCTACACTAGCCATAAGTGTCTCTCTCTCAATCATATAAGGTGGATGAAAAGCATTTCCATTCAATGCTTTTTTTATTTTCTTATTTTCTTCCAAATAGAAGGGAGAGTTGCACATAGGATTTTTTTTTTTTTTTTTTGCTTTATTCTGCAAAGTCAGTAAAGTCTAATATTGCAGGGAGTTCGAGTAAGTTGAGGATGCAAAGAAAATAAAGAGATTCCTTTCCTTGCCTTGGGAAAGTTGCCCGGTGGGAAAGAAGACAATGGTTATAGTCTTCTTTTGAGAAACTTAATTGTTAAGGGAAAGAGACCATTAGTGCAGTGATTAGAGAAGATTTAGAATTGAGGAAGATATATATTGGCTTTTTATTGTTAATGATTTTTTTTGCTTGTTTTATTTAAAGATGAAGCATTGGAGCAATCTTCTAAAAACTTATGGCTAGAACAGAAGCTAGTTTTGAGATTAAAAAAAAAGATTGAAAACACAGCCCTAAGAATGACTGATGATAAAATGTTCCAGAGAATCTGGAAGGAAATTAGAATAGATTAATCATGAACAATTGAAAAGGCCCTTTTTCCTTAAGACTGAGGGGAAAAAAGTGGATTTTAAAAGCAAATAACAAGTTTATAGATTTAGGGAACAGGAAGTAGAAAAAGGTCATGCCCCATAGCCTCGATTTTCTGTTTGGAGAATTATAAAGACATTTGCTGGTGGGTGGGAGGGCGAGAGAATAATTTGAGGAAAATGGTCAAAGTAGGAATGGTCGAGCAAGAGAATGGGAGAAAAAACTGACCAGTGATAGAGAGATGGGTGACAGCTCCTGGAAGACCATGGGCTCGTATGTTCTACCTGGGCGCAGACATGTTCCCGGCCGTGCCCAGCAGGCCTGGTCGAGCAGAGAAAGTCGGTGGATGAACAGACCCAGCGCTCAAGGTGTGTAGGACAAGACAGTGGTAAGACTGGGGAGGAAAAGGATATCAGGTCCTAAACTCTTTGTTTGATGGAGTTAGAGCTAAGGAAGTTCTCACCTGTGAAATTCGTGACCTTCCACACCCTAGGTGACAGTTTGGCTTTTAACGTGTGATAGCTAGACGCACTGTCCTTTACTTAGGCAGCCGAAGGTGACACCACCTCTGACTTCTTCTCTGATAGTAAATTTTATTCTCTGAATGTGGAAATTCTGATCTGAGTGCCAGTGTCCCTGGAAATTGGTTGAGTTTTGCTCATTCGAGAAGTGACGGAAATCCCATAAAAGATAAATCTTAGGCATATGCGCCCAGCAGAAATGTTTATATACTTAGTCTTTGCTTATGTTTTCCTTGAGGCCTCAGCTGCTTTTTTTATACACATACCTTTGTGAGCATATGGCATTTTGAGGTAAGTCATAGAAAATTCCGCCGAGTGTGTTAATTGCCAACAGAGACAGGTATAAAAGCCATAAAGGAGACAGAATGTATCTACAGATGAACCGCAGGCAGGTGCGTCTTGCCTAATTACTTGCTGATGAAAAAAACACACCCATTCTAATTTGTTTACACTCCAGTCATATGATGTGAGGCGTCTCAGCAACTGTCAGGTGGGGTGTGCTGTGGCTTGTCGCCCCGAGTAGTTTCTGGCAGTGTGTGTTAAAGGAAGGTGGGATAAGGGTTAGAATCCCGGCTTCATAGTTCTGTGGACTTCACAGGTACGTGAACTTGAAGGAGCCTTTGTTTCGAAGTCTTGGTTTTTCTCTTTCTTAAAAACAAAGCCCATGATACAATTTTTTTTTTTTTTTGTTATTCTGAGGACCAAATGAGAAATATTTAGTGCACTGAATTTAGATCCTGGCCCATGGACATTTGTTCTCTTTCTCCTCACCTCCTGACCAGTCCCCCCTTGTAGAACTTCTCCCCCTAAATATGGGAGACCAAACTAATGTTTATTGTGATTCTTCTCCCGCAATAAGAATAAGCGCTCGTGGGATCAAGATTTCATAATTTAACAGTTGTCAGTACCAAGAGGGAACCAGAGAAAATGATAAAGCGAGCACGGTCCGATGTTCATATCTGGGGAAATACAGGTGGAGGTTACACGGAAATCTTTTAAACTAATTTTTTGCAACTTTTCTGTAAGTCGGCCATTATATTTCAACGTAAAATTTTAGAAATCAAAATTTACACAGAAATCACAGCCAAGCACGAATCAAAGGAAAGTGTCTGTCTGGGTGCTGGTGAGGAAGAAGGGGTCGACCTGTCTGCGAGCCGGCGGGATGGTGGCTGTGCGAACGGAACCGGATTCCGAGTGGGGACCTGTGGAGCCAGGCGGTGGGTCTCGCGTTTGTGCGCAGGAGGTATCGGTCAGATGTGACACGTCGCTCTCACTGACGGCACACGTGGAAGCCAGGTTAGAGAACCAAGAGGAAGCGTCCCTCCGCCCAGAGCTCGCACTGGGAAGAAGAGGTCTGAGAGACGTGAAGCCAGACCCCGCCGTGATGGCGTAATGCCGGCTCAGTCTGAAGGAACTGGATAAACCGATGTAAAGACATTTCCTGGTGAAACTAAGTTTCCGCTCGGAGGAAGGCACTATAGAATCACTCTTTAGCAAAACTTCATGGTCCAGCCACACAGGACTGTCCCTGCTGAAGATGAGCTGACGATAAGAATGCATACCTTATGCAAGAAAATGGGGTACCATGGAGGCAAGCCAAAAGTCACGAGAATCAGAAACATCATCCCTAAAGGATTTGAGATAATAGGATAATATGAAAGCTGTTTCCAGTTATGTCATTTCATATGACCAAGAAAATTAAAGAAGGAATAGAAATCATAAAGATAGTGCAGGAAGCTGTGAATATCAACAGGCATATTGAAGAATAGAAAACAAATACATCTTTTAGAATGAAAAAAGTGTATATCCACTGAAATTAAAATAATAGCAAAATAAAGCAGCAGTTTAGACGCAGTTGAAGAATTTAAGAAAATCGAAAACACACTTGAGGACATAACCGAGAATACAGGACCTAGTGGAAGAGGTAGATACCACGAAAGAGAGGCTGAGACACGTGGGCGTTGAAATGAGAGGGTCTGAGCCTCCTTGCAGAGAATGGAGAGCAGGGAGAGGTAGCGTTCTACACGTATCGGCTGATCATCTTCCAGAAGCATGAGAGAAATGAATCCTCAAACTGAGGATAAGAATAACTTTGCACTTGGGCACATCGAAGTGAAATTGCAGAGTGCCACATGCCAAGGGAAATTCTTAGAAGCAATCAAAGAAAAAAATACATAAAATGATATCGAGCTCGATAACGCTTTTTAAATTCAAAATTAATATAAAGTGGTGTTATGAGCACGTTGGAGAAAACTGTAGAGGAACGGGGACTAAAGAGACGGGGGTGTTGGGGGAGATGATTGAAGAGATGAAAGGACCTTTATAAAGGTATTAAATAAAGGGCTCCACTGGGCTTAGACTCAAGAGACGCCACTTCCGGGTCTGTTGCTATGGGAATTTAGTTAACTTCCCCGACTTCTCTGATTTCAAACAGGTATGGCATGTTTTCTGTTTTTGTTTTCGTTCTGACAAACCGTAAGCCATCAACTCCTCTTGCACAGACATTGTTGTTTTCCACCGCAGGCCCCGATGTGCTTGAGTTGACACAGCGAGCTGGGAAAGAATGAGGTCAGCTTGCCAGGTGGTGGGAAGGAAGGACGGAGAGACCCAGGAGTCAGTAAGGGACCGAAACCCGCCCCCACCTGCGGCCTCACTGCACCGCGGACGTTCGGGGCCACGGACGCTCTGAGATCCGCAAAGGTGCGCTTTGCACAGAGCAGCGATGCCCGACTCTGGTTCCGTCTGCTAAGCCTCCTTCCCTAGACCCGCGTTTGACCCCTCGGGAGTGAGATTCTGTTTCTGGAAGGCTAGAACGTGTCTCTGTTTCGAGTCGCTGACTTGCGACAAGAGATGCCCCTGACGTTTCGCCGCTTCGAGTGGAACGGAAGATGAACATGTAGAGCATGAACCGGGAGAGAATCAAACCGAAACAAGTTCAGAACACAGATTGCATTCAGGGCTCAATGAGAAATGTCCCCCACTTCTTGGGCTTGACTAGAATGAGGCACTTGTCTGGGATGACAACCGCTGCGTGTGACTTGGCGTTCGATGGTGCTTTTATTCCCCAGTGGCCTGGCTTCGGCGTGGAAGAGCTTAGGGGTGTTAGTGCAGGGATGCTGGGTTCGCTGGACCCTCTCCAGCTCTGACCCATGGTTTCTACCAAGACGGGAGCAGCAGGCAAAACTCCGCCTACGATCGGGGTGACAGACGGGTAAAAGGAGCCTGAGGCAGGCTCCTGTTTTGACGCACGATCTTTGCAAGCCCTCGGCGTAAGGAAGGACTTAGTGAAGAGAAGTTGCCTACGTGGGTACGGGGGGCTGTAGCCTTTGTTTCTAGGGTATTGGGAGGCACTCCCAAGGGAAAGGGGACAAGGGTTATCATCACTCTCAAGAGGAAAGCATTAGATGGGCATACAAAATCATTAACTTAGGAACCCCAGGAGCTTGTGTGTTCCCGACGCCTCTCTGTTCCTCGCTTCCGCTCATTTCTCTAGTAATTTGCACAGATTTACACTAGCGAAACTTTTGTCAAGCGAGTTGTCACCCACTTCTCATGGGATGTTGTATTCGCGTGGCTGGATGTTCGCAGAGCAGAAAACACCCCTATTCGCCTGCGTTTTGCAAGAATCCGGTGGGTAGCCTCGTGTTACCAGTAAACATTTGTATGTTTGTTTAAGAAAACAAAGGAGAAAAATAACGGATGGAAAGAAGGAAGGAATCAGGGGCAAAGACACGTGCAGGGCGCTTTAAAATTTATTTACTTAGCAAATATTTATCAAGTGCCTGGCGTGTGCCAGATACGCCTCTAGGCAGTGGGGACAGAACAGTGGGTAGGAAGCAAAACAGGTCAGGCCCTACCCTCTGAGAACTTACATTCTAGAGAGGGGACGCAGACAATTAATGTGTGACCTGATACACGATGTGTCAGATGTAGAATTCTGAGGGATACGGATGGAAGGAAAGCAGAGTGGGGCGGGGGGTGTCACGGTGCTGTGAGGCGGTCTGCGGAGGCTCCTTGGGAAGCTGCCAGGTGGAGGAGGGAGGACTTGGAGACGATTCGGCAGATGCAAAATAGCGTTAGAAGAACAGACGTTTTAAAGCCAGCCCTGGACTGGGAGATTTCCACACTGGAAGGGTCACTCTGCCACTATGAGGGCATAAAGGAAGCAGGACACCACCGAGGCATCTATCACCTGGATCCAAGTAAGACAGGTAAGGGGTGACCTTGAACAGAACTGTGGCGGTAAGGAGATGGTTGCGTCTTGGGTCTGTTTAGAAGGTAGAGCGACAGGTTTTGCTGTTGCATTTGATAGGAAGAGGAAGGATGACTGTCTCGATAAACCGTGGATGAGCTACCAACACACGGGCTGGGGAGGCCCGTGCAGAGACGGTTCTTGGCCATCCAGGTGCACCCGGAGCTCCCAGTACCACGCTGGATAAGTGTGGTGGGAGCGGACGTTTCTGCCTTGTCGTAGGAGAACATTCAGTCTCTCACCATTGTGTATAATGTGGATGTCGGGTTTTTGTAGATTGTCACGTTGAGGATGTAGCCCTCCATTCCTGTTTTTCTGACTTTTTTTTTTTTTTTTATCATGGATGGATGTTGACTTTTATCAAATGCTTTTTTTTTGTTGTTTTGCATTAATTGATAGGATCATGTGATTTCTTTAGCCTGTTAATATGGTGGATTGCATTGCTTGATCTCGTCTTCATTTTCGAAGAGTGTTTTCACCAGGTATAAGATTCTGGCTGGCAGTTCTTTGAGCCCTTGGAAGATATCGTGCTACCTCCTTGTGGTCTCTGGCTTTGGATGAGAGACCCACTACTATTTAAAAAGACCTGACTCTCGTCAGGCCTCCACGGACAGTGCCCCAGTGGGGAGGAGCGGGGCACCTCGTTCCTGTTGGGGTGGGGGTGGAGGTCAGGGCTCCCCACGGGGTATCTCCAACACCACGGCCTCCCTCTCTGACACACCATTGCAGGGGTAAAGGGGTAGGGAGGGAGGCTCGGGGTATCTCCTTAGGGCCAGTCCACGGTGGAAGTCTGGGCTTCCTCTGGGGCAGTTCCTGCTGTGGGCGGAGCCTCAGTTTTTCTGGGGCATTTGGCTGGAGTAGAGTCATTATTATCTTCATGCTTCTGATTTCCGAGGCTGCTCTTTTCCCGGCCCTATGATTACACACAGCAGACTTTTGCTGGGGCTTTTCTGACTGTGCCTGTTGAGTTTTGGGGGTTGCTGACTTCCTGGGCACCAAGTTTGCGAAGCATGAGGAAGATAACTCAGGGACCATCCCCCATGTTATTTCCTGGGCCCTGAGGTCCTTAGCTGGTCCACCTCCTTCTCTCCCTTTCTCCGATTCTTCTTATGATTTATGCATAATGACCAGAGATTTAAGTTGTACTTTGTGGCAGGAATAGGGAGATGTGCATCTACTGTATGTGGCTAGAATCGGAAGTCTTTACATGTATTTTAAGATTCTCATACCTTTCTTCTTGCTTAAAGCTGTCAAAAATTAATGACAAAGAATTTCTAGGCAGCCAGGAAAAAGAAAACAGGAACCTATAAAGGAAATCCCATTAGATTATCATCGGTTTTTTCAGCAGAAGCCCAACGAGCTAGGAGAGAGTGGAATCAAATATTCAAACTATTGAAAAAGAGAAATTACCAGCCAAGAAGAACAGAGTTTAGATCTTTGTTCGGCCCCATACGAACTGTGCCACTTTGTGAAGTTTACTTTCTGTGAGCTTTAATTTCCTCATCTATATGAGGAATACATGGAATAACAAATAAGTAGGATACCTGGTGTAAGGAGGTACTGTTTATGTTGCTCTTTAGCAAATCATGCCTTTCCGCCTCAAACGGAGTTTATATTATAGTAGGGAAGAAAGGACATACTCAAAGTAATTAGAACATTTTTAGAATTTACCATGAGAGCCATATTTTTTGAATGCAAAGAAGAAAACTCACTTCAACTAGCAATGGGCGATATAGCTCAAATTTAGTATATTGCTGCATACCAATGAGACTGGGGCAGACAAGCAAGTGGTCTTCGCTAATTAGAAGAGGGAGGGAACGTTGGAGAATATTATCTTCCCAAATGAATTCACTGGGGAAATTTGTACCAACTTTTCCAGCGACTGTGGGCTCTCAAGTTCCTTCCCGTTCGGAGAAATCTCTCTCCCCAGAATGTGACCAGCAGGCCTTGCAGTGGCTGCTTCTTGCAAGGCTTTTCATTACCTGTGCGGGCGTCTGATAGGGCTATGAAATATGGCCCCCGAAGGCCTCTGAACTGCCTTTTCCCTTCCTGGAATGGTGAGCGATCATTGGACCTGCTCCACAGTTTCTGATATGAAGTTCAGATCAAGCCGTGAACAAACCCATATTTCACGAGGTAGCGTATTTTTTGGTTCCTGACAGTAAATTTTCCTCAGTCTAACTGTGCCGTGGGACCCATTTGGAAAGGTCAGTTTGGCACTGTGTAAATTAACCACTGGAGCCGAATGGCATCTATTTTAATGTGTATTGATGGGCATAGCATCACGGGGCGGGGGCGGGGGAGGGGCAGCTCCCGTGACAGGGTGATACAGACCAAAAAAAGCAGCATGTGCCGTGGGCCGTAGAATCTCTGTCGTTGTCACCCTGTGTGATCACTGGAATGGAGCGACGAGACAATGCCAGGAACACTTCTCAAAGCTTCCTCCGGGAGGTGAGCATTGAACTTCTGCTGATCGTTTGGTGTCAGGCGGCCGTATCACCTCAAGTGTGAGCGTTGCTACCGCCTCGCACAGATTCAGAACACAGCGTGCACATCCTCGTCTGGGTGGATGGAGCCCCCTGGTGGTGTGCAGCACGCAGGCTGCGCACCCATACGGGGCGGCTGTGGGGTCATGACACCCCGGATCTAGAAGGAGGCAGTGCAGTCCAGTGGCTAAAAGCAAGGGCTCCGAGGCGAAGCCCCCGGGTGGAAGTATGCGTCTTCTACTTGCTGGCTGCGTGACCTGGATGGGGCAGGTCAGGAGCTTCACTTTAAAAATAGTAATAATCACAACACCTCTGCGTGGGGTTTCGATGGTAAAGTCAGATAATGCAAGCAAGGTACTTCGCTCAGCATGATAAGCAGTTCTTAAATGTTAGCTATTCAAGCTCTTACTATTTAAAATGCAGGCTGTTAATAGGACCCCAGACCCCAGGGTGGCCAGACATGATAATGATTAATGGGAGAACACGAAGAGGACCCTATCTGCCAGGCCCTGTTCAGGGTCCTCAGTTCATACTCGACTCCTTTTGGTTCCTCAGTCACGTGACGTCGTCCGTAAGCGTAGAGGTTGGTGCCACTTCCCCACAGTCAGTGATTTATTCAGTCTCTTCACGTATTCGAAACATGTTCATTAAGCACCTCCTCTTTCTCAGGCATCATTTGGGGGTCTGGGGAGCAGAAGCGAACCGAGAGAAGGAGGAGGGGAGAAAAAGAAAGGAGGAAGGAGAGACTTTTCATGGACAGTAAAGCCGGAATTATCAGTCAGAGCCCTTGACTCTTTGCTCCCTTTCGTGAAGTTCTGCGGCTGACCAGCCATCACGTTAGTGGTTGCCTCCAACATTTCACGGTACCGACAGTCCATAAATCAGCCATCATTCATTGCACACCCACTGTGTGTCAGGCAGGCAGTGTTTCATAAGAAATACAGACATTAAAGAGAGTTCGAAAGTAATGACTTAAATAACAACACGTGCAAAGAAGTGCAGAATGTCGTGACCGTTACAACTGGGAGGATGCAGTCAAGGGAGGCTTCCCCGAGGAGGTGATATCTAAGCGAGACTTGAAGGATGCCTTGAAGAAGCAGGTGGAGGGCAGGTAGAAGGAGAGCACTTTCTGAAACCTAACCATTTCTAAAAGGATAAGGACGAAGGGTAGACTATTTTTCGAAGCAGTCATTTTCCATCCTAGGGTGCGCCGTGGAGCCTCCTGATTGGTTGGCTTAATATCTATCAGATGACAGAAGAACTGGATGAATAAGACATTGAATGAACACATGCATGGGGGGACAAAAGCCTATACTAGAAAAAGCCCTATAAGAGTCTCTGGGTTAAGGTAGCTGGGATCTCTGTAGGCTGAGGAGAGGAAGTTATTTGCTGTCCTCACTCTGCGACTCTCTCGCTACCATTTGGCTGATGTCATTTCTCTCTTCAGCCTTCCCTCCTCTTTTCTCTGGGCATAAAAAGCTCTTCCTTTTAAAGAGCATGTCATCGACACAGGACGTGACCTCATTCTTCACTGTCGCGTGAAGAGCAACATCTCCGACTCGGCCATCTTGCACGTTGAAAAGGAGAGTGTAGGACCTTCTGAGAAATGGACCTTCTCCATTCTGTTAACAGCCCACCAGCCCAGGGAAGAAGCTTGCGTAACGGCCACTACTGTTGGAAGCTTTGAGAATGGATGCTAATGATGTGCCATGCAGTGAGACTCTGCCTTTGAGTCCGAGCACTGGCCGATTTGTGTTGGTCTCTCGTCGGCCAAGTTGGAAGGCAGTGAAAAATCACCTCATTTGGTGTGTCGTCTGCACCATGCAGGTGCTGGTGGAGCTTTGAGGGTTTTATTAATAATAGCATCTGATGGTTTATTGGACACGTGGTGCCCAATTACGGGATTTGACAGTACGAGGTATATATTAATGACTTATTAGGGCAGACCTGGCTGGTAATTGATCACTAATGAGGCAGGCTCACGTGCATCTAGGCAAAATAAGATTTCGAAGCTCTTTTAACTACCTGCATGAATGCCTTAGGAAAAGTGATCTACTAAATGGGTGATAAATATTTCACGGAGAACATTTTCTGGCGCCCATTTTACTATTTTTTTTTTTGGAGGATAACTAGATGGTTACTAAAACGTCCCGGGTGGCAGTCACCTTCGATGTTCAAAATTCTTGATGTACAGGATTGGCCAGAGTCATTGTAACCATTCCCGGCTCGATCTTGCTACCCATGTCCAGGTGACCGAGAGCCTTTTCCTGGGATGAGCGAGTCACTGGCAAGCTCTGTATTGGGTTCACAGAGGCAAAGCACGGTTGACGCCTGTTTCTCAAATGTCACACGAAATGTCCTATCTCATGCGACCACTGTGATTGTTCATAACGTGAGGGTGAAATAATTTCCTTCCTTTTGGATCCAGAATGAAAGACGCGCTATCCTAAAGATGCCGCCTGTATGTTTTCTATAAAAATGCTCTGTCTGTGTTTTACCAATTTCAATTTTCCGTC
>NW_011888815.1:589020-606035 GCF_000151845.1 Pteropus vampyrus | reverse complement strand
GGGACAGCCCACCGCAGCAGTAAATTCGATGGTCCGAAGTTTTGGTAGCGTCAAGACTGAGAAACTCTGCTGAAGAGCTGAAGTCTGTAGCGCTCATGTAGCAGTTTCTCATGCACGCATGGAGGCAGTTTCTGCGTTTGCAGTCTGTCCCCTGATTCCTATACGTTCCTTAACTTTCTGGGCCTCTGTGTGCCAGCACATCAACCAAGTCGTTGACTCTTAGGTGGCCGAGGGCTTGGCTTGGCTTCTTCGATTCCTTTACAGTTAACTGATACGCGTGTAGGAGGAGCACAGTCAATCCTTCTTGAACAAATGAGCAGAGATTGTCAGGACATGACACCAGTCCCTAGTCGTGTCAACAGAACCTATTCTGAGGTCTTGGGGCCGTACTTTCCCAAGGTGTGATTAACGTCCCTTAAGCCTGAGGAGTCCGGCCGGATCCTGTCAATCCAGGAAGGAAGGCCTGATGCGGATGAGACGCAGAGAAAGCATGGTGTTTGGAAGGCAGCAGAAGGGCTGAATTTCTGGCTCTTTAGGCATCACATATGTTCTCTCCAAGCTTAAATGTTCCTACCTATACAGTGAGGATAGTGATACCTCGTTGGGTGTGTCCAGTTGTGCTGAGGATCAAGCAGGCTGTGCCACGGAGAACCTAACAAAAACACTAAGTAAATATTTTATTTTTTTATCCACATAAAAACTGAGACAAGCATCTTTTCCTGCTCCAGGAAAGTGGCACAATATAAATACACGCGCGACGGGGCTGTGAGTTTCTCCTGGGAAGCAGGAGCACCTCCTGTGTGCCAGGCATTTTCACGTTTTCTCATTTAATTCTCAGGACCACCCCACGAGGTGGCGACTGCTCTTCTCAGTTTGACACGAGGGTGGTGGTGAAGCTCACAAAGAGCCACAGCGAGTGGGGACAGATTCGGATTTGGTTTTAAAGAGCCCGATATTGCAGACCGCACTTGTCGCCTGCCGAGCTTTTGTGAGGGATCCTGAGCGGTCTTTGGTTGAATCAGAGAAAGGTGACGAGCTCATGTAGTGCTGGGGCAGAAGACATGGCATGGAGGTGACATGAAGCGAGCATGTGCCTGTAGGTCTCATCGCCGTGCAGAGACTGCGTTCCTGGCTCACTCTTGCTGTGCACTGTGTCCGGGTGGTTTTTCCCTAATAGTCATTGTAACTCGGTGCTGGCTTCTGCTTGGTTCCCAGCATTCACCTGCAGTAGGTCAGGTGAAGGTCAAGAGTGTTGCCTCCCACTGTGCACTGTGTCGAGCTGGTCGAGCTGGTCGGTCTCAGAAGTATGGCCATCAGAGGTGGAGTGTGACAAGGTTAAAGGTCTGGGAAAAGGCATTGGGTATGAAGTGGCAGTCCGGAGAGAGATTCCAAACCTTCCGGTTATAATATGTCATCTTAATGTATCGTATTAGGAATTTATACTCCGATAGCTTCTCTGTTAAACGATGCATGTCCTGATGGGAAAAACATATATATATATATGTGGACCCATGGGAAAGCTTTTCGTGAAACACTTCAAAGAAAAAAACAAATAAGTGCCTTTAAGTGATGTCCCAGTGAATCATTTTTTTGTATACGAGACCAGAAGCAAAGCCAAGCCAGCCAGTCCTGTATTTCCCTCATCTGAGTAGAGCGGGTTCTGCGTGGGCATGCCAGACCTGCCATCTGGGACGTTTGCATGGGAAGCCCACGTGTGCGGGAAGGGTGGCATTGCTCCCCTGTGCACTGTTGACGGTTTTCGGTTGCGTGTCTCTCTTGGCGCACGTGATACTGTAAATCTTGTCTGTTGAAGGCCCAGCTGTCACCACTCATTTCCTGTGGCATCTCTAAATGCAGTCATGTATGGATGTTGAGAATTCCGTGTGCCTACTTTTAAAAGGCTGACAAGGACGAGGCTCACCTTACAGTGATCATTGTCGAGGATTTCTAATGTTTTTGTTTTTGTTTTTGTTTTTTTTTGCCAAAAGCAGATATTTGATTATTTGAAGAAAACTGTTTAACTTTCTACTACCCAGTTATCGGATTAATTTAGCTGTTGATGTCTGACTCCAAAAGTTCCACATTTCTGGGTTTCATATCCAAAAAGGCCAATTATAAGTATATTTTTAAATTACTTTCACTGGGGACAAGTGATTTGGGGATTCTTCTCTATCCCTTGGTTATACTTTCTGCCTTTTCTCTCAGCTGAGGACATTTATTTCTGTATGAATGGTGCCATCAGAAATGTCTCTCCCCGGTTCATCTAGTTTTGACAAAACACACATGAAGTGTGTTCCTGGGTCTTTAACGTACGTTAGAAGTCAGTTCTATGGTATCAGACTCGTGCCTTAGGGGTCTCCTCAGACATTCTATGTTCTTCCTGTGAGAAGGGCTGCCCGCAGCCCTGGACAACATTGTAGCCACTGGGGGCAGACCAGTCACCTGCTCTGGGAAGGCCAAAGCCCTCTCCCTCACCCCGCAACCGCTCCTGAGCAGCTAAGCTGACCGGCAGCAAGTCTGGAGTTTCTGGTTCTTCCAGACTTTTCTGGACTCGGATGAAAGCCTACAAGAAAGATGTGGGTCGTGGCATCTCAAACCACTAAAGCAACTAAGATGTGGAAGAGAATGTAATACCCTGTGAGCTGAACTCTCCCCAGCTAGAAGCAGGAAACTGGAGGGAGGTGGCATCAGCACGGGAGGGAAGTTTTCTCCTGTTCCCCACTTTCACTGACTACCTGGAGGTACAGCTTGTCTGTAGACAAACCACACGCCGAGTAACCTGTTCTATGTATTCCCGGGAGGCTGTGAGTCAGCATGGATGTAACGCACTGAATTGTGTCCCGCCCCCAACTGATACGTTGAAGCCGTAACTGTCAGTGTGACTGTTTGGGGGCTAGGACCTTTAGAGAGGTAATTCAGGTTAAATGAGGTCCTTAGGGTGGGGCTCTAACCTGATAGGACTGGCGCCCTCCTAATAGGAAGAAGAAGAGACACCAGTCATCTCTCACTCTCTCTGCATGAGCACAGAGGATGTATGTGAACACAGCAAGAGGGTGGCTGTCTGCAAGCCAGAGAAGGAGCCCTCACCAGAAAGTAAATTTGCGGGTACCGTGATCAGAGGCTTCTAGCCTCCAGACTAGTGAGAAAATACATGTGTGTTGTCGAAGCCACCCGGTCTTTGGTATCCCGTTATGGCCGCCCGCGCGGCCTAATGCAACGGTGATGCCACATTCCGTTTGCTTCACACCTTCCCTGATGGAGAGAACTTTACTTCTTACCTAGGGCTCTATTTTCCGGACCTCAGGCTAAGATAGACCTCCTAACCCTTGAAAGAAAGTGGCTCGGTGGTCATGAGAACATCATGCTTTAGACTCTGTTCTATAAATATAGGTCAGAAAAAAAGCACACGTTTTTGTTTTGACTGTTAAAAAGGAGATGTTAAAACGTTTTCTCTTGGAGGGTATGCCATTCTTTTTGCGAAGCATCTGTTGCAGTATATTTCGGTCGAAAGAAACTCAAGGGCATGGAGGCATGGTCGACCAAAAAGGTTCAGATGTCGTTTTCAAGTATCGCTCCTGGGCCCAATAATACGTTACCCACTGTAGCTTTTCCACCGTGTTCTGCAGAGGAGCTGAGTGGGGGAATCAGTCTGGCAGTGGGCTGTTTGAAAATAGGCTGTTGCCAGGAAAAGAGGAAGACAGAGTTTCTCAAAACTCTATTTGTGAAATTAAATTGGCCGGGATCAGGACGGTCTCGCAGCTTCAATATGGTCGCATGCCTGTAAACCAAGACCATCCATACAAGGCAGGGTTCTTTACCGTGAGGATGGCATAATGGGCTGCCGCCGGGGTCAGCTCTAGGACATGCTTCATTTACTAATGAAAAGAAAAGAGAGGGCTCTAGAGAACGTTAGTGAAAACCGTCACGCTTCCGAAACGGAAGACCCTGCCTTCCCAGGTGAATGAAACAAATGTCATTCTTATCTCTTCCCATTTAGAAAGCTCTGCCAATTATTTTTCAGTGTCTGTGAGTTTACGATCAAATCATAAGGGAAAGAATGAGAGTGGCAGAGAGATCCAGGTATAAACGAGGTTTGCCTTAGAAAGCACAAGACATATCATTTGGACGGAAGCCCCTGGACGTTGATTTTGAGTGGGAGGGAGAAATATATACACGGCCACAGAGGAAAGATTTGATAGACCATCCAACAACAGAGTCCAGCTTTTCAGGGCAGGATGGACGTACAGTTAGAAAACAGGGATCAGATGTTCCAAGGAACACCTGAGATGAGGGTCATAGGAAAACCAGACTATGGAGTCATGTTGGGCAATGAAAAATGATCATGGTCATTGTTACCGTAAACTCGATGTACCCTCGACAAAGCAGCTGTTTTTTTCCGTCGTGCATAGCTCAAGACAGAGTGTACTGATTACACCACGGAATGATACCTCAGCTCCAGAGAGTGTAGCTCTGTGGCACACATGGATGAAGCAGATGGTCTGTGCTTCACGTCCCCAGAGAGGTAGATGCTAAATGGTGTGGCCATCATGACTTCTATGTGCTTGAGTAGGGTGTATGCCCAGACCTGGCTCCTGGAACAACAGAATCTATCCCTTATTCAAGAAGTTGGTTTCCCCTAGGGGCATCCAAGTAGACTGACAGTTAAGTCAAAATTCGTGTCAGGTGTGGTTCAGGTAGGTATAAGGTGGAAGGATGTGTCTTTGGTAGTTTGTAAAAATACAGGGAGGGCCAGTACAATCATCCGATTGATGGTCCAATGATTCTGAGGCATTAGGTAGTTGGTAGGTGGATCCTTGACAGTGGATGATGTGTGATGATGAGTTTTTAACTTCCTGGATTAGAGGTAGACACAGCCCACTCCTGCGGGTTAGATTGCAGCGTGGATCTTTGATCTGTGCCACTGTCAAAAATGGTTTAGGAACTGAAGGGGGCTGAAGAGAAGTGATCAATAAGATAACCAGTGGATAGGTAAGGTTACGTGGATTTACAAACAGGAAAAAAGACAACAAGGAGGAGAGCCATCCTAAGGTAAAGTGCATGTTCTGGACAATCAGCCACTATTCCTGAAATGTCAGTTGAAGTTAATAAGAAAAATGAATTTAGATGATATCTTCACTGTGGTTGGCCAGATAATGGCCCCTCAAAGATGTCTTTGCCCTGATCCCTTGATCTTGTGAATAGGTTACTTTATATGGCAAAGGAACCCTACAGACATAATTGAGTATGGAGATTATCCTGGATAATTAAGGGTTCCAATCTATTCACATGAGCCCTTAAAAACAGAGACGAAAGGGCGGTCAGGAAGGCTGGAGGCATGAAAGTAACTGGACATACCATTATTGACTTTGAAGATGGAGAAAGGAGGCTTAGGGTCCTAGGTGACAGCCAGCAAAGAAACGGGACCTTAGCCCTAACGCAGCAAGAAATTGCATTCTACTGAAAAAGCGTGGAAGTAGAGTTTCTCCATGAGCCTCCAAATAAGAGCCCTGGACAGATGACACATTGATTTTGGGCCTGGTGAGAATTGTGTTGGGTTTCTAGCTATGGAACTGTGAGATAAATTGGTTTTGTCGTAAGCCTCAGAGGTTGTGGTAATTCGTTACGGTAGCAATAGAAAAATAATATATCCTCATATCTACCACTACATAGATATATGCATCATTTTTAAATGTGTGTACATACACAAAGATCTCAGGAGAAGTGCCGTACATCGTACAACATACTGGAATAAATCAAGTTTACGGGTATGTACAGCCTATGGACAAACACTTCGGCACTCGCCGCTGAGGGTTGGCCTGGGAGCGTGATGCACTTGCACCATCTTCAACTTCACCGATTAATTAAAGAAAGGGACTCCGTGTGTGAGATCGTCGTACTCTGCTTTGGAGAGCTGCTGGCTCCCAAAACTTGGCAGAAAATCAAACTCAGCTTCAACTTTCACCCACACCTTTGCCAAAATTTGATAACTTTCCCAGCTAACACACATCTATACATTTTGTGTACGTGCCGTACGTGTAATATATATGTAGGTGTGGATGTAAATGTGCACGCATACATGCGTGCAGATACATACCTCTCATTTCCAAAATCCGTTTCGAATGCCCTGAGAGCAGATCTGGAATTCGGCCCCGCTGAAACGCTGACGTGCTGGCTTCCTGTGGGCTGGAGCATAGCAGGTGTAGGAGGATGTCAGGATTTGTTTCCTGTCAACACCGAGCCTGTCCCCGTCCCACAGTGACATCTCCTGCAGGATGCCCTGTGTTCGGAAAACTCACCCATGAGTTTCTGCAGAGGAAACAGCTCCTGCTTTTTCTTCTCAAACATCGTGATCATGAGACTGTAAGGAGATGCTTCTAGGAGCCACCTCTTTGCTTGCATCTCCCCTTCAGCACCAGCATGGGCGGACAGCCCCCCTATGTGGCTGGGCAGTCGGTAGTCAACAGAGATGTCTTCTGTGTTTTCAACCTAACTGTGGATGATACTGCAAAATTCTAATTTATGGCAAGACTGGACTGACAGGAAGCACAGCATCACAGGGAGAGGCCGTTTGGTGAGGCTGGCGAGGGGGAAAGTGGACCGATGTGAGAAATGCAGAGACTGATTGGGAATGAGACCAAAGAGGTTAGAATACAATTTTTTTTTTTTTTTTGAGTTAACCCAGAGAGGCCATTGGATAGAATAACCGGGGGGAAAATGTAGGTTTATATCTAATTAGATAGACTAGACCTATTTTTCTTAGCTAATGGGGGGAAAAGGGGAAAAGGTAATTCAGCCAGTCAGATGCCTTCCTGGAAGATCAGTTAGCATTCAAACACTGGGTTTATGTCTTCGGAAATAATAAGAGTAGCTTTTGTTTTTCTGAAGGCAATAAGAAGCCAGGTTACTGGCTCTAGTCTAGAATCCAGGTGGAATTTAGAAGCTGAATCCAACTTATCTCTTAGGGTGGATTGGTTGGACTCCACACAGATCCTACACTGTGTCCCAGGATTTTGTTGACTGGCAGACGCTTTTGACCCTGAGGCTGCCCTGGAAGGATGTGAGAAGCAGGGCTGCAGTCCCCATGCACAACTAAAGTTTTAGGTTGGAGCAAGCGTTGGGGCTGACTTTTCTCAAGGGCAAATGAGGAGGTTTTCCTTCTGGCGATCTCTCTGGCATTTTGTTCTGCACAGTGTGATGGAGGATGATCCTCTGTGGAGTATGATGGAGGAAGAAGGTGATGTAGATTCTCACTCTACATTTAAGGCAGCTTGGTCCCAGATGGGTGCTATGGTTTTTCGGTGCCATGTAGTTAGCTGCGTCCACACCAACTGGTCTCGAGTCCTAGAAACTATTTCCTCTCCCTTCTTCCTTGAGGATCAACGTATCAACGTGTTTCCTGTCGCTCTGTGAACAAACACTGCGACTGTCAGAGTGGGGCTCATTTATGGGCGAGAGAACATTCGAGCACGCAGGGATTAGTTTAGCGAGAACCAAGCAACTCACTCGGGGCATGAGAGTTATCTTCCCATATTTGCTAGGGAGCCATGTGGAAAAAAAAAGGAGTCACTTAAATCCCAGAGGTCCCACAGAGCAGAGGCAGGATGGAGGTCCAGGAGGGACAGGGAGCAGATTTCGACCCCGGATAAAGAAGAACCTCCTTCCAATGCCAACCGTCCACAAATGGAATTAACTAATTTATGTGGTAATGAGTTCTCCGTCTCCCGAGGTAACTAAGTCAAGGCTGAAGGGTTGTTTGCCAGGGACGCTTCTGTACAGAGAATTATAGAACTGCACTGAGAGTGGAGTGGGCTTGTGCTCTATAAGTCACATCCTGAAATTCATCGTTGCCCCTAAAACCAAAACTATTTCAACTGAACTTCTTTACTCTCCCTTCTCTCTTCTCAGATTTCCTCTCTATTTCTGTTCTTCATCTAAGCTTTTGTTCCCACATAGGGTGAAAAAGGACCCTTTGGTTAGCAAAGTGCAACTTACCTTTCTGGGCTCCATCCTGTCTCCTCCCATTTCCTCCTCTATGTACTCATCAATTTCTCTCTTTTTCTCCTCGAGTTGTCTGTCCACTTCTCCAGTGGGCACAGTCTCGGCCTGGACACTCCATGGCTTCTTTAACCTAAAACGATATTCCTTGAAATATGCCACCCCTCACATTTCCATTCTGAATATTTCCCCGAAGCGGTCATTCGTTTACGCTGGGTGACCCCACTTCCCAACTCACGCTCCCTCTGTCAGTGTTTGATAAGTGACTCTTGTCTCATCATCCTACTCGATGCTCGATACATAGGTGTTCATTACCACGTGTTTTTGAAACGTTCTTTTGTTAAAATTATCGAAATAATGTTCTGCTGGGACGTCCGAATGCGGCAATGTCTTCTCAGTCTTTTCCTCCATGAATTCTTCATGGCCCTTTGGCACAGGTGACATGTTGCCTCACCTTATGGAATCCCTCTCTCTGCCTGCTCACTCCTGAATCGCTCTTTGTGATACCGCCCTTATCCAAACTATTCAGGTTCAAAAATTTTAAATCAGACTCGATTCGTCCTTCCTCGCACTCCATAATCAGTGCCCAGCCTACGTGTCCTACCTGTGATGCCTTATAGGTGAGTAGCATCCTATTTCGTTCCCGCCACCTCTTCTTAATTGAGTGAGGAGCTGATTATCTCTCATTTTAAACCTTCGCGATATCTTAACCCATAATCTCCACACCTGCATTCTCTGTTCTCTCCAGTCACAACCTACATTGTCAGGCATGCGCATTCTCTCTCTCAGTGACAAAATGAACAAGAATCTGAAATGCAAGCTCCTCCGTAATATGGGACCCAACTCCGCATATGTTGCCCATTGTTAATAATAGCTATTAATAATAGTTGACATGTCTGAGTGCTTACTCTGGGTTAGGCATTGTGTTAAGTGATTTTACTCACCCTGTGAAGTAGGTATTATTACTATTACTTAAGCGATTTGCCAGTGGTTACAGAGTAGGTGGGGGGATTCTAGAACCATTCTACTTTAGCATATGTGGTTTTATCTGAAATTTTAATGCATCTGCCATTCCCTGTGACCCCACTTCCATCTGATCGTGTTTTTTACAGATTTTATATTAGAAAATATTCTTTCTCCTAAGGACTCTTTACTAATTCCTTTATTTGAAATCCCACATGATTTGTTTTATATTTTTATACACAACTTCTTAAATTTTTTTTTTATAGTAAAGTGTATTCCTAGCTTCTCCAATCTGATATTTATCATCTCATTAAAGAAAGGCACTGTTTGTCAATCACCTTTTTAAAAATTCTTTAAGTTTCTTAGAGGAGCAACATAATAGGGTCTTCATTTAAATTGAATTGACTGGCAGCACATTAGCTAGATATCAGATCTTGTCCTAATTCAGTAGTGTCCCCGTTCATGCTCGTAGGAATACTACCTCTACAGCTAGTGTTTAGACTACCTATAATTGATTTATTTACACGTTGAGAACTGTCCTTCTCAATAAGGGAGGGAAAAAGTTACCTTTCTATGAGACACACCAGTGTCCAAATGGATGAACACTTTCAAAATTGATTCATTAGAATGAATAGCCTAATTTTGATCTCCTACATCAGATAAAAAGAGATTTAGCCAAGCTATTAAAGTCGACACGTAACAGTCTGAACTTTTTGACAGAGGAGTTCATTTTGAGGAATTAATTTTGAGTCCTCTGAACCCTTCGAACCCCCAGGTCTTGAGTGGGGAAAGCTGACCATCGGGAGGTGCTGAGCTCTTGGCTACCTGCTGTAGGTCTGTGTCTCTGTCACCCAAGGCGAAGGGACGTGGTCGTCCCAGCAACCGTCTGCAGGAATGAGTGGAAACTGGCCCCTCGGGGCGCCCCTTTTTGGAGAGTGAGTGATGGAGGTTTTGCTTCTCACACCTGAAACGCACGCTTGCATTCTATCTCTACAGCCATTTTTCTCTTTGCAGAGTCGCTCGAGATAATTCATAGTTCTGATTTTTTTTCCCTTTACCCCCTTTTATCACTCAATACTTTGATTTTTCTCTCAGTCACACCTCTTATTTGTCAGTTCTGCTTTTCTAAGAGGCTTTGAGTTTTTTGATGTGTCGTGAATAATTTTTTTTTTTCTAATGTTTTGTGACAGAACATTTCCGGGGTGAAGGAGTGATAAATATCAAATCAAGTGGAAGCCAGAAATTTAATTTTCCCTATCAGGACCAATCTGTGCTTCATTTTATCCTGACAAAAATTGATATTTTATTCTTGTGATAATAAAAAACTCTGATTGCCATACCTTTTCATAATTTTCAGAAAAGTAAAAAATAAAACCTTTTCCTTCCCCCGGAGAAACTCGATTCAAAGAGTGGATTCCATGCACATTGTGAAGAAAATCACCTTATTTTTTTTTTTTAGACCCCTGTGCGCCCCCCAGCCTGGTGGCAAGTATTTCCATAAAGTTACTCAGATTCTTGATCGAATATGTCGCTTTCAGGTGTTATCTCTGGTTTTCTTCGAGAAATGTTTCTAGCCATGACAGGGACACGAGATTCTCCCCTACTTTTTTCATCTGGCCCATTCCATAAAATAGAGAGGACTTGAGAAGATTGAGATCTGGCCTTTTCAGTTAACTCTTAGAATTTGGGTGGGGGCAAATCAGTACTTATGTAATAACATGTATATGGTTTTTAACAAACACTGATATGTCTGACTCAGCCAGCCTTTCAAGGGCTCTTTAAGTATTAATTCACTTAACAGTCACAATCTTATGATGTTGATCCAGTTTTTATACCCATTTGACAGATGAAGAAACTGAGGCAGAGAGGTTAATTAACATGACTAAAGTTAGTGGCAGCTGGTGGAGCCATGGTTTAGACGTGGCAGGCTGCCAGGATCCAGGCTCTCAATCACTTCACTGCGCTGCCTCCCATTAAACTGTTTGGTCTGCTTTGCATCCCTCTGTTTCTCATGGATACGCATCCCGTTCTTCTTTATTAAGTTGCTAATCATAATTCTTCATATTCTCTAAACTAGCTATCCAGAAGCATTCTGGAAGTGTCTAGATTCCCAAATCCTAGAACAACTGCTGCCTGAAAGATGCAGCCTTAGCTCTATCGAAAACAAAGCAAGTGGTCTTGGGAAAAAACAGCTACTCTACTGCTGTCTTGTCCTATCTGTAAAATAAGATGAGGTCGGACCGTGTGACTGCTTCTGTTCTTGAAATAAGGTTTTAGAATCTGAAACTTGACACATATTCTTTGGGGCACCCAGGCTATGTGAGCCATGCTTAGAAATCTATCTCAGATTTGGACTCTATCTTCTGGGGAACTAGAGTCAGATTAAAAACCTTCTCCCAAGTCTGCTCTGTAGACCCTATTAGTCTCCTGGCTGCTCTCATTCTGTGGCGTGTAAGGCTATTTCTTATGTCTTTTTGGGCAGTTTTTCTGTGATGTATACTTGTATATGAGGGCATATTCCATGAGCACAAAGAGATAAATGCCTTCTGCAATCATCAAAGACTAAATTAGTGTGAAGTTCAGAAATCTTTTGGGGGAAACTACTAAGAAGTTGGTTTTTTATTTCCCGATTTGAACAAAATACATGGTATGAAGCATGGTCCTGAAACAGAGTACCTCGGACAGGTATTTGATCTAGTGCTTTTGGAGTGAGAACTGTGCAGGTCTGAGGTTTATAGCAAATATCTCATGCTTTTATTATTTTCCGAGGTGGCATTTTCTAAAGAGTTCGCACTCAGGTAACTCGTGTATTTATAGGCTTCATCATCTGGAATAGGATCTATGAAGATATCCCAAAAGTTCACTCCAGGTGAAATCAAATATATGAAAATTTCATAATAATTTTAAAGTCACCATATTTCGGAATGTCCCAAGCGATAAATGAAACAGTAATGCCAATTTAAGAAGAACAAGAAAACTAATCGAAACTCTTGTAAATGAAAAAAAAGAATACGATTCATTAAAGTGAGTGCAATGAATTTAATTCTAGACGCAGATGAAGAAAGAATTAATGAGTTGGAAGAAATCCGCTTAAAGAGCAGCATAAAGAGAAAGAAAGAAAATGTCTGTCTGTAAGATCAGTTAGAGACACAGAGGATATATTGAGGGGCCCCAATTTCTTTCTAATAGGACTTCTGGACGAGAATGGAGGGAATGGTGGAGAAATAATATTTAAAGAAATAATAGCTCAGGATATTTGCAGAATAGAAGAAAGACTTGAGTCTTTTAAAAGTACATTCGAAATACCAAACAGGAGAAACAGATATAAACCCACACCTAGAAACACCATGTCGAAATAGCAGAACAACACGTAAAGAACAATTTCAAAACTCTCCAAGGAGAAAAGAAACTGATCAGCAACAAGACACAGTGTTTTAAAAGAGAATAAAGTAAATACAAATATTTTAAATCATAAAAGATGTAGAGGATTTACCAACAAGACCCTCAATAAAAGAATAATTAGCAGATGTACTGCAGTCAGAATAGTAATCAAGAGATAGGCACGGCATGCAAGAAATGATGGTGGTCATGGAAGCTGATACATTTTATGAGAAAACTACAATAAAAATTGTACACAAACTAATTTATTGCTTCATATGATAAAGTCTAGACAGCAATAATTGAATGGGACACAATATTTAATGGGTACTTAAAATATGCTAAGATTTCTGTCGTGCTTTGGGGGTAGGGAACACATTGTGAATAACTTTAAATTTTGTGCAGAAGATTTATAGTATGAAGTTAACCATTAAAACGCAGACATAAAATCTACGATTTTTAAATTAATAGGAAAAAAGAGCGTAATGTATTAAACGGCATCAATTTAAGCATAGTCTAGAAAGTAGAAGGAAAAAGCAAAGGAAAAAACGATAAACACGAAATAGTAGGTTGAAACGAGTGTATGTACAGATCAGTGATACCATTAAATATAACTGGATTACAGTCGGCTCTTTTTGACAATGATCAGATTCATAAAAAATGAGATTTATCTCCATCCTGCTTACAAGAGACATACTAAAGACAACCCTCAGAGAAAGTTCAAAAATATAAACCCCAACGAGCTTTCGTAGTAGTAGTAATGTCACCTGAGAGAGGATTTGAGAATAATGTATTAAGAGAGATCAAGAGGCCTGCTACGTAAAACTATAAGCATCGTGTACTGCTGCGGCCCTACCAACAGAGCAAACATCACACCGTTAATGAGGAAACATGGCCCGATGCATAGAGTGGATGATTTCAGCCAATATGTGTCATTGGTCTATATAGAAAGTCGCTTTACGAAATCTGACCGCATTCTAAGTCACAAAAGAATTCTCAGGCAATTTCAAAGAATTAATAACAAACAACGTGGGTTTCACAACCACAGCGCAATTTCATTCCATGATCAGTCATAGAAATGTTTCAAAACTGAATTCTTCGTTAGGAAAATCATCCTGGAATTTCAAAAGGTCTCAAACTGAAGGATAGGAAAGATACTACCTATCAAAACGTATGGGGTGCAGCCGACGCGGGAATTAGAACTATTTTTCTGGCCATTACGCTGGCGTCCGCCCCGGCTAATACCCTCCTGCGGCCTGGGGTGGAGGTTGACCTCTGCAGCTGCCCACTAGGCCTTGAGAAGCTGGTTTGTTCCATTTCTGAGACCGCTCCTCTTCCCACTATTTCCATTCTTTAAGGAAGGGATAAATGACACCTGCCCAGAATATACCCTCCGATCGCCAGCCCGACCTGACCTCTGTCCTCACGCCACATCTCAGTGTGCCTTAGTCGGGCCATCTGTGACCTCACAGAATCGTCCCCTTTGCCCACTACACCGTAAGCTCCTCGAGGAAAGAAATCGTTACACGCCCTGCCATGCCCATATCAAGGACTTTAGTAGGGAGTGGGTGCGCACAGACCTGAGCTGAGTACGAGATTGACCACGGAAGGCCTGTTCGCATTGTCCATGCCGTTGGGTCTGTGGGTCTGGAATGCAGAGCAGAGGTCAAGGTTGGAGACAGGACCTCGAGAGACATAAGCTTTCCCATGGTGTTTAAAGCCTGGAGATTGGGTAAGATCGCTTACGTGTGAATTCACGTGAGCATGAGGGAAAGTAGGAAGGATGGCCGTGGGGTATGGCGGGGGTCGGGAGGAGGGGCAGCTGAGAGGAGGGAGGAGCACAGGTGTTTGCAAACCCGGAGAAGGACGTGTTTTAAGGAGCAGTTGCGCCAGACGCAGCTGGTGGGTCAAGAACAATGAGGCTTAAAAGGAGTCCACCGAAATAAAAACAGTGAGTGTCGCTAGGGACCTCAGCAAGGTGAATTCCAAGGAACCGGTGGAGCAGGACACTAGCGTGTCCTGTCCGCATGATCTCGGGCATGGAGTCCCCTCTACCTGTCCTGTCTTTTCCTCCACCTTCAAGACCTGGCTCACGTAGTCCGTTCTCTGCATGTGCTTTCTACCTACGAAATCTTTGCATTATATATACATACATGTGGATATATAATCTTCATTCCATTGCATATATGAACATACATGATTCACACATGTGTGTATCTCTAGAAACCTTTACTTTATCATGTTGCGTCGTACTTATTTATGTAGTTAATTTCTGCATTTCATCCTGGCCAGGAATCTGAGAATTTGGTTAAAGACTTTTTTTTTTTTTTTTTTCCACTTTGAATGCCAGGTTCCGACACTGTGCAGAGTCACCTGGCTTTCAAGTGTGTCCTCTTCCCCTCATGGAAGGCCTTTCAGGCAGGGACGGGGAGGGGACGTGGCGTGGAAGGGAGGAGCGGCTGAGGCAGTGGACGCTGCCTCTCTCTCCACTTCGCCAGCCCCAGCGGTTGAACCTGTTTCAGCACAGCCCTGGCTGCGTGCGACGGAGCAGCAGACGGGGGCTGCATGCATGGGGGTTGCTGGGAAGCGGAAAGGGGCCATGTAACCTGGCAGTGCCCCTCCCATCCCATGAAAGCGTCTCAAGCATCCTTCGGGCCTTCTTTACACTCTTCTGCCCGCGCCCCCCTCCCCGACCCCCAACATGTTCCAGAAAAGTGTGCTGAAGGTACTAAAGGATCCACAGCCGCTGGGAATTTCCTGATCTAATATGCCTGGGGCCAGGGCAGGGCCGGCTGGTGGGACAGACCCTCCCCTTAGCCTTGTCTGGGCACCGTGTGAACGTGGGTTCTATGCATGTGCCATGTGCTTTTCCGAGGTCTGAAATGACACCTCGATTCAGTTAAGAGTGGCGCCCACTTCATCTGCCTGCTTCTTGGCCTCCAGTGTCACGTAAGCTAAGGCTAAATGCAGATTTTAATTCCCTTCTTTCCTGTCTTCATTCTAACCATCCGTTTCTCCCTCTGTCTTTCCTTTCTTTGAGTCTCTTTCTCATTCATCTTCTATCCATTTCTCCCCATTCACAAGTACTCACACCTTTGCAGAAATGCGAATATGCATACGTAGTTCATTCCGGTCTAGAAGTGTAGATTTGGGCTCTTTCTCTCATAATTGTAATTTTCCTGGCTACCTCTGCACTGTCAGCTGGGACCATATCTGACGCCCTGTCTCCGAGGGGGAGGCTGCTCTCTGCACATCACCCCTGGCCTGGCTGGCTGGGGTCCAGATGCTGCAGAGGCTTTCTGGAGAAATTAAAAAGCCAGGGACTAGGGCCCACAGGGCTCTGAGCAGCAGGTAACAAGGCAGCCATGGTGACAGGACAGACCTGAATCCAGCTGCTACTGGGTGATGAGCGTGAGATTTAGATTTTGGAGGAATAGAATTTGGTCAAAGCACTAACCCAACTGATCCAACCCTCGATCCCTTTTTTTTTCTTTCCTCATTATTGTTGTTGTTGTTATTATTATTATTAATTTCTTGTTTAAAGTGTCTGGCTTGTAATTTAATAGTCTAAGCCCTATGCAGTTTTGAAACGGGTCCCACATCCCTTGCCTAAAGGATCATCACCTTTATAAATATACCTTAGCAACCCTCATCGAATTAATTCATTCTGGAAGAATCCATATATTCCGAGGAAAAGCTTGGTGATATTATTCTTGAATTTCTCTGGGCTGAATTTTCACGTGCAGTTGGCTGTAAGAGTGTGTGCCTCTTATAATGCGATTCATTACTTCCCCCACAAGGCCTTGGCACCCTTCCAACGTTTGGAAGATCTGCTCCCTTGGGCAGAGAAAATAACCTTGACAAAACAGAAATGGCCCAGAGTGGGGGGTGGCTGGGGAGGGTAGTGGGCTGGCCCCGGAAGGCCAGGGCCAGCCATTGGCCTGTATAGATGGGGCTATGGGGAGGTCCTGTGTGTCAGAGATGAAATCTGAGACGCCTATTACTGCAAAGGAGAACGTGCAGCAAGCAGGCCGGTGGATAGTAGGCCTGGGCAGCAGGTAGCACAGGGGAGGGCTCAGCACCCAGGTGGCAATTCTGACCATCACGAGGTCAGGAAGCTTTAGTCAAAGATGTTGGTAATAGAGGAAAAGCTGTCAGCAAAGGACAACATGGCACGGAAAGACCGGAAGCTGCTGAGTCTCCTCGTCAGGTCTGAGTTTAAGTTGTGCTCTTTATAAGAAGTTGATGCGTGAGCATAATTAACATCTGTCTGCCAGTTTTTACTTAAAGTGGAGCCAGTAGAACCACTTTGCTTTGTTCCGGTGAGAATTAGTGAAGCTCTGAATAGCTAAGGGCTGCCTCTCTCCTGCCCCAGCAAGGCTTCTGGCTCAAGCTGTCGGAATGGCACTTGACTCTGCCTCAGAGCTTTGCCCAGGAGCCAGTACTGGTCTCCTGCCCGAGCCCGGCCTGGTTTCAGGTTTGGACGGAAACTGCAGTCCAGGGTGGTTACTTGACACAGCGGAGGTCCCAGCCGTTGTTAGAAGCAAAGCCAGGGTATAAGTCAGCTTTCTTAACTTCGAACCCACAGGCATCTCCGATTAAGCACATAAACGCTGACATCCATTTGGAATTTGGGGTAAAAGAAGATTTGTATCTTGGTGAGGAAACTTCTGTTGCTT
>NW_011888815.1:579925-588970 GCF_000151845.1 Pteropus vampyrus | reverse complement strand
AACCCACAGGCATCTCCGATTAAGCACATAAACGCTGACATCCATTTGGAATTTGGGGTAAAAGAAGATTTGTATCTTGGTGAGGAAACTTCTGTTGCTTCATGACGGAGCCTGTGAAGATCGGTGTAATTTTATGCTTCCTGGGAGCATGTTTATGGGGGTCCCCGGGATCCACATGCTTGCCTCGAATGTCGGCATTTATTTAAATATCCTGAGTAATAGTAAGAACATATGAACGGGACGGCGTGATCCGGTGGCACCTTCCTCAGGGCACATGGCTCGTCTTGTTTATGCACCGGGGGTGATGGGTTGCTCGCATTCACCCATTTTTCCATGTCTGTCTCTATGGCAACGACAATTGTGATTGGAATTAGAGAACAGTGTGACGGGACGGGCGTGAGCTGGGCTGTCTGTCCATAGAAAAGCTAGACTTCTCTTCGGGTAAAGTTAAGTCTTCGCTCATTAAGTCCTGAGCTTCCCTTTTCCAGAACCATCCCATGGATGGTAGCGCAAGGGCAGAAGCAGGTTGTAGGGACTATACAGAACTAGACCCTATTAATGTATGACCTTCTCTAGGAGAGCCAGACCAGGCGGGTCTGGTCCTTACGAGTAAGAATCCTAATTATTGTATTTCCGGCTTCTTCTGGCTGAGCCTCAGGGGGCAGAACCCCCATGAGTGAATCTCTAGTGGAATCCAGCCCGTGCCTCTGCTTCCTAGTCTGAGAAACTTGATTTTATCCATTCACCCAGGTGGGTTGGATGATATGGACCAACGTCCCAAGACCACAGATTTAAAGACATCGCAGTCAGATGTGCTAATTTGTAACTAAATATACACACGCTTATGTGCAGCCTGTTACTAAGAATCATAGAGACCGCAACAGGTCGTCCTCCCAAGGCTAGTGAGTCATCCAGTCAGGACTCCAAAATAGACTCCCCAAAGCAGCGTGGTCGACACAGAAGCAAAGGGAGCGGGCGTTCCAGAAGCGGTGGTTCTCACAGCCTAATGCACTGGCCTTCTCTCTAGCAGCAATTTGGGTCTGAAGAACTGGACCAGACTCCTAAAATTAGAGCACAATTTCTCCTGGTCAGTGCTGATGGGTCCTGAATTCCCAATTCTCCGCTTCCACGATCTCTTTCTCTCATCACATTATTTTATATCACAATTTACAAGCTCATTTTATTTAAGCGGCATTTCGGAATCACCAGTCCTCTGTATGTCATTCTCACAGACTAGCCAGCTCTAAATCACCATATGGAGTGGGTTAGTACTGCTTCCATCCAGCAGGGGGTGCCATGCACTCTGGTTCTGGGGAACCAGATCCCCCTCCCCCAGATTGCCGGACTTGGTGATTGGGAGCCCACCTTTGAGCCCCGTCTTCCTCATCCTCCTTAGATACCCTGGCAGATGGATGCTTTGTATAATCACCTGGCGGGGGAGGAGGAGGGGGAATTCATGCTCAGAACCCCTCTCCTCTTTCCTACGGTAGAAAAAGAGACCACGAAACAAGTAATAATGGTAGGAAAAAGATTATTTCTGGGTAGGAATTTCAAGTTGTCACGTAACAGCCAGGTATTACATACCTAGGTTTCAGGCTTCACTTTGCCCATGGACAGACTCTGCATCTCAGTGGGGCTCACGCGACAGTGCGTACGTATGTACACACAATATAAATACATAAAACGCTCTGCGTAATTCAGCAAACAGCGGGGCAAATTTCAGAGTTTAAAAGACAGTATCGTCCTCTTTTTCGAGCTGGAGTCACCCTAATGTGCTGCCTGCCTCACTCAGGCAAACTTTAAAATAATGTCATATTTCACAAAACCCTATTAAACTGTCGCATAAATTCCCTTTACTTCCTTTTCCCGTCAGTGCTGATTACCTCGGAAGATATTTCTGTGTCAGTGGAAAATGTTCCCCTTCCCATCAGCCGCCTCCTCTCGTCTTGTTCTTTTGGGAGTTGGTCTCCAGGGGCTGTCTCCCAGAGACTTTTCTGCTTCTTCAGAAGAGAGGAAAATGCCACTGTCCCGTCGACCCCTTTGATCCACTTCTGGGTTTTGCATGAATTTTGAGCAACTTGAGCTGCCACGTGGGCTGCTTCGAAAGACATGCTGGCTTCACGGGAGCTTGCAAATAGTTATTTATCGAGCACTTTCTGTGTGTCTGACTTAGACTAAGCCCTTTAATACTCGTGACAACAAAATGAGATGAGATGATGATGATGACGATGATGGTAATGATAATTATTATTATTATTATTATTATTCTACTGGACAACTGAAGAAATTGAGGCCCACTGTAAATTTATACAAGGTCAAGTCTCAAGTGATGTGGCGAGACAAGGATTTCGGGTGACCGATTGTCCTGGTTTGCTGGGCAGTTCTAGGTAAATCAGAACGGCTACTCTTTCTGCTGAAGATCCTAGTCCATTTGTCCGCTTGGGAGCCCTTAGTTTTGGCCATCGTGGGCACTGCCTCGCTGCCTCTCCTGCCTGGAAGAGGATAGAATATAATAATATCCACGGACTGACATAACGATGCTCACTCTTCTCTCTCCCATTTTCTATATTGTGTTTTAAACAGAGTCTTTAAAGTCAACTTTGGCTCTTTTTCAAGCCGGATGTGGCCACATCAGTAATTTGTTCATTCATTCCTTCAGTTTACCATAGCCTGAATAATAATGTCCTTATCCGTAATTAAAAGTGATATGACTTAATTACATTTATTGAGCAACTAATGCATGGCTTATTCTTTGCAAAATGCTTTAATTATCATATTTAATTTGGACAATAACCCAATGAGATAGGTACTATTTTTCCCAGCTTTACTGAGCTATAATTGACATATAACATCATGTGAGTTTAAGGTGTACAGCATAATGATTTTATATATGTATATATCACCACGACACGGTTGGTTAATACATCCATCTCCCAGAACTATTTTCTTTTTTTTCCGTGTAGCTGTCTTGTTTAAAAAAAAAAAAAAAATAGCTGGAAGAATTCTAACTGTTCAGAAAGATTCATAGCCGGTGGCTTCCAAATTGAGAACTCTCCAAGTAAATTGAAGCGCTGACTTTATTTTGAAAATAACCATTTACATGCAATCTGCAAGGCCCACCTCTGACACAATCCCTCGGCTTGACTGAGACGGTTGTTTTAAACCAAGGCACTGGCGAGATGTCATTTATAGTTTTCTGGGGACCTTTAAATCTATCTACTGCTCAAGAAAAAGCAATGACCTGAGATTCTTACCTGACAGAATCTTTATACATTTCCTCTCCTCTCTCTCCTTTATTCCTGTTCATTCATGTCTTACTCTCTGTTTCTAATTCCCAAAACAGAAAAAATAAATAGTTCATTCATTTCCTCTTAATTTCCAAGGCCATCCGTACACATGCGTGGTTTAGTAATCCATTAAGCTCCAACTTTCATACTGTTCCCCCCACCCCCCCGCCCCCAAACTCTTCATCCCCATCATGAGCTACTCGGAGCCAGGCCTCAGTGGTCGCACAGTAGAACTTTGGAAATTCTTGCTTTTAGTGCCTAATTTTCACTAGTCTTTGTTCCTCCAATCCGTATTTCTTATGTAGCGTGTGTGTATAAACGCGGGCATGTTCGTGCACGTGAGCGTGCGTGCTTGTGTGTACCAGTCTGCCGAGGCTTTATGTCCTGAGGAAACAAAATTGAATTAAATGTATATACTCAGGACTATTTCAGAATTTCATTAGGCCTGGGGCACTTTAAGAGTTGAAGGCCCCATCATATATGATACTAAACATAATAAAATACACATGTCCCGCATTAAATATCTTTTTTTTTTTCTTTTACTGAATTTGAAATCATTTCATGTTTGCTTTTGCAGTTATTTGGCTAGGAGTGATACTTAATTTATGGTTGGCTGTGACTCCGTAGCCATCGTCGTCTGTAATTGGGAATTCCTGCGGCGTGTGTGAAAATCTTACCTGCAAATTATTTTCAAAGACAAAAACATTTTATGAATGCTAAATTTAACAATACATGAAGTTCACACAGTATCCTATTTTTTTTGCACAATTAAACATTTACTTCAATTTCATAGATTCTTTTTATAGTTTGGAGCCAACGTGGACATGTTTTCAGCTCTCGAATACTTTCTCTGAGTCTCACAAAGCACGTTGGCTCCGGACACTGTGGCTGGGGGCCTGAGCGGGGAAGAAACGTGCACATCCTCTCTGCCCTGATGCTGATGTGTGTTCTAGCCGGAGGCAGAGGAGGAAGATGAGGCATAGGGCAGGGGGGACTCAGGGAATTCGTGCTAGGGCAGGACAGGAACACAGGCTCCGGAGTATCCAATTCAGAACGAAGGAGGTAAGAAGGAAAGTTATCTTGAAATGAGTGAAACTTGAGCTGAACTTGAAGCCCAGTGGAGCTGGTCAAGCAGAGAGGGTGTGAGGGGACATTCCAGCAGCAGAAGGAGACTGTACAAAGACGTGTAGCAGCGTAGAGTGTATTGAACCGGGAGGCTGCAAGGTGCACTCTGTGCGTGTAGGTGGCGTGCCAGGGCAAGTGTGGCATGGGGTGAACCTCGCCCCACTGGGAAAACAGATCACAAAGGGCCTTGTACCCCAATAGAGGTCTTCATTTTATCCTAAGAGCAATTCTTTTGTGGGGGTGGTAGTTTGAGTGAACAGGGATGGAGAGAATGGAAGATACCCAGAAAGGTATTTTGGAGGGAGAAACGATAGGACTCGGTAACGCTTTGCCTATAGGGTAACTCTGTGATGTGGGTGTCCGGTGAGACCTCCCCGTTTCCAGTTCAGTTGACTTGAAGGACGGGGATGCTGTGTATCCTCAGCACCTTGGACCACATGGGGCAGCAGTGGGACCTGGAGACAGTCGAGTCTTTGAAGGCCCGTGCGTGAAGGGGCCATGTCACTGGGCAGGCACCTCGGCACCTGCTGCCCACGTCACAAAGACCCGCAGGAGGGTTTCAGGAAGGCAGAAGGACATATCGCAAACCGAGGGCCAGAGACGAGTCTTCAGTCCCGATAGAAGCTTGGGTCGTAAGCAGCGAAAGACTTTGTGTGCTGATCTCGCTTTCTCATTTTCGGGCTTGAACGTGTCACATTATGCTCCGTCAGGCTCTCTGACCAGACCCACCCCCCACGCACTCTGTTGATTCCACACATCCGACGGGCCCTTGGCCTGCCGGGGGCTCTTTCTTGTGGCCCAGCCATCTGCGAATATCCCTAATTCAGAAGGTGAATACATCTCAATGGCTTAAACATAAAAGGCAGGTTGCCAAGCAACTGGGAATCCGAAATACCCTTGTCAGGTTCTGTGAGTGAAGAAGTGGCAGGTCACCACGATGTCATTCTGACGGGAACAGCAGCACTAATAATCCTCGTCTTCCTTTATTTCTTCCCTCGTTCCCTCCTTTCATCTCTGACCATAACCAGCAGCTCAGCCTTAATTTTAAAATATAATAGCTCCTTTCCGACCACCGTGGACCTGTAGCCGCTCTTGGTTCTGTTTGTGGAGTAACTAAGCAACACGGGGACGTTCCTAGTGCTGATTCCCCCATTCCTGCAACGCCTCCAGGCTCCCCAAACGACCTGTGCCACGTCAGGCCTGGCGAGAGCCAACATTTCCACCTCGCGAAGCAAGTCACGCCACTGTCAGAAAGTCCTGGCCTGGTTTCGGTTTTAAGCCGTTCTGCTCCAGTGTTCGGGGGTGACATATGTTTTGGGCTGAAGACTCTTAAATTTTATCCTCCTACCTACCTTCTTGGCCCGTAATTTACTCACCTTGCGTTGTCTCTTAGTGGTTTCTCTGCTGCCTTAAATGCAGGTTCTCCCCGCCATCTGAAGGTGGCGTGTCCCTCTGAAACCCATCCTAAGCCAAAAATGATGTAAAGTAAGGGAGCGATTGCTTCAGGACGCGCCTCGCTAAAAGGACGCACAGAATAAACGCGGTAAAGCCCGGTGCTCAGAGGTGCAGGTCACAGGTCCGGCGGCTTGACGCTGAGATGCTGAACGCGGTTCCTTGGGAAGGGGCTCGGCGGGGCGCCTCGCACAACTCAGGGTGCCCGCCGCCTCCGTCAAGGTTCAATGCAAAACACACACAAAACGCTATTTTCGCAAAAGTGAAAATCCTCTTCAGATTTTTTTTGATTAGCGGAAACATACTCCTGCAGGTGTTTTTTGTAAAAGCAAAGTGCCATAAAGTGAACTCTCAAAAGGTGAGGGGTAGCTGGAGAAGGGTCGCCGGGACTGGAAAGGGTTTGGGGTTGGGGGAAGGCTGAGGCGCCTGACCAGCACTGCGCTGAGGAGAGCAGGCTTTCAATTCCTAACGCCTCATTTCAAAAAGAATCATCCTATTTGCCTATTTCAAAATGTTCATCACACCAGAGATCTCGTTTTATTTTCTCACGTTCCCCCTTTCCTTCTTCATGTTTGCATAATAATATCCTGCAGCAAGGTCGCCCCAGCAGCCTGTTATAACATGGCAGGGACACACACTTTGCTTCTGGGGAAGACTCTGTCTCTGGAACCCAGAGCCTGCGCCCCCAAAAGGCTTTGGGGTCTTATCCTGTTCAGAGACATTCAGGCAAATAATGTGGGAAAGAGCACGGTGAGAACCCCATCACGTGTGACCTGGGAGCAGACCGATTTGCTAGAATATTTCCAAGTTTCCTGAGCAAAGCCAGAAGCTCTTTAATCCCTTTCTTCAAGATTCCTGTCTATCGGTGCCTTATATTTGCCTAAATCTGGTGAAATGTAATATGGCATAACGAGGGGGGATGTGTTGAAAGAGCCTTTTTTAAGTGTATATTTTTTATTTTAAAATTACAGTTGACCTTCAATATTACATTAGTTTCAAGTGTACCGCATAATGGTTAGACATTTCTATAACTTAGAAAGTGATCCCCTCGGTAAGTCTGGTACCCACCTGGTACCATATTGGTTGAGTCTTCACCGAGCATGGGGAAGGTCTCCTGCATTTTGGTTACTCATGTTTCTCGAGGGTACTGGGATGCGCAGCTCTGTGAAGGCCGTGCTCAGGTCAGTAGCTCTGGCAGCAGACAGCTTGAGCCTCGGCTGAGTCTTTAAAACACATCCATTCAGAAAAGGCAGGAAGTGATTGGTCCTCCCTTCAGGGGTCTGTGGGAGCCAGCACCATCCTTAGACCTTCTGGAGCTTGAGGAAATAGCTAACGTCTCCCTCTGGGCAGCAATAATTATTCTTGACAGGTGGGGGGCAAAGGAACCAGTGCCCTGGGTCCCACAGCCAGCAGATTCCAGGCAGATCTGTAGACATGTGTAACTGAGATCAGCTGATGGATTTGGGGGTGCCGTGTGCAGCAGCTGTCTGCAATTTTCCTGATGCGATTACCCACTTCTCGCAAGTCACTGTCGTTTCTGTGTAGTGCATTTCTCAAACCCAATCCAAATACTACGTTATTATACTGTATACATTATGTATCATTATAGCACAGATCCAAATACGACATTATTATACTGTATACATTATGTATCATTGTAGCACAGATGCATTATTTTTTATTTCCAGCATTTTATCGTATAACAAAATCTCCAGAAAAATCTGTACAGTTTGACGCAGATGAGGAGGTGCAGATGGATCCGCTCATATTTACGCCGAGGCTAAAATTGTTGTCTCAGCCTCGACTACACCACTTCCTCCTGGTTATCCGAAAATTGCTCAGAAATAGATTTCCAGATTTCCTTTCCACTTAGGCTCAATTATCCGAACCTACTTTCTCAGAGTTCAGAGAGAGAAGAGTGCAAAATAAGTGAGCTAGACTGCCCTTCGCAAAGAAATATGAGTTTGTAATTTTTCAAAATTGGACTGTTTCGTGAGAAAGGAGGCAATGAAATAGAATTGAGCAGATAAAAGAGATGGGTCTGAATTGAGATGTGCTCAAAATGTAAAATACACGCCAAGATTTCTGATGGCTTGGTACAAAAAAGTATAGAATATCTCATCGATCATTTTTGGTATCGATTACATGTTGAAAGGACCTGTTAGGTTAAATACAATTTGTCATTAACATTGATTTTATTAAAAAGGTAGCTAGTAGGAAAAACGAATTCTTGCATATTTTCGTGGCTCGTATTCTATTTCTATTGGACGGGAGAGCCTTCTCTGCTGCTCAAAGCGTGATCTGTGGGCCAGCAGCATCGGCTCTGAGGTTTGAGAGGCACTGCGCTAGGGATGGAAAGTTCTTGAAAGCCAACATTCTGGGACTCCCAATAAATCCCTATTTCCCATGAGGAAACTGAGGTGTTTTTGTTTTTGTTTTTGTTTTTGAGGACAGAGACTCTGAAACTTCTTGGTATGTGCAGTGTTCGATTGATGTAGCTCTTGGGGCACAGAAGTTACTCACTAAATGTGGAGTTACTGAGCGGGCAGATGATCCTCCCCACCCCCTCATGGATGGAAACTTCCTTAAAATGGTCACACAAAGTGGAAGAAGCTGATGGGTGGCCACTGTGGCAGGCACGTGATTTACAGTGATTTGTCTGCCGTGACATCGTTTTGGTATCAGAAACACAGAACCACATGTTGTTGTCCTATGTGGGGGATCCAACTGGCTTCCCGGTCTGGATATTGAAAACATTATTCTGACCGTGATATGGGAAAGTGTCTAAAACGGAGCAGATGCTGTAGGTGTAAAACATAAAAAAGTAAGGGATGGTAAGCTGACAAGGTCCTTGCAATCTGTGAGGTCAACCAAGGGTTGCCTCGCCTAAAAAAAAATTTAAAAAATGGAGCAGAAATGCAGATCAAGGCACAGTACTACCCTGCTCAGAACGCCCTGTGCATTGTCCATCACAGCCATAGTTTTTCTCTGTAAAACTCACACGGTCTGGCTCTTGTCTGCTTTATACACTTGATTCCAGCCCCACTGAACTTTATTTCTTGAACTGGCTAAATTTCCCCAATCCGAGGAGGTCTCTGCTGGGATGCCAACACCCCCAGAGAGCCCTCTCTCGACCATCTTCTCTGACGCGACGACCCCGCCCCCCTCTGACTTCCCGTTG
>NW_011888815.1:554785-576435 GCF_000151845.1 Pteropus vampyrus | reverse complement strand
CAGGAAACGTATTATACTTTAAAATCGCCCTCCTTGTCATGCGTGTTGCTCACTGTTTGTGAAGCATTTAGAAGTCTAAAGAAAAGAGTTTCATGGGCTGCCAATAGGAAGATGGTGGTTGTCCAATTTCTTTGGCTTGTCAGCTGTGAGGGGCCCAGGGGTGGCCTTTGCTCATGGCTTTCTTCCCGCTGCCCCCAAGATGCCTCACTGGAGACAGTGGGGCCACGAGCATCTTCTCCCCCATCTCTGCCGGTGCGTGAGTCGTCCCCCGCTGACATCTCTTCAGTGACGCTAAGAAATCTGTAGGAAAAAGAGCATCTCAGGCTGCCATTCGTTTGGGGGTCTGGAGGTCACAGCTCAGGCTTTGAGAGAAAGACGGGGTGCAAAATTCTGAGAGGGACAAGACCTGAGGCCACTTCTTGCTGATGGAGAAAGGTCAGGGTGAAAATGAGCGGTTTGGGGAAAATTGAGGATTTTACCTCAGCATCCGGAATAACTGTGCATGAGAATAGTTTGCAACCTGCAGCTTGCTCAGTTTCTTACTCCGACGGCGCAGTCATCCCCCCGTTATCCGGGGGTAGGGGTGAGGATATGTTCCAAGCCTCCCAGTAGATGCCTCAAACCATGGTTAGGACTGAACCCTGCGTTTACTACGTTTTTCCCTAAACGCGTGCACCTACGGTAAAGCTTACTTCATAAAAGAGTCGCAGTAAGAGATTAACAACGACACCTGATAATGAAATAGACCAATTAGAATCACAGACTGTAATAAAAGCGACGCGGATATGCTCTTTCTCTCGAAGTACCTCGTTGTCCCGTATTTACACTGCCCGCGATGACGCGGGACGTTGCAGGGCTCACGTGCTGAGGCGGAGGACGTAGGTTTCGCGACGCAGAGCTGGGGCACGGCGACGGTGACTTGAACGCGCACACACCGCCGCGCTGCAGCAAGTGACCAGGTGGCGTATACGCCGTGGATATTCTGGACAAAGACACTGTTCATGTCTCTGGCAGGAAGGAGTGGGAAGGTGGGAAATTTAATTACCTTACTCGGAATGGCACGCCATCCCAAACTAAGGAGTCGTTTATTTCTGGAATTTTCCATTGGATATTTTCAGACCACCGTTGATAACTGAAACTGCAGGTTAGGGGAGACTGTTATTGCATATGGGCCAGAAAGATCATAGCATAGGAGTGTGTACAAGGGGGCCTGTGAGCAGACAGACCCTCCTCCTCCAGGAAGTCCTCCGGCCTCAGTCAGGAGCAGTAAGAGAGCTCCAGCCCACACTGTTTGTTCTGAAGCCAGTTACTAGCAGCGATTACCTGCACTCATTCCGTCTGCTGCCACCCGACTTGTGACCACTTCGCTGCTTATCAGCTCTCGCATCTGAGTATTGAAAACAGAGGGAAAGAAAGGGGTGAAGCTCCATGTAACTTTGCTTCCTGTTCCCAGAATCCAGAAAAATAGAATAAAATCGAAGAGGATTAAAATCGTTGGCTAAAACTTTTATTTCTATCTCCCGTATTTCACACTGCCATCGATAAACATTGAATGTACTGCTGCAAAGACCTACGAGAGCCTGACTTTATGCGTGAGGGGCTGAGATGTCCAAAGAGTTTAACTTTCCCCAAATCCATTCAGTCAGTCGGAGGCAGAGCCTGGCATCAAACCCAGGCCGCCTGAATCATCATTTGCGTGGTGCCTGTCTCCCCTCACGGTGTCATCGCCTTTTGTCTCGATAGCATCCATTTCAACCTTTCTCTTACGTCTACACACAGGATAACACATGGTCGGATGAGAGGGACGTGGGGTTTCGATTCAGAACATCCCAAATTTGCTCTTGCTTTCTCTCCCTCTCCTTGCGAACGAGGAGACAATAATACCTGTTTTGCCTGGTTCACAGGTTGACTCTGAGTTCTAAAGACATGATGTAGGTGCAAAGTTCTACTTAGCTGGAAGGTTCCGGAAGAATGTCACCTACGTGTTTACCCATAATCCCACACTTTTCACAGAGCTGGCCAAGGTCATCGATCCATCAGACATCCACCCGTTGTGATAACGCCGAACGGACTTAAATCCTCTTTTTCTTTCACATCCTTGAGGGAACACCAAGGAATCCGAAACAGACCGGGAACAAGTGACGTGCCCCGTAAAGAGAAAGAAACGCGTCATTATCTGCAGATCTTAGGATCGTCTACACGAAAATTTCAACGTAACTAACAGAAACGTTTTTTTAAAAAAGTACGAAAAGTTCAAGAACATGGAAATTCCAGTGGAAACAACCTCCTTTCTGTGGAAACCACATAAACAAGAATATGTGTCATAGAAAACGAAAACACATATTTCTGCAAATAGAGACAGATTTCTAAAGGCTTGGAAGGGCCTTCAAAGCAGCCAAGTTCCTGCAGGATCCTTGTGTGGAGGGAACATGGAAATAAGTGGAAAACAGACAGTTCAGTACCAGGGTTGGTATAATTCTAACTCTGCAAAAATGTTTTTTCAAAACCATAGATGAAATGAATGCATTTTCAGACAAGAAGAAAGAGTATTCGCTGCTAGCAGACCCTGATTACAAGAAATACCGGAAGGTGATTTTTTTCAGGTGGAAGAAAATGAAACCTAATGGAAGCTTGTAGATGCAGTAGGGAGTGAAGAATAATGAAAAGGGTACATATATGATGAAATCCAAATCAATATTGAATTTATAACAATAACATGATAAATATAATTTTAAGATGTATACTGGGAAATAAAATATGGTAAGTTATATTATACCATAGTAAGTCAAAGATACATATTATAATCTCTAAGGTAACTAATTGAAGAAGTATAAAAGGACACATAAGTGCCAAGACCTTTGTCTCCACAAGGAGACAAAAGGAACAATGATGGAAAGAAACTAATCTATCCAGATAAAGACAAGAAAGAAAATAGATTATATAATAGTTAAGACAGAGAGCAAATAATAAAATGATAACGTTAAACTGCTTGTTCCATTAATTGCATCAAATGTAAAGTGACTAAATGCTCCAATTTAAAAGAAAATAAAAGAATGTTAGACTGAATAAAATATAATACCCAACTATACCGTTGTTCTGAGAGATAATACCTACCGAAAACTATAGAAAGGTTGAAAGTAAAGGGACTGAAAAAAGTATGTGTTGTAAATACTAACGAAAAGAAATCCAGCATAGCGATATTAACACAGACAAAGGAGATATTAACGCAAAATACTTTAGCAGAAATAGAGATACCTTATAACACTAAAAAGTCCAGTTAGGACAATATAATGACTCAATCTGTATTCAGTCAATAACAGACCTTTAAAATAAAGAATTGACAACATTGTAAGGAGACATCGATAAATACAAAATCATCTGTGGGGGACTTTTAGTATACCCCTCTCAGTGACTCATAGAATAAGGAAACATGGTATCAAGCAATAATATGGAAAATATTAGCAATGTGACTAACAAACCTGATCTAATTGGTGCGTATGGGCCATTGAAGTCAACAACATTCTTTTAAACATGTGAATAAACCATTTATGAAATTCCATCATAAGCCGAGCCAATGATCTAAATACTATTTCAAGTTCTTTGTAAAAGAACAAAAGTATTAAAACCAAATAAAGAGGAAGGAAAGAAAAATAAAAATTAGGAGAGAAATTCATGAATGAGGAAACAATTATAAAATAGAGAGTTTCTGGACTAAAAATGATGTTCTCTTGAGACGTTAGAGAAAAAAACCCCTCTGCGTCAGAAATAAAAATAAGATACTATCACCAGAGATTCCTAAAAATAATAAGATGGATTTAAAAACAACTTAATGTCAACAAATTTGAAAGTTTAGATTTAAATGTACAATTATAGGGAAGTATAATTACCAAACTGACAAAAGAAGAAATAGAAAATCTAAACGGTTGGATTTTTTTATTACATAATTTTAATATATGTTTAAATAATTGAGATTTTTGATAATATAAATTGAGTTGTTATTAAAATCTTCTGAGAAAGAAAATTTAGGCTCAGATGGCTGCACTAGGAAATTTTACCATAAATTTAAGGAAGAAATTTTTCCAGTCTTCAAAAGTCTTCCACAAGGAATGTGTTTGCGGGGAGGGGCGGGGGGAAGGCGATGCTTTCTAGCTTCTCATGACCTTGAAATCTAAGTCTGACCGAAACATTATAGTAAAGAAAAATTGCAAGCCAATCTCTCTAAGCCTAAAGAAACAACTGAATTCAGAATTACATACAAAGATAAATATAGTCAAATTGATTGGATTCCAGGAATGTGAAGTTGACATAACGTGGAAAAAAATTCGGTCAATGATGAAATAAAATGATGTCTGAGGTTTGTTTCCAAATAATTTTATGAGCAAGCATGGGAGTATAAATAAAACAAAGATGACTGTGCAATGATAATTGTCGATAATTCAGTGGCACACACATTTGTGTGTATTTAAAGTTTTCTCTAAAAGGAAGAAAAAGTAAATTAATGTATTCACCACATTAACAGAGTAAAGCAGAAAAGCGTGTATTTACTTCAATAGATGCTGAAGAGTCAGTTGAAATAATCTGACGTAATTTAAGATAAGAAAGTTTTAGCAAGTAGTAATACAAGCAAACTTTCTTGATTTCATAAAGGGTAATTTCAAATGCCTTCGTGGAGAGATGTGGAAAGCTTTCCTTCTGAGTTTTAGATTAAGAGAAAGATTGCCACTTTTGCCAGTTTCATTTACTACTGTCCTGTAGAGCCTAGCTTACAATAAGCCAGAATTTTCTGTTCTCGCCTCTTTTGACATTTTGGATCAGATATTGGTCCAAATATTGGACCGGATATTGCTTTGTTGAATGTTTGCTTCTACCCCATAGAGATCAGTAGATGCCGGTAGCATCTCATTCCTTAGTTGAAATAAATGCTTTAAGTTTTGGAAAGAAAAAAAAAAAAAACTGTTGTTGTTTGCAGAAGATAAGATTGAATGTGAGAAAATCCTGAAGGATATCAAAGGGGAAAAAAACGAATCTCAACCCTTATATCATATTCCAAAATTAACTTATGAGACCTAAATGTAAAACTTAGATTATAAATCTTGCAGAATAAAATCATGATCATATTGAGTTAGGCAGAGATTTCTTAGATGGAGCACAAAATATTCAAACCATAAAAGAAAAGAAACAAATGTGACTTTATCAAATAAAAAAACTTTTTGCTTCAAAATACATAGTCAAGAAAATGAAAAGTTAAGCCAAAAATTTAGAGAAGAACTTACTAAATATATATCTGTTTAATGACTGTATTTAGAGTATACGAAGAACCCATGGAATGCAATACTAAGACAAACAACTCAATTTTAAAAATGGGCAAAAGATTCTAACGGACCCTATTAAGAAGGTAAGCAAGTGGCTAAAAAGCACACAGGAAGGTTCTCAATATCCTTGGTCATCAGGGAAATGCAAATTAAAAATCAGACACCACTACCTGCCCATGAGAATGGCTGAAGTTCATTGAATTGCAAAATCATAGTTGGTAAAACTTATAATATGTAAATTATACCATAAAGCTATTTTTAAAAAGAGGTGGAGGAATATTTATATATTGATGTGGAAAGAGTTCCAAGATATATTGGTCAATGACAAACGTGGTACAGAAAATATACATACTATGCTACCTATCGGTAGAAAACAGTATGATGTGTATCACATGATGTATAGAAGTTTCCCCATCATACCTCTTTTCAAATGGTCTCTTTTCTCTTTCATTGACATTTTCTTTTGCGTTTTTGTGTCCTTGTGTCCTTTCTCACCCCCTTTCCATCAGGTCATTTTTATTCACGCTCTTCCAGAGAGTTAGCTGACTTGACCTTGAAATCATCATAGTCTGCTCTCTCCGTCATTTCTCCCACCATCTGAGCCTTCAGCTCCAACAAGAACTGTCATCTGATCACAGCCTTGCGCAATGGTTTTCCATGGCGCTTCCGCGGCATGCAAGATTCTTTCCAAATTCTTCAGTGTGGGCTACGAAAAGCCCGCAGGAACCTGCAAAGTTAGCTTTGCAGCTTCTCTCCCAGGCTCACCTTCCCCGTAGCTCGCTCTTCAGTCGCGAAAGTTCGCTTTGCTGTTCCTCAGGAATTCTGTCCCTAAAGACCTCATCGTTTTGCAAATACCTCTCCTAAGCTCTTTCTAGCACCTCCCTCCTTTCTTTTCTTAGTCAAACTGGACGAACCAGATCAAATATCACCTCTTCTGTGAACATTCATTTTTCCCCTTCTTTCTCTTCTGCGGTGTACTACTATTGAAAATATTCACCTTTATAAAGATTGACATATGGTTCTTATTTTCTGAAGAGGCAAGCATTGTAGATAAAGAAGGCATAAAAATCACCCGGATGACCTCCAGTCACAGATGTGTCCCTGTATTTAGAGATCTTTAAATAATTGTTACAACTACTCACAAATGGGACTCTTCTATGATGCTGCCCGCCCGCCTATTTTTTTCACGCATCGTTATGTCACAGATAGCTTCTCATGTCAACAGGAAGAGATCTATGTACCATTTTTAGTGATTGCATAGTATTCTGTTTATGTCTCATTTTCTTAACTAGTTTCCTGTGGATGCACATTTAAGTCATTTCCAATTACTTGCAGTACTGTAAATAACGTCCTAATGAGCATTCACTCCACCGTGCTTTGAAATGTCTTGACGAATGTCGCTGATCCCATTGGATCATAATTATCTGTGCGCCTGACTTTCCCGGCACACTATTATTAGTTCCCCGAGGGCCAAAGCCATTATTTCTCTTGGAATCTCCAGAACCTTGCAGAGTGTCAGTAGGAGCTTAATATATATTGTTGACGGAAAGAAGGAGTAAATGAATGAATGTTTGGATAGTTGGGTACACACATGTCTCATCACACACGTCTTCGGCTCTTACTCAGCTTTTCGTTGGCCTTGAACCCGCTGCTGTCTCTTCAGCATTCGAATCTTCCACTTGTTTCTAACCTCTTCCTACAGACGTCATTACCACGGACATAATAAATTCAATACGTAGCTTTAAGAATTAGAATGTTGCCAAACCGTGACTCTCATAGATTTCGATGGCCTCTGGAACACATTTTATAAATTGCAGAGGAAAAAAAAAAATGCCCGACCCCAAGCAGAGATGAGTTATTGAAACTGAAATTGTCAGTTACAAGAAAAAAACACATGGCATGTGTGTTGCATAGCTGTTGTCTTTTGGCGGGGGGTGGGGGGGTGGTCTCTGTAAGCACCATCTGCTGCCCTTAAGTTAAACTCCCCAATAACACTGCAAAATTGTCTTAAATCACAGAGAGGAAAATCAACTAGAAATGGCTGAAATGCTGCTCATGGCTCCGTGAGAACCCACAGTTTTCTTCTTCCTTGGTTTCTTCAGGATGCTCAGAACAGCCTGTTAGTCTCGTGGTGAGTTACAATAGAGCAGGTCATCAGTTACAATAGAACAGGAAAGAGAGTGTTGACGTTGCTTGTGAGGGCAGCATTTGGTTTATCAGCCAATGCACCGCGTTGCATGGGGCGTATCAGGCAGTGGGCGCCCAGCGGCCCAGACAGTGAGAGCGTTCAGTTATGCCGAAAAGTCACTAGCACTTAAGCTATTTCTTATTTTTTCTTACTGGGCTGGGAGCACTTGCCGTTTTTGTTCAATACGCTGTAAATGAACATAGTTCAAACACCACAAAGCGAGTGATATGGAATTATAGAACTGAAAATAGGCTACTGATTGGGTACAAATTCATCAAGCCTCTTTATGTCTCAACAAGCTTTTTATTGGAGTGCCGATACAGCTTGCTTTGGAAGGAGTGAACCGTGATTGCGAGCAAATGATATAGTGGGGAAGTTGACCTTTACTTCACTTCAACTGTGCTCAGCTCGCGATCTCTCCTCCCCCAGCCCTTTAATATGCTTATTTAGTAAGTTCAGTGAGCACATCATTTGTCTTACATGTAGAACTCCCGATCCAATACTCGGTTTCTTCAGAAATGTGTAGAACTCATCTCAAGTAGAAAATGGTGGACTTGGAACTTGAACTCTGGAAATATGGTTCTAAAAGTTATCCTCTGCTCCAGCAGCCCATACTGTCTCCGATTAAACAAATGCGTTATGTACAGTAACGTCAGAAGTATTTTTCCGTAGCCCAGTTTTTGGCATTTTTCTGCGGAAAAAGCATCGCCGACTCTCTCTTTCTTAAAGCAATCGTTCTCGGTGGTTCTTTTCTGGGATACATGTATCAGATATTCTCAGTCTTTCACTCTTTGCTCCGCAATCCAGAAAACACAGCTGAACGCGCGCCATTCAAGGTAACATTATTGTGAAGATGCCTATGAACGTGTGCGAGTGTGTGTGTGTGTGTGTGTGTGTGTGTGTGTGTGTAGTGCCCCCGTATGTATAGGAGATACGTTCTAAGACCCCCGTGGATGCCTGAAACCACGGATATACTATGTTTTTCCCCTAAACACGCATATATACCTATAATAAAATGTCATTTATCAGTTAGGTACAGTAAGACATTAACAACATTAATAATAAAATAGAACGATTATAGCAACATATGTATTGTGATATCTATATGAATGTGATATCTCTCCCCTCCCCGCCCCCCACCTCTCAAAATATCTTATTGTGCTACATTGACATTTTCACTTAAATAAAACACGCTTCGCTTCTCTTTGACATACCGGAACCGCCGGCCTCACTACTCTTGTGCTGTGGAGCCATTATTAAGCCAAGTAAGGGTGACTCGAACCCAAGCACTGCGATACTGTGGCAGGTGATCTGATCACCAAGATGCTTACTGAGTGACTGACAGGCAGGGAGCATGTAAGAGCGCAGATGGAAAACAGGAATGATTCCTGCCTCAGGCAGGACAAAGTGGGACAGCATGAGATTTCATCGCCATACTCAGAATGGCATGCAATGTAAAACGTAGACGGTCGATTTCGGGATTTTCCATTGAACGTTTTTGGACCGCAGTTAACCACTGGTGTCTCCACCATGGACAGCGAAATTGTGGATAAGGGGACACTACTGTATGTATACATAATATATGCATACATATATTTTATAAGCATACATGGATACTTTTATTAGTAACTGATAATTCTTCAGGAGACCCCATCACTGGTCACGTCATGCCGGTGAGATGCTGACTTCACGGCTACCGCTGCGAATCTACAGGAAAAATGACGCGCAGAGGGATCTGACCAGTTTGACACCAGCCTGCTTTTCTACGTTCACGTGCCACTTTGCTCAGCCCTTCGCCTCAGCCACACGTCTCCCTTCTTGAAAGCGTCCATGTCTGCTCTTCTATGTTCTCTATGTGTATCTTTTTCTTTGCCTGGAAGGCCGTTCCTCACTTCCTCTCTCTGGTTTGAGGACGCTTGCTCTGCAAGACCCAGGCCACAGACCAGCACACCTCTGAAATGTCTTGACCTCTCTCACGCTTTAGATACACCCCCGTTAGCCCACTTGCCATTATTTGATTTCATGTTCATCGTTAGTGACAAATGCTTTGGCCGCTCACAGAACAAGAACTATAATTTATGTAACTGTTTCTACCCAGTGGTTCCTGCAGTTCCTGGAACATGCTCAAGACACGTGCTTAAGGAGAATATTATCTTCAATATACAAATAACCTACAAGGGGCTGAAGTGACCTGCTTTCAACATTATCAGTAAAAAAATGCGCTGATTTAAACAAACTCAGGTCTCAATGGCTGTCGACAGAGTATTTTTTTTTTTGCCTTAATAATAGTGACATAATTTAGCAACATGATTTAAAAGTTTATTTCTTTGTATCTTCTATTACCTGTTCTTTAGATCTCTCACTGAGAGTTATTCAGTGTTGTCTTTCGTTACACAGAATTAGAAGCACAGCTCATTTCCTCAAAAAGGCTGTTTTTTAAGGGAAGAAAAAGGCACATTTGACTCATAGTGATTTGCATGATATGGAAAGGAAGGACCGGTTTATGCTGTTTCAACGGCTAGAGTACTTCTGCTTGGCAAATATTTCCTTCTTGTCACAGGAGTGGGTTTAGGAGCGATAAAGAATTGGCTGAGGATACAAAAGGAAAAGAGAGTCAACAAAAAACACTTACCCACAAAATCAGACAAGGGCTTACAGCAGACATGGTGAAGGGCTGCTATAATGCCACCTGTCGCCATCACCCCCTCGCCAAGTGTATGGCAGGGGACGCACATCACTAATCAATCAAAACACGTTTTCCACCTGAGCCCGGAGAGGGTCTCAGAATGCATCTCGGCACTGCGATGCTCCCGGCATCCTCTGTCGACGAAGGAAGGAAGGCAGCCTACCTTTCTCTCACTGGCCCGGTCTCCGTAAGGTCTCTCCAGGCTCACGCACTTCCTGTGGTGGGACAGAGGGTTTCCCTGATTCCCTTTGCGAACTGCAGAAAGCATCATGGCTTGAAGATCGAGCTTCCGGATGCTTCACTCTGTTGTCACGTCTCTCTCAAGGACCGGGTTCAGAGTCTTACAGGCGCAAGTGCCCAGCACGTGTTGCGTACTTGATTCTCCTCTTTACTGAGGAGAGGGATCATTCCAGCCACAGGCTGTAGAATCAGTGAGGGAGGGAATTAACGTGTGCTAAATGGCAAACAACGTGCCCAGTGCTTTTCATTGGCATCTTTTGGTCTTTATAACAACCCCACGAGGTCAGTATTATCGTCCCCATTTTATAGATGATAAAAGGGCCTCGGAGAACGTAAGTCATTCGTCTCAATGTCACAACTGGTAGCAATGAAGATAGGAATCAATCTCATATCTGTGACGTTAGGCTTCCTGTTATTAGACTCTGGGGAATTCATTTTTTTTTTTTCCAGTGATCTTACTGCTTCTTGGCTTATTTTATGCCTCTAAGGGCTTAATGCTTTTCATAACGGCCTCGGGCTTTTAACTTTATACTCTCGAGTCTTGCAGACCATAGAGACAGGTAGAACATGAATAAATGTATGTCAGATATGTGTTAGCAACAATCGGCCTCTTCCAGAACATGAATAAATGTATGTCAGATATGCATTAGCAACAATCGGCCTCTTCCAGACCTCACAACAGTCCGGTGTTCTTCGCTAGGTGGCCCCCTGGACATAGTCTTGATGGAGATTTAGGTTTAATATTCCTTTGTCTTTTCCTACAGGGCAGCGTCCATACCAGGTGATCACCGCCCGCGTTCACCCAGGAGAGAGCAATGCCAGCTGGGTGATGAAGGGGACCTTGGAGTTTCTGGTCAGTGATGACCCTGTGGCCAGGCTCTTAAGAGAAAACTTCATTTTCAAGATCATCCCCATGCTCAACCCAGATGGTGTCATCAATGGCAAGTACGTCTGGCACCTGGCCCAACCTACGCCCCCTCCCCACATTGTGTCGCCGTGGTAACAAATGCCTGTTTTGCCCAGTGGGAATGATTGCATAGGTCCTGGTGGTCTTGGTTCTCTGGCAGGAATAGGAATGAATTCTCTTGGGCTTTCAGTACCTGGTACAAATCACAATGTACTCTTCATACACACTGATGTCAGTCTCATAGGTTTTTGAATAGAAAGATATAGATTCATAAGCATGTACTATGAGAGGTTACTTAGACATAATCTAATTCAACACTCTCCTTGTAAAAAGGAGACATTGCTGTCCAGGGTAATCACATGACTTGCCCAGGTCACATGGTACAGGTAGGTCAGTGGTAAAATTCGGGCTTGAACTGATTTTCTCACGGTTAAGACCAACGGTTTTCTTCACCTCTTAATGTTTACTGCAGAGCGATGTTTATTCTCAGTTCTCTTTGATGGGATTTTGGATAGAGCTATCAAAACAGTGTCCCCTTATCTGAATGGAATGGTTGAAATGTTTGACAGTTGGCTGTGGAATGGTCGAACGTGAAATAACCAAAAAATGGTTGGCTGGAGGAGAGAAGGTTGCTTCTTTTCATCCAGCCCCTGCAGGCCAGCCGGATGCAGGGGGAGCTTCAGTCTGCAGGTCTTTTAGAAGGAGTCAGCATTTTCAGACTTTGTGAGCTGTCGGGAAAGGTCCCCAAGTTCACGGCCAGTCGATAGGGGAGGCGGAGCTGACATTCACACATACCTGTCTCAGACTTTGTGTAGAGAGACTCAGCCTCCTTCTTCTGGTGAGTGCATGCTTCTTTTTACTGTAGGAACGAACAAGGCAATTGTAATTTCAAAGAAAAAAATAATCTCAAAAGCTAAAAGCAAAAAAAAGGACCTACAATTTATAATATCAATAGTGAAGAAACTGAAGCAGCGGGGTAGCAAATGGAGAAAATAGAGCAGTATTAAAAAGGTTAATCAGAAGATAAGACTTATAAAGAAATATAAAAAAAGTAAATTTCAAAGAGATAAAATTAAAATGACTTAAAATAATTGAGGATGTTTTAAGAAAGATAAACAGTAATTAATCTTTTAAGGAAAAACTAAATGTTAAACATTTGAGAATAGACTAGCTTCAAAGAATAAGCACAAAAGAGAATATTGATGAGTTAAAAGGTTAAAAATATAAAGATGTCGATATATAAAAGGAGGATCAGAATAAATTCCAAATGGTAAAATATGTTAAACTGTGCCAAAATACAAGTGAAAGCTATCGACCGTAAAAATGAAATTTCAGTAGAAGGAGAGAAGGTAAGTAAGACATTCACGTGTTCCCAACAAGGTCCCTGGTCTGGTAGCTCCCGGACTCAGTGGTTTTGGTGGAGGAGTTTTGTAGGCAGAGAGCAAAGTCCTTCCTCTTCGCCTCTGGTGACCCGTCTTCGGACACCTTTGAGGAGTGGGAGGCCAGGCCCTTCAAGAGAGAGCATCGGTCAGGCGTCTGGCAGCAATGAGACTTCTTAAATCTCCAGCAGCGTTCTCTTCTGGCCCAAGAGCGCTCAGCTGGCTCCTGCCCTGCACGCCTTCCTCTAGCTCACAAGAGCAGCTCCGGGATGTCAGCAAATGGCTAGCTCCCCACTGCATGAGGGGCCGAAGATGTCGCCGGCGCGCTTTCTCAGCTGAGACGGATGGAAAGCAGCGAAGCAGGGCATCTTGAGCAACACACACCATCCCAACATTTCCTTCTTCAAGTTGGCTCTTCTCTGCAGTTTCTCCTTCTGCCGAATCGTCTGGGGGCTCAGAGTCATCACTCTGGTTTGGAATTCTGGCTCTTCCCCACCGTTCTCTGTTGACAGAGGAAGATAATATGCACCCTATCGACCTGTCTAGGGAAAGGTCTCATGAGCCCGAGGCAGCATCCGCGCTCAGGGATGAGCGTGCCCTTTCTTCCTTCTCAGATGCTCGCACCTCCAAGTCAGGGACGTGATCTGGCTCTTTGGCTGAAAGGTGAATGTGGTCCCAGTCCCCGAGCATCCTCCTGGCTCGGACACATGTTATTTCCGGCTCACAGCTGGTTGCTTTGGACTCCCCGATGGCAGGCCGCCTTCTTCACAGGGACACTGCCACTCATCATCATGACCGTTAGTTATTACGGCTAAAATTACTCTATTTATATAGCAGCTTTCATGCTAGAAGGTCAAGACACTTTCTAGATCACTCAGATCACCCAAACAATTTCAGGTGAAAGGGACTTGGAAATCATAGCGTTTTTCTACCAAGAGGAAAACCCACAGGTTCTATAGCACATCATTATCAAAAAACGTGAGATGTCCGTGGACACATAGCATTTCACAATAAAAGGGCTTAAAAGTCTCAGCTCATGAGCTCTTAGAACCTCCCTGACATATGGTTTTATCAACTTCCCCTTGAACCCTTTCCCTGACGTCCATTCTGCTGTGTGCAATTAGGTCAATTAGAGCTTTTCCATGTTTTAATTTTTTCCCTGTGAGCGTCACACATTTTAGTCAGCCTTACCTCGGTGGACCCCGTGGCTAAGATCTGATCGTCCCCTTACCTGACTTACCTGCCGCGTCTGATGCCGTTCACCTGAACATTGCTTATGTGTTATTATTTATCATATTCGGACCTTCGTTGATTTTCTCTGGACTCATTCCTATTACTCGGCTTCTTTCTTTTTTAAATTTTATTTTACTGTTCGTTTCAAGTATACAGTGCACGGGTTAGACATTTACGTGGTTTATAAAATGATCCCCCTGACTGCGCCTTCTCTCCTCTGGCTCGCCACCTTGCCGTTGCATCAATGCTGACTGCATTCCCCATACCGTGCTCCCCATCCCCGTGACCATCTATCAACTACTAACTTGTACTTCTTTAACCCTTCACCCCATTCTCCCAGCCCCCCAACCCCCTCCCCCCTGGTGTCACCAAATTGTCTTCTATGTTTGAATCTGTCGTTGATCAGTTTGTTCTTTTGGTACCTTAGTTTCTACGTATAAGTGAAATCATATGGCATTTATCTATCTCTGTCTTATTTCACGCGGCATAATCACCTCTCGTTCCATCCACGTCGTTGGAAATGGTAGGATTTCATTTTTCTGATGGCCGAGTACTATTCCATTATATCTATGAACCATGACTTCTTTATCCAATCATACGTCGATGGGCATTTAGGTCGCTTCCATATCTGGGCTGTTGTAAATTGTGTTGCTATGAATATTGGGGTGACAGAACTGCCCTGGGTGTGGTCTGACCAGCAAAGAGGCAATCTTTGCATAAAGATTACGGAGCCTACATTGTAAATGGTCCCTTAACTTAACGAGACTGTTCTCATCTGTCACAAGTAATCATGGGCCACCGTGGAATTTGCAAGAACGCGTCAAAGCAGAGTAGTTTCCTTTTGTGGTGATGGCAGGTGGAACCTCTGAGGTTGGCTGAGATGTTTTGGAAATAGTGGTCATGGAGACAAAGCCAGGATTCCCTAGCAAAAATCTAGTGGTCTTGCCAAGCCAAAGATCTCTTAGCAACACACGTCTGTAAGAGGGAAACAAAATACAGAGATGGTTTCCAAAAGAAACAGCCTGCTATCTCGAGAGCTGGGTAGTTTGGATTACACTGGACCGAATTCTAAGGAATCCAGGAGAACCGCCCAGTGGTCGCCGGGCTCACGACTCTTTCCAGCGTGGGATAAAACTGAGCAAAGCGTAGGGGGAAGGCGGCCGATTCCAGAACTGCTTAAAAGGTAGAGATGGCACGTGAGCGAGGGAGGGAGAGGGAGGAATCTAGCATGATTCCCAAACTTCGGACTTCGGTTGTTGAGTGGAGAGTAGCGGAAAAGTTATTTTTATAAAAGCAGCTTTCACGGGAGAATCGAAGCGTGTTCATTTTTTTAGTGTCCACACGACTCTACAAACTTGATCATCTTCTTCCAAGGCCATTGTGGGATGAAAATGAAGAGCGAAGAGCATCTGCACAGCAAGGGATTAAGAAGCAAGAGCTGAGTGCTCGAGGGGAAACAGGAAACTGAAAATCAGATGAAAAATCTCCACAATTTCAACTGTTTGGGACCATTTAAAATTAGCGCCGACGGTCTTAATCCACTGTGGATTACGAAGACTTTACTGCATTGCAAAAGAGCGGATTTTATCTAAAAAAAAAAAAAAAAAAATGCATTCGGCACCTTTTATGGGACAAGAAGAAACAGAGTTCTTTTATGTCCGTTTTCTTAATTAATAGTAACTACGGCTCCCCAGTTGTAGGTCTTCTATCCAATTTCTAGATAAGAAAACTTGGGCACACAGGGGTGAAATGTGAATGTATTTTTAGCAGCTGGTGATACAGAGCCAGGACTAGAACTTCTGTCTGTCCTATACTACTTTTCTGTAGAGATTTAAGGGGATTGCTATAAAAGAACCTTAAAATGTTCTAGCTGAGAGGGCTCTTGTATATTATTTAGTCCCAATCCTCCAAATAATAAGGAAACTTAGACTAAAGAGGTCCAATGAGTTGTCCAAGAAGACAGAGCTAGTTCAAAGAAGCAATGGCATGAGAAATTGTCTAGGTAAGGAAAGCACTCAGACACCCCCCCACCCCACGCCCGAGGCTACATCGCTCACGTCTGATGGAGCCGGGATCTGAACCCAGTCCATCTAACTCCAAAGCTCCCGTTCAATTTAATCTATTCGACCTTCTCTGCTCTTTTTGACCTTGGATGGAGCTACAAGCCGAGCCTCAGCCCTACCAGCAGCTGGTCTCTGAAGCCAGCCTCGTTGGCCGCAACCTGCATATCCTCTGTGCCTGGGATGAACCAAGGCACAGCTCTGCCAGCTTTCTGCACTTTTGTCCAGGCATAAATAAATTTGTTCATCCTCTGTTGTCCTTCATGGAATCTGAATTCCCAGCTCAGCTCGCCTGCCAATATTTGACCTTGTCCTGCCAACTTTCTCCACTGGAAAATCCGTCCTTTCCCATTGCTGTAAATAGCACCCAGCTGACTCTGAATATATTTTTTTCCTGGGGCTCCCAGTCCAATGCCCGTTCTTTAGTATGTTTTCACTCAGCTAACTCTTTAGGATTCCAAAGGGCTCATGAATATTCCTGATGGGCTCAGTTTACTGTGCCTCATTCCTTCTGTTTTGATGTGTTCAGGGCTTCCTTCTGATGTGACCTCAGCTCTAACTTCTTTGTGTGTTTCAAATCTCTTTAATACAATCGCATGTAGCAGTAGTTCTCAGACTTTTAGATTTCACAGATCAGTTATGTTCTAGATTTCACAGACCAATTATGTTTTTTTTTTTTAAAGCTGACTCTATTAAGTATGTAATTTTATTTTAAAACCTTGCACAAGTAAGAATGGAAGGTACTCCCTCATCTCCCAAACAACAGACCGGTGAGAAATTCAACATTATCGATTGCTTGGGCTGCGTCTCCCTGACATGCCATCATACGAGCCACCCAGGGGTTCGTGCCTCTGGGTCTTCCGATCAGGGTGGTGAGCTTGCCTGTAGGTCATGTCCACAAAGACTTCCCCGTGAGTAAGAGACAGTGCAGTCACTGGAGGGATCAGTTATTCCCATCGTGAGTCATCCGGGAAAGAAGCGGACCTGGAATTAGAAAAGGTGATTGAAAATCGGAGAAACTCTCATCTAACGAGAAAGTCCCTCTAGGGCACGGAGGAAATGTGACTTCGGCCACGTGTCAGAGGCCAGAAGAGGCAGCCCCTTAAGTGGCCACTTGAGAACGAGAATAGCTATACCAATAATCAGTTTTAAATTTTCTTTGAGTAGTTATCACCCATTATATCATTTCCTCTTTAGGAGAGTGTCAAGAAGCCCTCTGTGCTGTTGAGATTTAAAGGATATGTCTGTGCCCGACATGGATGAAAGGGAAAAGTGTGAGTCTCACTTAAAGAAATCCCTAAGGGGGTCAGCGAATAATAAGTGCAACAGCTAATATGATTTAAGAGTCGTGCTCAGTAAGATCGGGACACTTAAAAATAGTAAAATAGCTGTATGGGGTTCTAGTTATCAAAATGATGCACGATGCAGTCAAGATAACAGGTGTTTCAAGAGAGGAGATTTGGTTCGTACAGGTGGTAGGAATCTGACAGTTCAAAAAGCAGATGTGAAAGAAACCAGGAGATTAATAACTACAGAGCAGGGTGCCGCCTACAAGGACGGGGGAGCAGAGGGAAGAGGCGGGGGTCCCAGGACCTGAGGCTGACGGCTCCATGGGGGGTGTTTGGAACTCTGAGGAAGGGAGACTGACGTGGCAGGGGCTTCGGTGGACCAGAGGGCACAGCCGAGAGGGTGAAGGAGCGCAGAGAGTGGCCTGTACCCACAAAGCAGGGGGATACACCCCTCCTGCTGCTGGCACGTGTGAGAGGATGTGGCAGAGCTGGTGCCATGCGTCTGAGGACACAGGGTTGAGACAACTGCCTGCCACTGCTCTAGTCTCTGGAAAGCAGAGAGGGGTCCTTCTTCTTCCTCCCCCTGCCTTCCTGTCTCCCTCCAGTGCCTCTTGTTGGCAGAGCCCACCAAGAAGCCAACTGGTCAGGGAGCCCGAGCGTTGTAATTTTCAGAGCTCAGAGGCAACTAACTGGTGAGAACCAAACACAAAGCATCCATTTATTGAGCGTCCGACACACACGAGCATTGGGCTTATGACTCTGTATATGCGACTTCTTTACTTTCAGAAAATAAAATGCTCTTCTTGTTTCCAAGGGTGAAAAAGGACACATCGTTGTTGCAGAAAATTCCAGTGTAAAGAAAAAGCTTAAAGAAGGAAGTAAAAAGCACCCACGTTCAGGGCTACCGCTTTGCATTTCCCAGGGCGTCACTCACATTATAATCTGTGGTAATTACAGAGCGCCTCCAGAATTTTGTAATGTGGAGGCCTTTTCCGAATCAGGCTGCCTAGAGATAAATACCAGAGCAAATTGAAGAAGGTCCATTAGCCTTATGTTTGCAAATCGAAAGCTTCATGTATCTCAGCTACTTCTTTAAATGTATTTCTCTCTCTATATATATATATCTATTTTAACTTTTGCAAGGTAATGTATTGTGTAGTGTCGTTTATAAACTTACAACATCTTCCTATGGCAAAGAATACAAATGACATTATCAGTTTTTAAAACAGCAATGCCATATTATTGATGGGCCATATGTAATTTAAACAATTCTCCGCTATAAACAATAGACAGGTGAATATTCTCGCTACCCTCTTAGTGAATGTCTCCGGTCATTTCCTTAAGGTAAATTTTTCACAAATAATCTGTTGAGTCAAACGTTATGTGTATTTTATATCTGGTACCGGTTATTTCCAGATTCTTTAGAAAATATGTGGACGCGCCTTCCTACCCCTGCCGTGTGAAAATGCCTGGCCCCAATACTAGCTCATGCTACAAATGATCAATCCTCTAATTTTTTTTTTTGTTGTTGTTAATCTGATAGGATAGAAATATAATTTTAATATTTGATAGCTATGAAAAAAGTAATTACTCCCATTTTGCAGATGGAAAAAAAAACAAAACCGAGGGAAAAGATTGGGTGGCAGAGGCAAGGCCGGCCCCGTAGCCGGTGTGCTGGAGTCAGGCATTAAACTCGGGTTTGCCTGGCTGGCGGTCTTTCTAGTCGGCTATGTCAGAGCATCCGGACAGCCATCCTCGTGGGCCCCTCGTGAACGTTTGGAGCATGGAACTCGCGAAGCTGTTGAACGCCAAATACAGTCTGTTAGGTCTGACATTTTCTCTCCAGGTAGGTCAGTCCAGACCAGAGCAAGGACTTTCAACAGCTTCGAGCCACCTCTGTGAGAGATGACCTGTCGGATGCACGTTCGGTTAAATATTAGTACTCACGTGTCGGGATACCACTCCTAGTATTTTGCTACAGATTAGACTGGAGGAGAATATTCATATTCTGTCCATGTGAGGTGCGATTTTTGTTGACCCTGTGGGCATCATCCTTCCTTAGCCTCCTCCACTTCCCTCTCCTGTTAGTTATCATTCGCTGTCTTTACAGAATGACCAGGGACATATCAGAGAGCCTGGTTCGAATGTTCGGGCAGTCTCCAACAGGCCAGGGCTTAATGAGTGTGGGGCCTTCAGGAATTTCCAAGCTGGAGGATTTATGCCCTTAGGGCTTCTGCTGGGTCATGTGGAGGAGTGATTCTCTCTTCAGTCTCTGTCCATGTTTGGCTTCGAAGCACAGATTTTCTGAATGCCTCGGGGCGTGAGTTCTGCACAGTGCCCCGCAAAGCAAGAGCAGGGGACCAGGGATCCTTGGTAGGGGGTGCTCAGGTGAGACAGGAAGAAGCAGGGGAGACCAGCGAAAGCAGAAGGAGACTAGCTGTCAGGTGATTAGCCTCCTGTGATCTCTCTCTCTGTCTCTGTCTCTCTGTCCCTCCCTCCCTCCCACACGCACTCAGCAAGGCGCTGTGCTCCCCTCTCAGAGGGCTTAGATAATCACAAACTGAAAAGCCCATCAGGAGAAAGTCTCACATGCCGCGTGGCCTCTGGGAGGCTGAGCGATTACATCTGTATTGTCTGCAGAAAAGGTGGTCATGGTCGCGATGACATGACATGACATGATACGAGAATCGTACTCTTTTGAGCTCTTATTCCAGAGTTTTAGCTCCAAATTCTCCTTCCGGCAAAGGCCAGGGGAATCCACATTCCCCCTGGGGAATGTCCCTGCGGAATGTCTGCTAGCCAGAGATTATATTTCTTTGCAATTAGAGCTTAGCCTGTACCAGCCACGTGTCCCTTCAGTATTGAACTCAGCGGCTCTTCCTGGGAGCTGACGTGGGAATTTAAACTTGCAATCATATTCTTTTAAAATATAAATCGTTTTTGCTATTTTGTACTGGTTGGAGCAGACCAGACTTATCAGCCGAGGGATATTTTTTCCTCGATTTGTTTTTAGGGAAATTTGTTTAAAAAATTTGGGCATGGAGCCGAGGTTGGCTCTTTGGATAGAAATGTCAGTTGGGTCTGCTTCTGCCCTGTCTGCGTGTGTCTGTATCGAGGGAGTCTGAGGGGTGGGGCGTGAGCAAAGGGTCTTCGATCTGTTGGCTTTACTGCAATGAGAAAATCTGTTCTTCTGCTTTAGAAGGGATAATTTGGTCTGAGGGACTGTAACTTTCTCCTGCCCTCACCGGAAAAAAAAAAAAGAATGGACTGCTCGCTCCATTTTCCAAGACACGACAAGGGAACATCGATAGGAATCTTTTGATCTTACGGGTTTTTTTTTTTTTAACTTTATAAAATGAAAGACAGATACCCATTTCATTGTCCCCTCCCCGCCCCCCTGACCCCCAAAGATGCAGAAGTAACTGTTTTCTGCCTTGAATTCTTTCCTTGCAAATGTCGGTCAGGAGTTCTCCAATCGTGGTCTGTAGGCATTTTGCCAGGCATCCTCAGTTTTCCTTCCAAGATGTGGAAGGCTGTATAGAAATCCACGAAGGACGTGTGGCCTCTGGTGCCCCTGTCCAAACCTCTGTGCACACCGTTGTCCCCCCCTTGTCCGGGGTTCTCCTGTGACGAAATTCCGTGAGGCCTGGCACGTCGATCATCCCTGTGTCTCCACGCTGTAGAAACTCCCTGTTAACCACACCGTAGCCGGCTCGGTCATCAGGCCGTCTGTCAGGTATCAATGCTTGTGTCCACGTGACTCATTTCACTTAACTGGGGCCCCCAAGTGGAAGCGAATAGTCAGATACGCCAAAGAGAGGCCGTCAAGTGCTTATTACATATTGTCGGGGGGTCCTGCGTCACAGTGCCTCTGCCATTCACAGCACCACGAGAAGGCCGAAGACAGGACAGCAAGACATTCTGAGAGGACGGGAGGGCACACTCACATCACTTTTGTTACAATACATTGTTATAATTGATCTATGTTGTTATTAGTTATTATCGTTAACCTCTTGCTGCGCCTGCTTTGTAAATTAAACCTTATCATAGGTGTGTATGTACAGGCAAGAGCATGTTCTATACAGGGATGGGTCCTGTCCATGGTTTCAGACATCCACTGGGGGTCTCAGAACGTGTCCCTGTGGATAAGGGGGGACCGCTGTACACCACGGGACCGGTCTGGGCTGAGAGAGCGTTTGAGGGCCCTGGTTCGAGGGAAATGCAGCACACTCAGTCTTACTGATCAAAACGAAAATCGCTTGCTCTGGGAACGGAAGGTCCTGCTGCTAAGTCATTTGCATAGTGTTAAATGATGCATCGTGCTGGAGCGAGGGTTCTGGGGGGCCCTTGCTGACC
>NW_011888815.1:549261-551480 GCF_000151845.1 Pteropus vampyrus | reverse complement strand
CAGTGCCCGTGGTTGGTGGAATCCGGCTCCCCCGCTAGGGTCTGCCGGCCTGGGCGGCGCACCCAGCCTGGCTGCAAGGATCTTATCGTCCACCCACCCACCGGAGCCAGGTTCTCAGGAAAGTGCGCCCCACCAGGAACCAGGAGGAATCGCACCGTCAGGGCTGGCGCGGGAGACCCGCCTGGAACCTGAGTCTTAGGCTCTCCAGCTCTGGGTCCTTCTGCGCGCAGGACAGAGTTTATAACCGGGAAAGTCAAAGGCAGCTTATAAACCTTGGTACTGAGGATCCATCCTCCATGCCCTGACTGCCAGGTCGCCTCTCCCTTGGTTGTTTATCTCTGAACCACCTATACCTTTTGAGTTATTAGCTTTATTCCTTCATCGCCCTGCTTCCTTCTTGTAAATATGCTCCTATACATCTTCACTTTGCAGAAAACACTTTCTTTTCTATTTACAGCTTCTCTTGCTCCTCACCCCTCCCCATGGCCCAATAATGGCCAAGGAGATAAATAAGAAACATAACTCTTATTGGCTATTATTTTTTTGTTGTTGTTACTCTGCACAGCAATATATACAATAACAAGAAAAATCTTATTACTAAAGTAATTACAATAAATAAAAAAGTAACTGAGAGTGGTGCTTAAGGAAAGGGGGCGTGTCAGGGGAGTGATTGCTACAGGATTTTTAAAATTTAATTTACTAGCCTCAGTGTTACTGCTCTAATTACGCAGATTGCGCGTAATTAGAGAGCCTTGTTATTGTTCTTTGGGTACACCCACCCCTAGCTGACTTATACTTTGGGTCTTTAAAGGGGAAATTTGGCCCAAGAAACCCCGTGAGAAATTTCCTTGTCAGCAGCCCTATGCTGGAAACAGCAGCGTTTAGCGTGATAAGTTCTATAATCATCAAAGCTTATAAACTGCAAAAAAATTTGGCATCCTTCCCTCTGACTGTAGGTAATCGTCCCCTTAACCGTCCACAGAGATGGGTGTTTTACCCTGTCATTTGCGAATCTCCAAGTAGAGGTCACAGTCCACGGCTTAGTAAAACACGCTGGTGCTGACCACTTCTTAGAGTTAAAATGCTTTCCCTCGTAACCATCTAATTTTATCTGAGAGCAGTTTAGGTCCATTCGTTCTTGGCTGGTCTGCCGTGGGAACGGGGCACAGTTATTCTTCTTCATTAATTATGACTTATTTTATTCAAAGTAGCCATCTTTCCAAGCCCTGACAGTCCTTGAGTCTCTTCTTCAACCCAAATCATGGACGCTCTGTGTCCAGTCCCAACACGTGGTATTTTTTAGCTGTAACATAATCGTCACCGTTTGGATGCCTTAATTTTCTCCAAGTTACGCTCGGGCATGGAAGGCAGATTAGGCATGTCGGAAGAGCCTCATTTCTCAGCACCGTCATCATGGCACCAAACATATCTATGAACTCGTTACGTGGGCATGTGCTCTTCCAGCTTATTCTGGCTGGCAGATCTTAGTCGTCCACCCATTGGAAACGTAGCAGAAATGCACCGTTTAAACAGATGCGACACCACCTCCTCTCCCGGCCATGGCTCTCACCTCCATTTCCACGATCACGACCAACATCGGGGACAAGCAGATGGCACATATCAATTATTTAACACGCGCCTGACGATGCCGAACATTTCACATGCGTTTTCTCTTTTAATCCTCACAACAACTCTCCGTGGTAAGTATTAATATGACTTTACTCAGGAGGAAACTAATATTTTAAAGCTAAAGGTAAAATATGTGTCTAAGGGCGTACAGAACACAGGTAATGGAGGGGTTATTGAATCCAACTTTGTGTGTGTGCGTGCGCGCGTGTGTGTGTGTGTGTGTGTGTGTGTTTCTACAACCTGTTCACTTACCGCTGTATTATACATGAGATCAGGAGTTAATAGGATCCCATAACGTTGATGATAGGAGGGCTCTTGCATTTCAACACGTCCAGTCCCACCCTCTCTTTACAGAAGAGGAAAAGGATGCCCCGTAAGGGTCAGTGGGTATTTAAATGCTCACCACGTCAGAGCTGAATCCAGAGCTGAATCCAGAGGCCTAAAAAGCCCCCCAGAGAATGGCCATTCCATGTAAGGATCACGTATTTGCCGTCTATGTACACGTTGATAATCTTATGCACAATCTCATGGCACTTAGGCACGCAAAGCAAAGGTAAGCATTTTCTCAAGACATAAAATGAGAAGAGTTG
>NW_011888815.1:544706-549211 GCF_000151845.1 Pteropus vampyrus | reverse complement strand
TGTGTGTGTGTGTGTGTGTTTCTACAACCTGTTCACTTACCGCTGTATTATACATGAGATCAGGAGTTAATAGGATCCCATAACGTTGATGATAGGAGGGCTCTTGCATTTCAACACGTCCAGTCCCACCCTCTCTTTACGGAAGAGGAAAAGGATGCCCCGTAAGGGTCAGTGGGTATTTAAATGCTCACCACGTCAGAGCTGAATCCAGAGCTGAATCCAGAGGCCTAAAAAGCCCCCCAGAGAATGGCCATTCCATGTAAGGATCACGTATTTGCCGTCTATGTACACGTTGATAATCTTATGCACAATCTCATGGCACTTAGGCACGCAAAGCAAAGGTAAGCATTTTCTCAAGACATAAAATGAGAAGAGTTGTGCACAGAAAAGAATCAAGCGTTAGAAACCCTTCGGCCTGTCTACGATGGCTTCTCAGAAGTGGCCGGACATCCGCGGGTGTTTAGAGACTGGAGGCAGCAGGCCCTTGGGAGGAGACCGAAGGTTTCTTCAAGTGACCGCTTCCCAGCTAGGGCTGAAGATCGGTGCTAACAGCTGTTTCATAAAAGAGGAACTATGGTCGGAAAACATACTTCAGATTTCAGAGAAGGAGATTTCTTTCTTGCATGACTCTTCAGTCCTCTCGAAATATGAACATCCCTGGAGCCTCTCCAATAGGGGATAAAACATGGCCATCACTGAGCTCATTGGAACACGGTCACATTCGTTGACGAGCACCTGACGTGCACCTAGGAATGTTAGATTGTATCTGCTCGGCGCTTCACTGAGATGCAGACATAATAGAAGCCTATGGAAAGAAGCATATTAGCCCAGGGGCTGAGAATGTGGATTCTAGAGCTGGGTGGCTTGCGTGTGCCACTGACCAACCGTATGGCCTTGAGCGAGAAACGTACATACCTCGGGTGACCGGGAAACAGACTCTGAGGCGGATGGAGATTGGCTGCAGGAGGTTTATTGGGGCGTCTTCTCGGGTGTAACCCCTTTGAGGGAATACAGGAAGCTGGACCAGGCGTAGGGTGGAGTGGACTGTGGTGCAGTTATCACAGAGGCCTCAGGAGACTACGAGGAACTCTGCAGCTGAGATGGCCTTTTACTGTCCTGAAGTAAGCAAGTGGACTGAGGCTGTCTTTTGAACACCTACCCCCTCCCCCTCACCCAGTCACTGAATATGGTACAGCCTCGGGCCAAGAAGATCACTTTGGTGATTCCTAGGGGAGGTACTCAGCCTTGAGCCCAGCACTCAACAGCAGCTGAAGAATGAATTCTTCAGCCCTAAAGGGGTGTTTTGAAGGACACACCTCAGCATCCACCTTGCTCTACTCTCCTCATCTGGAATATGGGGGGAATGAGAGTAGCTTCTTCATGAAGCCATTTGGAGTTAAACGAGTTGCCTGATATTCACAGATGCTATATAAGCGTTAAAATAAGATTAAAAAATACAAACTCGTTGTCCATCGTGGAATTTGCAATTATAGTTGAGCCAATAAACACGGACAGCCCAAAGAGAGTGTATTTTTTGCTCCCAGTGCATTAAAAGCAGTTTTCGTGCCTATCCGTAACCACAGCTTCACAGCCTCAGGCCACTGCCCAGCTTTCTCAGGCCAGGACAGAGAGGCGATCCCTCCACGTTCCGTTCTGCTCTTCCCCTAACGGCCCGCATCTCTGTGACGTGAGCGGTCCGCTCCTTCAGACAGTGCATGCATTTGGTAGAGGAAACAGAATCGAATCCAGGCAGAGATGGCAGCTGAGTAGGGTCTCCTAGATATTGACGAGTGCCTAAAAACTGGGTGCTGAAGCTGGCCTGATCTAAAAAGGAGCTGCATCCGTGGAAGCAGTAGCCTCTTCTAAAAGGATGTCAGGAGGTTTGAGGCTAGACAAGCGGTGATCCTTTTCCAAGTGCAGTGATAAGTGGAAATGTCCGAAGCGCGGGCTATCCTTTCCAATGTCAAGGCAAAGAATTCTGGTCTTCGTGAGCCCTAATTAGGCCGGGCCTCTCTCCAAGAGGAGACTGCAGCACATTAATGCCCGTCATTTGCAGGAGTAATTCTGGAAATTCAGACAGCAAGACTCTCTTCAACAGGAATCAAGGCCATTGAAATCCATCTGATCTCATGTGGGGAAGACTTTTTTTAAAAAATGTAATTCAACATCTAGCTATTAATCTAGACATCTTGACACTGAGTTATGGGATGTTCTAAAACTCAGTAGATTTGGCCACTGAGAGACTTAGCACGTAATGCATATAATGTAATAGATATCCTCTGAAAAACAACTTATTCTCCTCGGGTAGGTCATTTAAAGGCATTACATAGCGTAAAATAGATTAAGGATCTGGAAGAGTATTCACAATGATTTGGTTCAACCCAGTATGTCATTGCACAGATAAAGAAATAAGCTTGGAGATTTGTTGCTACTCACAAACGTTTGCCCATTTTTCTAGCATAGATGAGATCAGGTCTGAAGACAATTGACTCTTCCCTCCTACTGCGATTTCCGGTTTCTCCTGAACAAACATTTTATCTCTAATGGATTATTCCACAGAGGAAGATAGTGTGGGTTAGAGACAAATGCATTTCTGTGGCTAGATCGTACAACCATGTGATCTTAGGGAGTTTAGCATTTAGTCCAACGTCTCGTCCTGTGCTTAACATTCCTTTATGGCATTTCCATCGTGTGGCCTAATACTCTGTACTTGAGGATAGCCATAGTGCGTGAATTTATTTTCTCTCGCGGTAACTTTTCCATTGTCGATAGTCCGATCGGGAAACCATCTCTCGAACTACTGCTAAATTGTCTCTCCTCGAAACTTCTACCCCTGACGCCAGGTAGAATAAGTTGACTCAAACCTCTTGGGACCTTTAGATAACTGGGGGCGGCTCTCGTGTCACTCCGGGAGTCTTCTCTTCTCCAGCTGAGCATCTCTAGTTTCTTCATGTCCTTCTCTTGCGATGCACCTGTGGATTCTTCCCCCGTCTTGATGACTGCCTGAGTCACCGCACTTCTTAAATAAAAGTTTATTGGACCTCGGGTAAGAGACATCGGTAAAGCCGCTGCAGCGTAGAGATGGAAATAGACAATTAAAAACAGCATAATATAAGGTTAGGCGGTGCTGTTAATGGTAGAGATGCCCAGAGGAAAGGGGGCTCACTTAATTCTGGGGTCAAGGGCAACTTCCCGAGGCATCTATGTTGAGATGAAGGAAGATGTCAGAGCTTTCCGCAGAAGAAAGACACACACTCAGGAGTCCAGGAATATCTAGCTCTCTATTCAGGTGGATTCCCAGGAGACCACCATTATTATTCTGAAAAGCCATCTGCCGTCCACGCAGGCTGGAGCACGAAGTCTCATGCTCTTTGCTGATGGCCTAATCAAGTTGCTAACTCACATTCGGTCTCGTGTCAAGTACAGTCCCTAAGTCCTGTGTCGTATTCCCGCCGCTCACATGGATGTTTCCTGCTGTATCAGGTGCTTGAACTCATGCTTATTCGCAGTTCCACCCGATTCGATTTCATCCAGGAGACCACTTTAGATTTGGAACCTGCCATCCATTTCATCTGACCATCTCCTAATTTTCGTGGAGCCTTCAGGGTCGACGAGAATCTGTGTCATTTCACCACGTCTTGGGCACCTTTGTTGAACGTGAGTGAACCAAGGGACAATAGGCTGGAATACACATCACCAAAGGCACAGATCCATTTAGTTGTGATTATTCAGCCACTTTCTAATCTATTTTAGTCCTGCCACTGAGCTCATCCTTCTTTATATGGCACACAAGGAGATCTTGAGAGACTTGCAAATGCCGCACCGATGGCCTGTTAAAACTCTGTCTCCTTACCTCGTAACCTGTCAAACTGTGAAATGAAGTTGGGCTGGCACAGCCGGAATGATTCACTAAGTTGTTCTTGGTGAGAGGGGCTGGCTTCCAGCATTCCCGCTTCCTTTTCTAGAGGGCCCTAAGCTTCCCTTTCACTGTGTTCCAGAATTTTGCTGAAGATCAGCGTCGAGCTCTCTGATTTCCTCTGTCATTTTCTCCTCTGCATTAATGGAGGGGCATTTGCCCACCCCCAGTCTTTTTTCCGAATTCTTTGTAGATCAGTGACATAGTCTTAAGAAAAGAGTGGGCTCGGTCAGAACCTGTGACGATTGAAGAGCAGACCCCAGCTCTTGACTTAGGGTGACTCGAACTAGGTTCCTAGAGTCACCGGTCCCAACTGGGAGCCTGAAGGTCTGAGTCCTCCCTGTCCCCAGAACAAACCATTCAGCATGCTTGTCAAGGCGATTTAGTCCAAGGGTGTGAGAACTGCAATTCTCTTAACCTGAGTTCACTGAGCTGACATGTTAGCCATGGTTCGGAAATCATCGTGGCTTCAGGCATTTCGATCTAGAAAATTCTTTGTGACACTAATCCAAATTATTTTACTTCTGTTGACTTACTACTCTCGGGTGCCAATCGAGTTCTTTCTTGGATATGATTAGATCATAGACCG
>NW_011888815.1:540662-542996 GCF_000151845.1 Pteropus vampyrus | reverse complement strand
AAGGATCCTGTCTGGTAATGTCACCCTCAGCCACTGAGAACCGGCTAATAACCGAAGCCTCGAATACCGTGTCCAGAGGGAGCAGGGGACGTGAGCCGCTCACTGCTCATGTGCAGCAAGTCGGCTTTTCAGCCCCGAGAATGTGAAGCAATATAAAGGCGCATAGTGACTGAACCCCCTATGGAACCTGCACTGAAGCTGCCCAAGGGTGGGGGGAGGCTCCTCAGTTATTTATATTTTGTCTGTTTGGTTTTGTACTTTGTGTTGATTTTGTTTAGTTTGGGTCACGTGGCGGTCGTTTAAGGGAAGACATTTACTTGATGTTTTGTCCATCACTGAATTACCTTGCTTTTAACCGAACTGGTAAGTCACTTTGCGGGCAGACACTGCATAGAAGTGTTTTTCATGGGAAGAGGAGAAGAAGGAATGAAATTATAAAAGTTTCATTTTATAAGGCTGATGACAAAGGTAGTAGACCTTTTTGTAATATCCATAACCGAGAAACAGAAATTGCCTAGGGATGAATATTAGCGTCTTTCATAAGGTAGTTTAGTACACACTGGGTGTCATTAATTAGGCAATATTTCTATGAGTTCGAAACTAGGACATCTCTAGGGTTCTAAATGACATTTCCAGCTTTATGCTGCCATTCAGTGTCTTTCATGTGGCTTTGTTTTTCTCAGGCTCTATTAAGCATTTAAACCCATAATTTATCACAAAATGTGCTCTGCAATTTTTGTACATGGTTTTAAGAAAACACCCGTTGGCATTTAGCAAGCGTGACCCTTCATGTGATTTCGATCACTTGTACATGCTCTCATGAGGGCGATCCCAGTTTACATCTGGCTTCCCGACGGGGTCGTTCAGTGGCAGACCTTCTCAGACATTCACTTCATCGTTCAGTGGTAGAGACCTTCTCAGACATTCACGTCAGCATCAGCAGTTTCAGCTCTTCATTAGACCTATTCTTCCCAGCTGTGTCTTCCCCGGGACTCGAAACTCATGTTCCCCAACGTTTCTTGGGATCCGAACTTGCCGAACGTACTAGTAGAAGCTGGCGAGGCATAAAGACAAACCCCCTTTTCCCTCTTCTTCTCCTTGACCTTGTAGAAAGAAGTGGCGTACAAGAGAGAGAAGGTCTTAAATACCCCAGGGGTCTCTGCCCTCCCTTTTCTAGATGATGAAACAGGGATCAGAGACGGGGTGTTGATTGGAGTGAATGAATGGCTAGTCCCCTGGACCAAAAGGCTTTTCAATTCAATCCACATAGCGGGGGGGAAAAAAAAGTCTTAAATAAACTCATGAAAAGGGAAGGACCTGAAAAAAATGAGCCAACACAAAGGTAGAATTTTAAACAAATGCACATAAAACTCTGGACATTGGGAGCTTTCATCAAGGGCGGGTTTGGGTAGAAAGCCTATAAAATTAAGAGTAGGACAAAGAGGGGTCTCCTGGCGTTGTAAGGTGACAGCACCAGCACCTCGACTTGAGGGACCGTGTCCATTACAGAGCGGTTAAGGACCTCAAATAAGGGGACATTTATTAAAGGGAAAGATTCCAGGGCAGGTCAGATCCAAGTCTGCCTTTTGACATTCCCTGCTTCCCTTCTAATCTTTTTCTGTGTACATTAAATTCTTTTAACTACTATGATTAGAAATACTCTACGTCTTCGTGTCCTCCTCAGGGACAATTTCCAGGAGAAGATACACTTTCTGATTTTAGTGTGTGTTTAGTTGTTATTTTATGAGTTGGTTGGAGTTCTACCTTTGAGCAAACCAAGCAAGAGATAATCTGTAACAGGGGAGATTACCACAAGGCCTGAGGACTTACGCTCATCATAGGTATTGTCAGCCATGAGCATGGGTTAACAGCAGAGTTCACGGAATAATATCTGAAGGTCATTAACGACACCTTGGATTCCCGCTTGCCGGCAAGGAGTTAGGGATGAACTAGTCTTTCTAAAACCAGAAGCCCTTTTTTTTTCTGCCTTGAGATAAAATAACTTTTGTCCTTCTGGAGACCCATGTCCTCAGCTATCACCAAAAGGAAAAAAAAAAATAATTGAAAAGTTGACATTCTAGGTGTTCCTGTTGCTCTGTGTTAGAGAGGAGGTGGTCTCTCTGAGAACAGTGCTATGAACAAGTAAAGATTGAGAAATAGAACAGACATGGGAAGAGAAATATGGCTGGCGACTTCATGGAGGGTTGTGGAAACACGTGGCCCCTCAAGGGGGCGTTGCAAGGGGCCCTGACTCTCCGGGTCACTAGGTCATGAGAACTTCAGGTCCGGAGTGGAAATGCAGGCACTCTCTCTATTGGGTGGTACTGCATGACT
>NW_011888815.1:526990-540237 GCF_000151845.1 Pteropus vampyrus | reverse complement strand
TTTTAGTGTGTGTTTAGTTGTTATTTTATGAGTTGGTTGGAGTTCTACCTTTGAGCAAACCAAGCAAGAGATAATCTGTAACAGGGGAGATTACCGCAAGGCCTGAGGACTTACGCTCATCATAGGTATTGTCAGCCATGAGCATGGGTCAACAGCAGAGTTCACGGAATAATATCTGAAGGTCATTAACGACACGTTGGATTCCCGCTTGCCGGCAATGAGTTAGGGATGAACTAGTCTTTCTAAAACCAGAAGCCCTTTTTTTTTTGCCTTGAGATAAAATAACTTTTGTCCTTCTGGAGACCCATGTCCTCAGCTATCACCAAAAGGAAAAAAGAAATAATTGAAAAGTTGACATTCTAGGTGTCCCTGTTGCTCAGTGTGTTAGAGAGGAGGTGGTCTCTCTGAGAACAATGCTATGAACAAGTAAAGATTGAGAAATAGAACAGACATGGGAAGAGAAATATGGCTGGCGGCTTCGTGGAGGGTTGTGGAAACACGTGGCCCCTCAAGGGGGTGTTGCAAGGGGCCCTGACTCTCCGGGTCACTAGGTCATGAGAACTTCAGGTCCAGAGTGGAAATGCAGGCACTCTCTCTATTGGGTGGTACTGCATGACCGTGGGAAAACAGAGACACACTTGTGTCTCTACGCAGCGGCTTAAATCATGTCGGATGTGGGAGCTTTGCCTCTGCCTTCCTCCGGGCCCAGGCTTTCGGCAAAGCTATGTGGGGTGGGTCTATTCTACCACGTTGAATTTGGGAAGGTAAAAAAAAAAATACAGACTCCCGAAATGCCACCTTTGTAACACATGTGTGATGAATAGAAAAGGAAGTAAAGATTTAAAAAAAAATACATCGAGCATAATGGACTGCCAACCACACTATCAGACTTAAAGTTACAGTCGGGTCCAGCAGACTCACGATGTAAATTTGACAGATAGGGCAACAGCCAAGTATTCCACAATGCTGTCTGGGATCATCACTTCAATCCATCTCTGAGGAATCAGCATAAGAGGTCTACTCTCCCTGATTCTCATGGCCCTGTAATTTCAGGCTCTGTTCTCACCATGTGGGTGACGACAACCTTGAACCATGTTTACATTTTTCATTTGACTTCAGACAAATGAATTCCCCGCAGGGCACGTCGTTTGTGTAATCCACCATTCTCCTTATCACTGCTTTTGAGCTCCTCTGCCTGTAACGCCAAGATAGCCAGAGATATAAATGGAAAAGAAACTGAGAAATAGCCACGTCGCCATAAAGAGCAAGAATACATTGCCTTCGATGACTATTTCTGTGCTTTTGCCCTCTCTGGCCTGGAGTTTTGTCCGCTCGTTAGCCTTCGATATAGCGAGCCTGGGGCCACGCGACCGAGAGATCGAACCAGCGACGTCTGCTCTCCTTCGATCTCAACATTTTGTCATAGGAAATAGAAGATCTGCTTTGACTCTTCCAATCTGTCGATTTTCCAAGGCACTGCAAACCGAATACATAACATTAATGTTATTGTATATGGGAGAAGACTTCCAAAAAAGCAAGTTATTATTTCAGTTCACACGCTTTAGTTGTGATGGAGAGGGGTCTCTGAACACAGGATTTGCTCAGCACTCCAAGATTCAGTCATGGAAGAAATGTACATAAATTTGTCGTTGTTGTTTTCCAAATGCTAGACACTGTTCTAGGACGTAGAGACGTAATCTTGTTCTAAAAAGCACATGATCGGGCTTGAGAGACGGACCCAGAGGAGGTGATCACCACATGTCATGATCCATGTTTTAACGGATGCATCGATAAATGGTTGTGGACGCAAAGATGAGGCACAAGAGAATTCTCTCTGCTTCAGAGGGACACCAGAAGATCACAGTTTACAGGTGGTAATTCGGGTTTTAAGCTGGACTTTGAAAGAACAGGTTTTTATAGGAGTTGTGAGGAAGTAAGGCTGGATTATAGTTCAACTTGGTGTTACACATTTTGTAAAAAGGATTCCTAACATGGGTGGTCACTATGTGACGGGAAAGGTGCTATGCGTTTAATGTGGCAAAAGCCTATTTAATTCTTGTGACAATCCTGTGGGAGAATCAATATTAAAATCCCTTATGTCAGTAAGGAACCTGAGTCTCAGAGACGTTAAGTAACTCACTCAAGGTCACACGGCTGCTGAGCGTTGGAGCCGGGGTTTGAAGCCGGCCTTTCTGATATGATTCAAATCATAATGAGAACTCTGCAAAGGATTTATCAACGTGTTGCCATTCTCAGTATTTTAATGGGACCCGTTCGCTTATAAATAGTGATCTTGGAAAAGTTGCATATAATCAGAGAGCCCTATCGCCTCACCTGTAAGACGAGGATAATGATTCCTCCGTTATCAAGTATTTAGTAGGATTAAAGGAAATGACACATGCGGGTGGCTTAGCGCAGTGAATCTGGTTTTGTCTGTGACCGACCCCGGGTGTTTATGCGGTGCCTGGCAAGCCACAGGATCTCACATGCCATCCAGAATGTGAGCAGGCTGTCACCTTGTGGACTGAATCGTGCTCATTGGATCAGCATCCGCCATGGTGCTGGTGCGTGTGACCTCCGCCGTCAGCTTCCCAGAGCCAGCGCCCCTCAGTGGAAGCTTCTCGTTGCCCTGACACGGGGCAGGCGGTTTTAAATGACCTCAAATGCGCCCCCTGCCACCAGCAGATCTGCACACCCGGGGACTGTGGAGCTGGACGCTGGAATCCACAATAGCTCTGCATCTGCTCCCCTACCGGCCAGCTTTCCCTGAGTTGGGGTCCTCAGGGCTTGGTGGCACCCCAGCACCCCCAACTGAGCTTCAGCTTGGGGCTCAGGGTTTTGTTGGTCTGGGACGCAACTCAGGGGCTTGAGTGCAGCTTCCTCTCATCTCCAAACTCCCAATAAACAAGTCTGTACGCTCCAAATTGCGATGAATATAAGCCGCTACGAATACACTATGATTAACTAAAGTCCACCCTTTACTCACATATCCTTAGCTTTTCTCTAATGTGCTTTTTTGAGGGGAGGTCCCAGAACCCCATCCGTGGCACCGCACGACTGAGCAGAGTCATACTCTTTCCTTGTCGAGTCTCCACAGGCTTCAGTTGGCGGTGAGTTTCTTAGACTTGCCTCGTTTTTGACGACCTTGATATTTTCGAGGACTCCTGGTCAGATATTTTGTAGTCTGTCCCTTGATTGCGATTTGTCTGATGTTTTTCTCATGATTAGACCGGGGTTATGGGGTTTAAGGAAGAAGACCGCGAAGGCCAAGTGGCCTTCTCATCGCCTCGTGTCAGCGTGGCTTGTCACGGTCGATGTTGGCCTGGCCGAGCTAGTGTTTTCAGGTTTCTCCACTGTGAGTTACTCTTTCCCTGCCGCTTCGTTACTGTACTCTTTCTGACCAAGCTTTTTCACTTAAATAACATCGGGTCACCCCCAAAGGGTAGCGGAAGCAAACAGGAACTTAGAGAAAAGCCTGAAGGAAAGCCAAAGCTTGACATTATTCGCTTTTGGGTTTAATTTTTTAACTTTTTGGCCTCCCCCCGCCCCCAGAAAGTGACAGCGTTTTTTGTTTGTTTGTTTTTTGAGAAAAATGAGGAGCAGGCCCCTGGCAGGTGGTTGTAAGCCAGTCTATTGGGGGGCCCTGGAGTGACCCCCATCCCCACACTCACTCAGGGTGCTGACGAGGCCAGGCTGGAGGCTGCAGGACCTCTAGGGGGCGTTGCTAGAGGTCAGTTCTGGTGATCACATTGGCCTGGCTTTCACCTTGACTGGGTGCTAGGAGCAACGTGGCCAAGGGTGGCTCAGCTGTGGCTCAAGCCAGTGTCAGGGCGACAGTTACCAGCTCAAGAGCCTGGTAGGACCAACGGTGACCGGCCCAGATGGCCTTGGAGAGATGTGGATTTTGAGGGAAGTCTTTGAAAGAAGATAAAGCTCACGTTCTTTTCGGCCATTGGCCACCGATGTAATGAGCGAATAGAGATTTAAACAGAGTCAGGATGGGTGGCCTCATTCTAAATAGCTTCTTTAGCTCCTTCTGGAAAGGAAAGGTGACAGCTCCCACGCAGGGCTGTTCCAGGAATATGAAGTCAGTGTTTACAGTGGGAGGAAGTCCCAGGGGAATATTAAATGGAATCCAGCCATCCAAGGAAAGCTGTCACTCCGAAATCCTCCCCTTGACACACAGATTGACAAGTTCAAGTGCAATTGGCGTTCTTGGACAGAGAGGTCTCGCCGTGAGATCCTCTGCGCTTAAGGGTGGGCAGGGGCGTGAGAACTCCGGCCCCCTCTGTGTGCCGTCGGCATCTTCAGGGAAGGCTCCCCTCAGCCTCAGCTTCCGGCGAAAACACCGACTCAGTCTCCGAGCGTCAGCCTTTGTCCGTTAGGTTTGACGAATTCATTGATGTGCCCACTAAGAGAATCCAGAAACCAATATTGAGTGAAGGAGGGAGGACGGGGTGGAGACATACGGAGCATCTTTTTGGGGTAACTCTTTTCCTTCCCCTTCTGGGGTCCAGAATGGATCTCTCCAGCCTTTTCCTCAAAGAGACAACGATTTACTGAAACGAAACCGCAGGATCCAGTTCGTAAGGCTTTCCTGCCCATATCCGACCGTCCGAAAGTAAAGCAGGTGCAAGGAACTCTACAGGCATCTCGAGACGTGTCTCCACACTCAACCCGTCCTTTTATTGCCGCTGGAATATTGGATCGTTTACTCGCCTAGTCATGTCCGCTTTCCAGCAGACTGGAATCTAGGTGGTTACTTGGCCCACTTAACCCTTTCGACGATTTTTGTGCTCATCGCCCGGGTTAATCACCGTCGCGACACCGGTCATCCGCACAAGCGGAGCTTTACGAGTCTCACTTCCTTTGACCTTTATTCTCACTGCCCAGTTCTCTGACGACACGTGTCGAAAGAGTGAAGAAGATCCACTCGCTTCGCACTGAATTCGAATAGATCCGACCTTGCTCCTCGGCTGCGGAGTCCATTGTTTAGATCATGAAACTGATGAGGTGAAGACAAGCGGTACTGGGAATTAAAACCGGAATGCGGGAGGAGCACAGGCGAAGCCCCGCAAGGCAGTCTGCTCACGCTTAAATTAACCGATGCTAATTTATTTACTTATTGTATTTATAGGATGCACCCATTGCTTATTAGCCCCTGGATACATTTTTAAAGGATCGTAAAAAGAGATACTCCCTATCATTACGGCTAATTAACATTCAAATTGACTGACTAACTAACATTTAGACGCTAAGAATAAAATCGGTCACGGGCCAGTCGACATTTCCATCAAATGTTTTTAAATAGAATCTATTCGTTGGTCCCCTCTCCTCTCCTTTCCTACCTGCTGCCGAAATATCTGGCACCAGAGAATGTCGGAACTGATCAGGGGAAGTTTATGGTTTCCACTGTGACAGCGACATTCGGACGTGTTACTGTGCTCACACAAGGTGGTATGGCGAGCTTGATTGAATGGTCCTGGCTCCCTCCCAGGAGCGGTTAGTACTCCAGCTGTAATTGGTACGGAAGAAACAAACATATGCCATTCAGGGTTCCTTGTCTTATTGTTTTGGATTTGTTTTGCTCACACAGCCATGGCAATTACTGAAGCTTATAAATTAGAACGTGCGTCCAATAGTTAGTTTTCTTGATTTAATATATATGCCGAACGATCCTTGAGCTACTGTAAATCATATGCACGGCAGGCAGAAATACTGATTGACCAATTCGGATGGTTATTCTTCTAATTTATAGGACAAAGGGAAGAAGAGGGGAAGGAAATTAATTTTTCAGCCATTTACCTATCCAAAGAAGTCTCTACAGAAACACATATGAGGCTTACATTAAAAAAAAAAAAATAAGTCCACATTAAATTTTTAGCCCTTCTCCATTTGTGTTTTTGACTTTTCCTTCTCTATTTCAGCTCTGAGTTGGAGTTGTGCTGACTATGCTTTAAGGCAATTGGGGAAGACCAAAACCAGGCAGGGGAGAAATAAACTTGAACTATGCAGGTGTTCCACTAAGTATGGGGGAGATGCCGATTCTCGTTAGGCGAAGACCAGGGTGATATTACCGAATCTGAACTGTGTTTTCCTCACCTGTGTAAAAGCAGATTTGGCTCGGCTGGCGCTGAGAACTCACCCACCTGGACCTCAGTGAACTTGGACTTAGTGGCAGTTGCATAAAGCTGAGGATGCTCAGAAGGTTGGGGGCCAGACTGAGGCGGCCTGAAACAGTCTTTTCATTTTAATCAGACTTTGGATAAATTTGCATTTTTTAAAGATCCCCAAGTTTTAAGCCATGAAAGATACTTTATTTAGGCTAATTTTTAAAGAAGCATTTCCGTGTGACTCAGTTCAAACCAAATTACAGATTAATGGCCCTGCGTTAGTGTATTAAGACTCACTGGGCGTCTTTAGAATTTGGAACATGAGAAATTATCTTTTGTGTTGGTCCCTAACCTAGTATAGACTGGAGGTGAAGCAAATGGGAGCTGGAGCCAAAATTCTGAAATTCCCAAACTTCTGGTCACCTTGGGCATATCAATTAACCTCTCCGAGGCTCAGATTCCCTACTAGCTGGAGTGGATAATAGAACCCAATTGATTATCTTAAATAAACAAGAGAATCAGATAAAGTGCTTAACTCTCTGCCCGGCATATAATAAATGCTCAATAAATTTTAAGGTCCGGTTATGATAGTGGATATCAATGGAAAGGCAATAATAATTATTAACAACTGTATTGGTTTTTTATTTCAGCTAAAATTTGTTCTCACTATGTGTCATCAGAATCTAAGGAAACCTTTAAAGTCAGTGTCTTCTCCTAAGAGGGTACTTTGAGTGTTGCCCTGGGCGACTGCAATGGAAGCTCTTTAACTTTATTTTCCAGTTCCTCCCTCTCTGCCCTTTGCCGGTCCGCTTCTCATGGAACTCCTCAATCCTGAGCCTTGCGTGCACACAGGCAGTTGTTGACTTACCTCTCTGTGTCGTGGTGGGAGAGTGCGTGTGCGTGTGCGTGTGCGTGTGCGTGTGCGTGTGCGTGTGTGTGTGTGTGTGTGTGTGTGTGCGTGTTGGGAAATCTAGCAGTGTCTTACTGAGACTAGACTTGGTGAAAAGTCTATCGCTGGGGGCCGAGGGGGAAGGGGAAGCCTGCATCATCAGATGATGGGCCGGAGAGATTCAAAATAAGTAACTAAAATGGGTAAACATGGAGAACCACAAAAGTAAGTTAAAAACAAACGGTATGAGATGGGATAAGGGTGTCTGTCCATTAGGTGTAAGGGCACGAGTGTCTCCTCGAGCAGGATGGTCTGAGCTAGGATTGGCTCTACGTGCGCAAAGAGTTCGGAGGTCAGGGGGTTCTCGTCAGGGTCCGTCTAGTCGATGGATGTTTAATGTGTTCCCACTACGCGATGAGCACTGTGCCCAGCATTGTACAGAGTGACAGAAATGAGGCGTGACCTTTGCTGCAGTGGCAGTCACACTAAGTTAATGGAAAGAATTACATCAGGAACAATTAATTTCAGTTGACAACCATGATCTCAAAATTATTATTTTACAAATAAAGCGGAGCGGGAACTGTTCATAAGGGGTAGGTACCCAAAGTTAATGATTTGTAATGAATCGCTTAAGGAAAGGCTGAGGAAGGAAAGCAGACCTACTCTTCAGAGAGAGGGCCTGAGGTCCCACTTATGGTTCTGAAAAATCACCTAAGTTAGGACTTCTAATCTTCTCAAGACTCTGAAACTCCACCCAAATAAAACAAACCTGCTCTGATAAAATTTGAAATAGCTTCACTACGCAGAGAGGTTTGAAGAAGCTTTTTGCTTTTTTTTTTTTTTTTGCATCAAATGACTTTAAACTTCTTAGTGACTTTCCATCGAAAACATCTTTAAAACAGCCTTTCTCCTAGTTACTATCAGCTGCAAGGGAGATTCAGAATCGATTATTGTTTCCATAATTGTATAAATTAGCTCAATATGAGGACACCGAGTGCGTGTATTAAGGTATGTTCGGAGAGGTTAGGTGAGAAACATCGATCATAAATATTGCCGTCACGTATAGAATTCGAAATGTCTTGGTGCTTTGACCTACACTCTCTTTTCCAAGACCTGGTATTTATAGCAATGCTGTTGGCTTTTTGTGGAGCACTAGCCAGTGACATGCTTTTCCCTTTCCCCAGCAGGGCAGGAGGGAGGGCTGTAAATCAGCTCGCGGCCCCGTCTCTTCTGCTCTGGGCTTCGTCGCACTATCATTACAAGACGTTTATCGAGTGCCATAATTTCAAGAAGCAGAGTGAGACGCAGTCCCTTCTCCACAGTCCAGAGCCTTCATGGGACTGTCTTATCCTGTGCTTTCAATTCCTTTTTTCCTCTCAGCATTCATGTAATGCCCCCAGTTTAGCTGGGTCCTGCTACCTTTTCCGGCATAAGTTCACATGACGTTAATCCTGGCAAGTGACTAATGTGACTGCCCATTTTACAAGAATATCAACCCATACTTGTTAAGCACTTCGGGGTGGAGGTCAGGGGTCATGATTAAAAAGCCGAAAAAAGTGCAAATCCTATTAAGAGTTCCCCATCCCTTCGCCTGACTCCTCCGACCTTTCCGTTCACGGGTGTCTGTGTCGAGAAGAGGTTAGGGGTGTGAGCTGGAGCCAGCTGTGGCCTAAGCCGGCCTTTCCTAAGCATCACTGGGCAAAGTACATAGTCCAACCAAGTTCCAGTTCCCTTACTTAGACAGTGAATATAATAGAAAGATTGTGAGAAAAACGCGAGCTCATCTAGGCAGACTGCTTTCCATGGGACCTGGAACAAAATGCTCAATATAGTTAAGTTCTTCTTTTTATTGTCTCATTATCTCCCGATATTTCCTTATCACATGCTCTGAGCAGATTAGAACACTTCCCCGCATAGGAATTCGGGTTGTCCTTTCCCTAACTTTTTATATCATATATATATGTGGTACGTATATATACACACACACATACATTTTTTTAAAATCAAGAATGACCTTATTTCTTCAACACCACCACAATTCCCCTAAATCATTCAAGGTTACCAGATTTAGCAAGTAAAAATACAGGTGAAATTTGAATTTCAGACCAACGAGATAGTTTTGGTAAATAAAAATGTCCCATGAAATATTTAATGGGATATTCTTTCTAAAATTTTATCTATTTGTCTGAAATTTAAATTTAACTGAGAGTCTGTATTTTATCTGGGAACTCCCCCCCGCCCCCACTGCCACCCCACACTCCCTTCTGCCTTACCAAAGTCTCACTCAGGGGTGACAAACTCAAGTGTGTGTAGTGGCCGGGCTGGCAAGCTAATGGGTGGGCGGGGCCTGGTGAGGATGTCACCCCTGGGGAGTGTACATGAGGCGGTGGCATCACCTCTCCACCTGGTTGTTTCTGTGTGGGAACATGGAACTCGTGTTGCTAGATATTACCAGTTTTCAAGAGTATTTGGAAATTTAAGAACTAAAGTATTTGTTATCTGCAAATATATAAATGCATTTAATAGTTATCCATGGGTCACAGATGTGAAAACTCTGGCCAGGATAATTGCAGACTTTCTCTGATAGCCCACGCTAGAGATGGCATCTCCTTGAGCTGAGCTCCGTGGGTGGCCCTATTAGTATTTAATGCATTATCAGTTGAAAGAATGAATGAATGGGTGAGTACGTAAATGAATTAACACATTTCAGTTCAGTCATTGAACTACAATTATCAACAGGGCCATGAATCAGAGTTAAAAAAAAAAGAGAGAGAGATGGAGGGAGGGAGAGAGGGGGAGGGAGAGACAGAGAGAGACAGAGAGACAGAGAGAGACAGAGAGACAGAGACAACACTGAGCAAAGCACAGACATCTACAGCTTTTGAAGCTATGGCCAGGCAGAGATAAGGTGATGTTATTATTATGTGGCTCTACGTCATACACGTTGTCTTCAGGTGTCACGAAAAGAGTGGAGTTCTGCTCTCTATGACAGCTGTGTCCCTCAGGCTTCGGGCTTCATTCACTCAAGCAGCCCATGGCAGAGAGGTTGTTTAAATAGGAGCATGCTCGGTTTATTCGCGGAGGTTCTTTATATCAGTGCTCACAGCCTATGCGAGAACAGCCAATGAGATGCTGAAGGGGACCCTCGTAGGTACCTTCGTCAGCTTCATTGACGGAGTTTCAGCAATAAATCTTGCTGTGGAAAGAAATTAATTTTAAGTTCCTTCGTATTAATAAAAGCATTAAGGACTGTTATAATAAAATTTTATCGACTAATTTTCCACTATAATTTGTCTGTGATTCCTGCATAGCCATATTATATTTTTATGAAATAGAAACACTGTTTGCAGGCTGCATAATCATGGTTGTAAAAGAGCAAATGATATTTTGGAAATCATTCTTTGGGGTCTGAGGCATTTGGGGTGAGGTTATTTAATGCTCTTTTCATGGGGGATGCATAGAGTGATTTTTTTTTTTCTTAAAAGGAGGGGAAATCTGCCCAACTGGGGACATGCCAAAAAACAGATAACATACTCACGATTGATTCATATATTATTTGGTTGTACTCAAAAGTAGATATCTTCGTAAAAGTCTTCTAGATCATCAAGAAAGGACAGGCTGAGATTATGATCAAGAATCTGTCATCAAGGGCTTAAGTGACATGGCTGCTTGTCCTACCCCCGTCGTCGGAGACAGACTGAGAACAATGCCAGCAGGACTCCTAATATTGAATTAGAGTTAACCCTTTGCTTTATTTCAGGCCCTGTGCAAAGCATTTTATAGATAAGATTTTATGTACTTCTCAGGGCCGATCTGTGAGGTCAGTTTGCTTCCTGTACAAGGAAAGAGTTGGCTCCTCGGCCCCCAGACACGTAGCTAGTGAGCGACATCATTGATAATTGAACTCCAAGCTGGAGCATTTACCCACCGTGCATTGAACACAGCCTCCTGCTGTGACACCGCCACACGGACGTGACAGGAATGGAGCCAGGAAGCGGCAGTGTCCAAAACACTCTCATGGGCCAGTGGAACCCAGGGGCACTGGGTTCATCAATGCATGAGACACCGAGAGTTAAGCAGAACGAACATCCGAGTCAGAATCAGGTATAGGCAACAAACTCAAGAAACATCACCATCAAACACAGTGGCAGGTGACGGACGATAGAGTTAGGTCCATACAGTAGAGTAAAGGGTGAGTAGCGGATGGAGTGACGCCCTAACCTTTAGAATTAGAGGTGTACGTAGTTGATGAGCAAGGCCAGAGATCATCTGACTATAAGGGCTCAAGAAAGATGACCCGCTCACATCTAGAAGATGAAGGCTCGCTGGCACAGAACTGTCTTGTGAAAGACTCTGAGTGTGGTTACTGTGACATGTGACTGTCTGCATTAAGCATCTCTAAGGGCGATGGCATCATATAGCCAACTGAGATCTTCGGCTATGATTCTCCTTGATCACTGAAGAATCCTTTAAACTAGCAAAGTTTAAGTCTGATTCCCCCCACCCCACCCCCCACATTGACCCAGTATTTTGCCTTTGGAATGAAATTCTTTAGCATCTCACGTTATGGAAAGAGGTGGGGAGGGGCATTCTAAAAGCTCACTAAATCTTGCTCGAGCAAAGTTTACGGTTTTGTTTGTTTGTTTGTTTGTTGAGCAGATATGAGCATACAGAGTGAACTGCTTCTCATGGCCAGTTCTGTTTAATTCATGACTTGGAGAACGTGGACATAGAAATGATACGAGAGTGGGCGTGCCCAAAACACAGCTGTGTCTCTAGGACACAGTCCTGGTCCCTGTGCCAGGTCCGTACCAAGGCCCCACTATGACCCCCGAAGGGGCTGCGTGACGGGTTCGCATTCGCACACAGGGACATCGCATCTACATCACTGGAGGAGCCTGGGCACCTTCCCTTCCCCAGAATCTAACCATGGCACGTGTCCCGCCCAAGGGTCAGTTCACAGGATTGAATGTAATCCTGGCGGAATTGGCGGGGCGGGTTGAGCCAGCCTCTTCTGCCTCTGGTGACAGCAGGGATCCAGGGGAGGGACAAGGCCAGCAGGACAGCAGCCCAGTGTCAGTAGAGTTCTCAGGGACCGAGGTGACATCAGTTCTTGGAGAGCCAGGATCAGAAAAGGTTAAGTTTAGATCATGCCCTCAAGAGTTCTGAGCATCAAAAGGAAAATGGTCAAATCCTTAGGAGCAGGGACAGACAGCGACACAACAGGTGAAGCGTGGGATAATAGGAGCCCAGTATCCACAGCAAATGAGAAGGGGGAGGAGCAAATCGGGTGGAGACCACTGTTCCAGAGGAGCCAGGAGCCTGCGCCCTGTTCTCAGGGACCTGCCATGTGGTGTGTAGTACTCAGCGGATATAAAGGCACATGGCCGGGTCATAAACAAACAAACAAACAAACAAACAACTTTCTCTTTGACTCTGTAGAAGCAGACAGGGTGGAGTAGGTATTTTCCCCACCCCTAAATAGCCTCAGGGCCATATTGTCATGCGGACGGCCCTGCGTGGCGCAGAGTACAGCGGAAAGAACCTGAGCCTCAGAATCCGAGCTGCTATGGAGTCCTGCGTTCAGCTGGCTCACCTCGGACACTTCTCCTGCCTACACCCCACTTCCTCATTTGCACAGATAGAATCATATCGGTCTCACAGTGGTTTCTAAAGATTAACTGAGAACGTAAAGCGCAGAGCCTGACCCGCGGTATGTTTTCAATATCCCTATTAATAAGGATAACGGTAGAGGACCATTTTAGAGCTGATGGATAAGCCACTTTCTCTTTGTTCGTGTAATCCACCATCATGGCTCTAGGAAATGGGCCATGCCGAATGTGACTTTGGGAGAACCAGTGATAACACGCAAGAACATAAAAGGCCCACCTCTTGTACCCCTGGTGGATTACAAGAAGGAAACCTGCGACAGCAAGAAAGGCGTGTGGTTCGTCATGTGCGTGCGGGACTCCACATTCGGGACGGCAGTGTCTCAGGGGAAACCGTGTTAGAGATGGGCGAAGAGGAAGCAGAGGAACTTGGTGTTTGTCTTTTTGTGTAAAGAAGCAGCAGAGAGATGGGACTGCTGTGCAGGACAATCCCCCACTGGACGAGGCGGCTGCAGAAAAATAAAAGCCATCAGTCAGTGTGGGGGGTGCTATTGCCGCCGTCCCCCGATCCCTTGACCAGCTCCTCCCAGTTGTCGTGTTGACTGATAACAAGAAACCATTGACTTCTGTTTCTGA
>NW_011888815.1:521654-523955 GCF_000151845.1 Pteropus vampyrus | reverse complement strand
AAAGATGCGACTCATTGCTATGGAGCTACTTCTGCAAGGAATGGGTTCTAATGGGAAATACCTCGAAACTCATTTGCTTCAGCCAAAGCAGGAGCAGCCATAAGTCAGGGGAAGTTCTGTGGATACAGTAAACGCTCTTTCCTTTGGGGACACGGGAGGGCACAGCCATATCAGTTTGAGTTTCTAGATCCATCCTCACCACGGAAGGCTCTTCATTGTCGTGCTGGACTCCATAGAGAGCGTGATACTACAGGGTCGCCTGCATTTCCTGCCACCGCCCTAGACCTACCTTCTCTTTTTCTTCGAACCTAGAGCACAATTCTGTGGTCCAATTCCCCCTCTACCTGGCCTCAGATGAGTTCATTCATCCATTTATCAGGAACAGGAGCCAGTTGAAACAACTACATAAGATGGAAAGGAAAGAGAACTCGGCATCCCAAACCCCTCCGCTGAGCTGTGACTCAGGAATTACAGCACATCCTATTAAACCGTTTCTTCTTGATGCATTGGGGCTGAGCAGAAGCCGACAGTGACATATGGGAAAGGCCCTGTTAGCAGGATTGGGGCTGCTGTGTGATAAATGACACAATATGTCAAAGAACATCTGTTATCCATCATGCCGGCTTCCTCGAACACTTGGAATAAAGGGAGAGAGAGAGAGAGAGAGAGAGACTCGAGGATGCGTCTGAGAGGCGGGCGAATTAAGAGGAAGGAACACAACACACAGCTGGAAGAAGAGGGGAAAGTGATTCAGGAAGACGAGCTAGCCAGAGCCCCTCCAGCAGCCGGCCTCCCTCCCTGTCCCTTTCAACTCCCTTTCCCTTTATTTTATGTTTTAAAAAACTTAATCGGTCGAGGGTCGAGTGTATGAAACCATCACGCAGGCGGGTGACGGACGGGAGCTGGCGGTACAGTTCTGTTCCTTTCATTCTCCAGACTCAGCACGCTGGAGGGGTGCTGGGTCTCTCTGGGGCCAGACGGACTCAACCAAGCCTTCTGCAATTTCGCCGGCATGCCAGACTGTATTAGAATTGTCCAAGCGAGTGCTCTGAGGCCGGTGTTTGCGAGCAGGTTTCCTGCCGGGAGGGAGCGTTCATTTTGGATTTCTTAGCCGTTCATGCTGCTAATGTTTGTTCCTAACACAGCAATGCAAATGCCTGTCTTCTCTGTTGGATGCAGAGTTTCTGATTACTTTGTGTCATCAGAGGAAACATCCATCCTTGGGGATGTTATGCATGCGACTTTTCCAGGATAAGGCCAGGGGCACCCAGGAGGATGCATGGATTTCTTACTGCATGGGATCTAAGAGACTAAATCCGTGTGAGTGAGTCTGATAGGTCAGCACCACACATCCCGGGAGCCCACGTGCTTTGGATTTAGATGCGGTTGGAGGCAGAAATGCTTATTGAAAATAATTACACTTTCGTATTTGCAGAGTCACTTTCCTTGGTGCTCATATTTCTTTCAAAGTATTATTTTATCTCTTTTTAATATATATCTGGATTACTTTGCTATGGAGTAATGGTTTTTTAAAAAAAGTCACAAACAGACGTGAGATGCTTTGATCCCCTCACCTGGGCTCATCTGGGAGGTTTTTTTGTTTTTTGTTTTTTGTTTTTTTTTAAATCCTAGACTCCATAATAAGATTCTGATTTGGAAGTGTCGAGATAAGGTCATAAATTTGCATTTTTAAAAGTTTATCCATCCGGCTGATTCTAAGGATCAGTGCAGTGAATGTATTGGTTGCAACCTATACATCCGCTGTGCCCTTCTCCAGCCCGTGGTACCCAGGATTCCCTCTGTGGACTTACCCCAGCCATCTCTCCATCTCGCGGGTGTTACGGGAGCTAGACCCGCCCTTACACCATCCAGGCCGATGGGAGAGAGTGAGCCTAAGACCTTGAGCTTCCACAGGAGACTCTTTTCCTCCGAAGGCAGTGGGTAGAGATGTGAGCCTTGGGATTGCAGTGAACGTTTTCTTTGCTCTAGCCAGGCCAAGCCTCAAGCTGTGGGGTGGCCACCGTGTGCAGCCTGCGGAGGAAGCCGACGCCATGGAAAGCAAAGTGAAGAGACAGAGAGAAACGAGATCCATCAACTGAACTTCTTGATCAGACTTATCTGATTTGAAATTTCGGTCTGGGCATTTCAGGAGCATCAGCCAAAGTATTTAAGCCAATCTGAGCTGGGTTTTAAATTACTCAAAACCCAAAGAGTTCTCTCTGATAGAGGTCGCCACATTGAGGAAGCCCTGCTCTAAATTCCTTCCAAATAGGTAGGGAACGCAAAATTCGCATCAGCCAC
>NW_011888815.1:500198-519669 GCF_000151845.1 Pteropus vampyrus | reverse complement strand
GCATGATTATCTCGAGGTCCATCCATGTTGTCGCAAATGGCAGTGTTTCATCTCTTCTCATAGCTGAGTAATACTCCATGGTACATATGTACCACAGCTGCTTTATCCAGTCATCTATCGTAGGGCACTTCGGTTGCTTCCATGTCCTGGCCACTGTGAATAGTGCTGCTGTGAACATCGGTGTGCAAGTCGCACCGTGGATTTTTAACAGTGGCGCGATGGTCTGGGCCACCTGGGGATGTCGATGTGGCAGCTGTGTCTGTGCTGGATCAGAGAAAGGTGAATCAGGAGTCAGGAAGATCTGTCGGATGTCTAGGCTAAACTCTCTTCGGTCTCTGATCACACGTGGGGCCGTCAGGTTGGTGGGGAGGCCACGTAGACACAAGAATACAGCTGACCCTTGAACAACACACTTTTGAACTGGGCAGAGCCCCCTATATGCAGATTTTTTTTTTTTTAGTACATACTGTAAATGCATTGATCTCTTTTGTATGATAGTCTTTATAACATTTTCTTTTTTCTAGCTTACTTTGTTATAAGAATTCGGCATATAATACATATACACAATATGTGTTAATCGACCATTTAAGACATCGGGAAGACTTCTGGTCAACAGTAGGTTAGTAGTAGTTAAGTTTTGGGGGAGTCAAAGTTATATGCAGATTTTCAGTGGTATGGGAGGCTGACACCCTTATAACCCAGGGATCGATTATATTTCTCAATTGATTGGTTGTGGGAAACAAAGGGAGAATGGGAATTGGATGTGATTCTGAAATTTTTAACCTAACTAGGGGACTGTTTACGATTTAACCTACAAGCACACACACAAATGAAGAGAAGTTGATTTTTGGAGGAACAGAATACCTTCAGTTTCAAATCGTTAGAATTTCATGGGCTGGCGAGTCATTCGTGGGGAGATATTTGTGGCAGGTACATGTGGCAGATACGGGGCGAGGTGCCTGAAGGGAAAGCTGAGGTTACAGATGCCGCGTTTGCCGTTTTAACAAATTTAAAGTTGTGGGAATAGATATAAAGCTAAATAAAGAGCATGTCCAGCGGAGGAAGCTGTGAGGATCAATGATAAAACATGAGTAAATTCTGGGACACAAGAAAGAAATGGATTCAGAAAAGAGAGATGAGTTAGTCATTGGACTCACAGGAATAATAAAAAAAATCACAATCACGGTGATCATAACGAGGTGCCAGATCCTATTCTGTAAGCTCTAGGCAAAACTTCTTTTGAAAAATCCATGGCATATTTTCATCCAAGCAAAGAAAGGTTCAGGAGGCAGATGTAACTAAGGAGAAATCTAAGGCAAACTGTCGTGGCTGCCTTCGAACGGAGGTGTGATATCTTTACCTGGTGGAACAGGGTTCTGCCCTTGAGAAGTCTCTGCTAGGGAACCAGGAAGACTCTGCGCTTACCACCTGTACGTTCTGGGCCAACGGGTCCAGTTTCTTCTTCTAGGAAAACGTGGAGAATATTTGCTGTTATGGACAGAATGTGTGCTCCCCACCCCCAATTCATAAGTTGAAGTTCCAACCCCCACTGTGACGGTATTTGGGGTTAGGGGTCTTTGGAGATAATTAAGTTTAGATGAGGTCATGAAGGAGGGGCCCTCACGACGGGGTTAGTGCCCTGTGAGGAAGAGGCGTCCGAGCTTCCTCTCTGCCATGTGAGGACACAGGGAGAAGGCTGCTGTCTGTGGGCCAGACAGAGAGGCCTCCCCACGACCTCTCTCCCAGGTGGACGCTGCCCTCTGCACAGCTGCTTCAGGGCAGCTTTCCTTGGCCTTGCCCGGGGAGTGGGAGGTGCCTTTTATTTGTAACCCCAGAAAGTGCCGTGCATCCTCTTATGATGCCGTCACTTAAATACCCATTCCCCCTTCCCAGCTACACCAGGAATGTTTTTGTAGCGGGACTGGGCCTTCTGGGTCTCTACCTCCTATACCTGGGGCGCACTTAGCAGTTAGGGATGCTGTGAACCTCACCTGTCCTGCTTTAAAAGCATCTTGTTTACCCTCTGTCACATCCTAGTGCACAGAGGACAGTCAGGCACAGGTAGATACTCAATAAGTAAATCGTTCAACAGCTCCATCTAACTCCCAGTGACCACCGACGTCCTCACTGAGAAGGAAAGCGGTCTGCATGACGTGACCCCTGCTGCCTTTCCGTCCTCGTCCCTTCACGCTTTCCTGGACCCGCCCATGATGCTTCTGCCACGCTGGCCTCCTTGCTCTTTGGGGGACACACCAAGCTTGTCCCAGACCCGTCCTCTTTGCACTGGCTGTTTCCTCCGCTCGGTCGCTCTGCCCCCTGATATCTGCACAGCTTGCTCTGCCCACATCTCCGCTCCCGTGTCACCTTATGGGAGACCTTCCCTGACCGACCGCTAGCGCGAAGCCCCGCCCCACACAGCACTGTCCGTCGGCCTTACCTTCCTCAACGCTTCTGTCGCACTGTGCACCATCCGACATGACGTATGTCCAGTGCCGTGTTTATTATATGTCTTCCCTCTCTATACGGTAATTCCATGAAACTAGGGATTTTGTCTTGTCCACCGCTCTATCTCTAGCTTCTAGAACAGGGCCTAGCGCCCAATTTCAATTCATTAAACGAACGACTAAGTGCTAAAGAGATGGAAAGATCTAAGGGGCCACAAATCGTGCAGAATGACTGTGTTCGGTATTATTGGAGATAGGGAGCTATTCCCAGCAGCCGTCCACACTCCCCTCGCCAAGTAAACAGACCGACACCTAGATTAAATATAGATGCATGTTCCTGAGTCTTCAAATCCAATACAGGCACAAGGTATTAATAATACAAAATACATCATGTCTGGCTTCGCTTTGTGAAGGAGGTTGAGAGAGAACGGGAAAAGGCCCGAGCACTTCCCCCGACAGCAATCCCATACTCCTCATAATAACACTTCGGGAGCTTGATAGAGGCATTTCATCCCAGAAAGCAGCCTGCCATTTTTTCCAGGATTGCCTGAATTTACTACTGCAATTACCAGCAAAAAGCCGTCAGGTTTTAGAGTTTTCTCATCCGTAGGAAGCTGGCCAATTTATTTTATTAGACTCTTTTCCATTGCCTGACCCTAAAATAACTGATTTCGGTGTTTACGTTTTTAGTAGCAAGCTAACGAAGAGGCCGCGGCAGCTACATCCGGGCCCTAGACGTCTGAGCAAAGCCTGGTGACAGCAACGAAACCCTTCCCAGTCTAATCCATTGGAAAAAGGCTTTCGCTTAGTATTTTTTAAACATCTTATTGGTTTTGTGAATAGACAATTTTTTAAAACTTTCTGGGGTTTCTCTTTCCATTTATGTTGGTAGCTGATAGATGCAACTTGCCTTTTTTAGGATAATCTGCTACTTTTCACTCTGTCTTATTTTCCTGAATTTCTCCCACCTGTCTATGCATCTTTTTCTTGCTTTTTAAACTCAGCGCTAGAGATCCTTTGTGATTTCCGAGTCCATGAGAAAAATCTTAGACGAGTTCCCTTACGGGTTTACACAGTAAACGTTTTGTGAAGGCTTTTGAGAGTCTTGTGACTGTCCACATGGAGATTTCTTCAGCCTTGTCACTGAGAATTCTGCCCATAAAAAATGAACCCAAGTGGTGGCAAGAATATAAAGCAGTTGGGACTCTCCTACACTGCCGGTGGGAATGTAATAAGGTACAGCCACCGCGTTGGAAAACTTTTTTGAAATTTCTTTAAATTAAAAATATACTTGTCATACGATTCACTAATCCCCACTCCCAGGGATTTACCCAAGAGAAATGAAAACATGGGTCCACACGATTGATCATAGTAGCTCTACTTGTAATCACCCCAAACTAGAAACAGCTCACATGTTCAGAGGAAGTCTGGGCAAAGTCACAGCTTGACTAGGATGTTTCGACAAGGAAACTGTCACTGAGCATGCCTTTAGAGCAACAGTTTGGATGCTTCAATTTAAGAAAGGAATTGTTGAATTTTTTATAATGTAGGTCAGTTCTACCTGATGGGTTTTATAAATCAGAGCATATCTGTAATGATTTTATGCTCAATCTTCATAACCTCTGTGACCGTGTTGACTAAAGTGGTATAGCTAACATTTGAACTTCTCAAAAAAGACTTCTTGTGCTCTATAGACTGATGTATTTTTTTAGTTTTTCATTATTGATTCACTTAAAATATGTAGCGAGAAATAAAAAGAGAGAGCACGCACACTATATTCTATTTAGTTAGTAAACGAAATGGACAAAATTCCTTTCATCATGGAGCCTATAACCCGCCTTCTGAGCAAAGGGACGGAATGAAATATCTTTCTATATCTCTATCTCTATTATATTTTTCAAATTATGTTTTACCTAAATAAGTAAATATCATTATTTTCTTCCATGACAAAAGAGACTCCTTCCTCAAAGGCTGAAAACCAGAATAAGCATTTGGTCTGTTAGATACACAAGAAACATCTTTAGCAGGGCAGGCACAGAGGGCTTTCTATCTATAATTTTGCTTTAGTTGGCTAAATTCTTTTGCTCTATGAGGCGAAGGGGAGGGGTACTCAATAGATTTGTAGCAGCCCCTTAAGATCCCCCTGGGAACAGTTCTAACAGCCAAAATCTTCTCTGTTTTTTGAAGAGGCCGAGAGAACCAAGGAATATCCAATAAAACGGACTGTTATAAAGTTTCGACTTAACTCATCCAGGAGGATTCTAGAGTCTAGAAAATATGAGAGCTCTTATGTCTAGGGAGTAAGTGTCCCTACTATGCTTCAGACTTCCTATCTCATACGAGGAAGATTTCAGGCGCATCTTGAAACCATACAAGATCAGAAGCATTCTGGGGCACCCTTACAGGCTGTGCCTGCCTAGTCGTCGTATTGTGCAGGATTATGCAGTTTTGGTGGCTTAAGGCCTGTGAACAGATTATATAAAGTGTCTGCTTCTGAAAAGTTCAAAAGAAAGGTTAATTCTCTGCCAGAAGAAGGAAGGAGAATGTTAGAAGCAAGTACTACAGCCATCAGTTCTTCTAAATCCTCTAAGACTTCCGTGGGCCTGGGACAAGGCAGTGCCCCAGGTTCTTCCACGTAGGGTCCCTGGCCTCCTGCCACCATCAGTGCCTTCTGTCATATGAGTAGTGCCACGTAAATGGACACACTGGTAGAAAATGGTGAGAATGCGAGACTAATAGGGGGCACGATCATCTTGCATCCTTGTTGGGGGGCAAATTGACTGCCCCGTGTACCGCCACCGTAAATGATGAGGTAAATAAACCCAAGGACAAGGCTGAGAAGCTTGGCTAAAATGAGGTCATTATGATTCGTTAATAATCCAAAGTCATGTGAAAATCAAGCCAGTTATCCCCAACGTTTGGGGGGGTGGGTTTCTTTAACAACTTAAAACTTCGAGAAGTGGACTACAAAATAAAAAATAATAATAATTATAATTAAATTTATCATGTGAAACATGATATTGTAATTGATATACTATGTCATATATAATATGTATTATACCGTATTATGATAATTCGCATTTATGTGCCAGTTTTCTAATTTATAGTTCTTATAGTAATTGTATATGAGCAATATGCAGTTATAAATAACAGAGGTTCTATAGCTCACCCAAGGGCCCACCACCAGGAAGTACCTGTTGCAGGCTGATGACCCTAGGTTGCACGGTGTGGGCAAAATTATTGGTTTATAGTAGGCTAGCATAGGTCAGTTAGCTTTTTTGAGGAAAATCAGGCTGATAAGAAAATAGATGGGAAATTGCAGCTGGTCTGCAGCGGAGGCAAAGAGACATATCAAGATCCCACTGGACGCTGCTCAGTCAAAGCTTCTATGCATTAATCATGCATCGCAGGGGTAGCAAAGCATAAACTTATAACCGTTGTCACCTTCTTCTGCCTTAAAAGCTTCGTAAAGTCTCACACGTATCCTCAGGTGAACTACTGTCCCTCAGTCTGCTTATGCATGAATTATAGTTTGACCTTAGAAAATTGGAATTTTTCTGCTTGTGTCTGGCTCGTATTTGTTTGTTCTGGCACGTAGTTTTTGCTTTCTTAGCCTCTGTATGTACAATACTCATGCCAGTATAATAGGCACCCTCTGTAATGCCCACCTCGAAGAGGACAGGCCTTTCGTTATTTTTAAAGAAGGTTCACATTGTTGGAACTTGCTGCCAATTCGGGATGATGACTAAGAATTGCACTTTTCATGTTCCTCTGATTTTCCTCTGGTTCATTTCATTTCGATCAGGGAGCAGTCACTGAAATGCATAAAGGAGACATGAGTCATAGTCAGTGTGAGTATTCATTTGTCCCCAAGATCTACTTACTCGCCACCGTGTCAGCTTACCTAAAAAGATATGGCAATAAAATCTTCAATCAGCGTGCTTATATCAAACATGAAAATTAAGTTTCCCAATCCTCATTCTTATGCCCGATTAGGGTGAAAAGAAAAATGGGTAAACATAAACTTGTAATCCTAAGAAATTTTGCCCACTTTAAGCTTTGATTCTATAGTATAATTTTACCTTTTTTTTCTTTAGGCGAGGCAACCCTTGGCTGACCTTGCAGATTGCAAAGAACTTGTCAGCTCACAATCCCTTATTATTATTATTTTTTAAACTTTTTATGCCTACAGCACCTGGTGTTCCTAGGTGGTCTCCCATCCAAGTACTAACCGGGCCCAGCCCTGCTTAGCTTCTGAGATCAGACAAGATCAGGGTTGTTCAGGGTAGCATGGCTGTAGACCTAATTTTACTTCTTTCCCTAGGAAGCAGCCCTTATATTGGAACCAGCTTAAACAGGTGCAGCGTATAGTGATTCACTACTTGTTTGAAACCCTAGAGAATTTCAAAAACGAGGGAAGAATTTAGAATCAAGACTTGAGCATGAATCAGTGACGAAAGCCGCCTGCTTCTGCAGAAGGCAGAGGAAAGAGCTCGAAAGTCAGACCATTTTTGTGTCAAAGTCAGGCCAAGGAGACTCAGAAATAGAGACCTATTTAGAAATAGGTCTTCGATTTCAATTGCAGCCACGTTAGACATAAAGGCGCAAACGGTGTATTAAAAACCACGAGTGGGTGCTTCCTGAACGTACACCTTCCCAGGTAGCACCTCTGGTGACTGGGATTCAGAGAATCTGGGGTGGCATTTGGGATTTAGCATGTTTAACAAATCCCCCAGGACGTCCTTACGATCGGAGAAGTTTGAGATACTCTGCTGAGAGAAGCAAGGTGGGCCTGGCAGAATGAATCGGACTTCCCTGCTGTTTTATCCTGCTGGTTCTGCATCACTGACTCTTTGGCTCTGCATTGCCATCACGGGGCCGCCAGCATCATCTCGGGCTCTTGCCTGCCCACCATCCTTCCTGCTTCGTGGGTCACAGCCACTTGCTCTTTCTACGATGAACCCTGAGTTTTGTTTCTGGCATTTTTTGAGCCACGGGAGAGATGGATCAGTTTAGTGCCCAAACAAACCATTTCCAGCCCAAGAGGTGAAACGATGATCTGATCTTATTTTCTTATTGGCGTGCTTTGTTTTCAGATAAGTGTGCAAAGCAAATGTGTTCTAGGTCAGTGGGCCTCAACCTCAAGTGGGATCTGCTGAGTTTTGCAAATCATACCCTCCCTGCTCTCCCATGAATCTGATGCTTCGGGCATGGTCCAGTCTTCCAGAAGTCCCGCAGCCCCTGTACCGGTCCACGGGAGAGTGGAACCAGCTTTATAACAAACCGTTTCAACGATAGAGACCTGTGAGCCATCTTTAAAGGAGTCAACCGCAGTAGCATATTGCTACCCTAACGCTTTCCCGGGAGAGAAGAATTTGTAATGAACCCCTTCCATGCCTAACCACCATGCTTCCTCAGCCTCCGTCTGAGAGGAACACGCCGTCAGCGCTGGCATTTATATAGTTTTATATAGCACGTGTCTCCCTGGAGCACACATACCATGCAGATTTGTTTTAGGATCTCATTAATCCTCACAGATTTTTTTTTATTTAAGTTTTCGCAGGAGTATCACACCAATATATACATGTTGAAAACACTATTTAAAAAAAAAATAAGTGCCATATGATTTTCTAACTTCATATGTACATATCATTACCATTCATGTATATGTATATATAAAACACATAAAATATATGTAACATACATAAAACACCGCCCCCCGCAAATGTGCTCGCATTTATCAGCGTTTCTTTCCAGAGCCTTCTTTTTCTCTCTAGTGCCTCATCTTTTTCTTTCTCTTTCCCTTCGTAAGAATTTTCATCTCTCTTTCTTGCTGAAATTCCCACGGGCATATTTTTGGTTCGTTCATGCACTGTGTTTGCTTATTCTTCCTGTGTTCATGGTGACACTTGTCTCACAGTGCTCTAACTGTCGCAGCATCCATGGCTCAAAATCTCATGCCGTCCCTCCCTGCCTTACTCTGTGCATACGATATCTGCGCTGTGTGGTATTTCCTCTCTTTAGCCAATTGCCTGCAAACTTTCGAGTCGCTCCATCAATCAAGCAGTAAATAATGCTGATGCTGATTGCCAGCATCTGTTTCAAAGGACAGTGTCACGTAGGAGTTGAGAATATACTCTTCGAGGCCAGACAGATCTGGGTTCAAATTCTACCATTTTTGAGGTATCTGACCATTCTGAGCTGCTTCCGGTGGGTTATTATGTGGGTTCATTGAGATAACCGTGTGTTGTGTCGAGTGCAGTGTGTCTGGGGCACGATGAGTGATCAAAGAGAACAGGCAGGGAACTTGCTCCCTACGAATACTTGGCTGATTTGCACGCGAGTGTCTTCAATGCTGCATAGGAAGAAAGCCTCAGACGAGGCACTCAGGGCCTGAGCCACCTGTTTCTAACTGGTCTCAAGTTGGACCTTTATACGAACCTTGCAAGATCTGGCTTTCGGAGTGGAAATTTAGAAACTCTGTTTACTGCACAAAATGTTGGCATGCTGGAGCTCACATTGCTGAGTTCCTCCAGAGCATGAGCAGCACAGCTAAGCCGAGGGCGCCACCACCAGCGTCCGCACACCAGGCTCTCTTGCTCCGGCTCAGGTTAATTCCGGGGGCGGGTCACGTGCCCCACAGAGGGATTTGAAAATGTCTGTTAATGGGCATTGCGACAGGTTTGCTCGTCATTTCTCTTCTGCGGAGAGACTCGCTCCCCGAGTCGGGTAAAGAGTCCTCTGTGATCTCGTTGTCAGCCCCTGCTGGCCCTTTAGGCGAGGGGCTTCCATTCTCATGGGATCTGAATCTCTCACTGACGAGACCCCTGCGCTTATTTCTTCCCGATCGCAGTTCTGACGTTTATGGCCGTTCCCTTCACCACCAAGGAATAATAATGGGCAGGGTTTGTAAATTCCTTAGCTGATCATTCAGGGATCGTGGTACTAACACATGTGTCATGTATAAGGGATGGAGGGGGATGGAGGAACGAGGCGAGATGAGCTGTCCGTCTTCTCCCCTTCTAGAATCTAAGTGAAGTAGGGGAAGGCAGAGTAGACGGTGGTCGATATTTTCACATCATCTTTCCAATACCTGGTGAAGAAAGAGGGTTACCATGGTGGTGGCTTCTCTGTGTAGACTCCTCCCTTTTCGGGATGTCCCGTTGCTTCTATTTTCAAAGGAAGACGTGCCCCAGAGCCAGAGTAGAATACGGAGGAAGCGGGGGTCATTTCCAGGGTGATATATAATGTGTTCAACGGTGACCCCCAAAAGGATATGTGTGTGTCTTAACCCTAAGGATTTATCGTTGACCTCGTTTTGAAAAAGGGTCTTTGCAGATAGTATTAAATTTATGATCTCAAGAGGAGATCATCCCGGATTCTCTGAGGGGACCCTAAATCCAATGACAAAAGTCCCTATAAGAAACGGACGAGAAGATGTACAGACACGAAGGCTGTGTGAAGACAGAGGTAGAAACTCGGGGAGCAGCCACAGCCAGCGGAACGAACGCTCAGAGTCACCAGAAGCTGGGAGCGGTGAGGAGCGAGTGTCTCCTGCAGCCTTCAGAAGGCACAAGGCTCACTCACACCTTGGTTTCAGGCTCGCTTGCCTCAAGGACTGTGAGAGAATGCATCCCTGTTGTTTGAAAGTCACCAGGATTGTGGTCATTGATTCTGGCAGCAACAGGAAACGAATACAGATAGCTAGGATGTATTTTGGGGAGGCAGAGTGGCAAATTTCATGGGCTTTGGTGGTGAAAAGACCTGATTAAGATATTAGCTTCTCTGGCCTTCAGCAAAAATACTCCCCGTTCGGTTGGCTCGTTGATAGATTCGTTCATTCATTGTTCACGTACTTCATGATTTGTTCAGTAAACACATACTGACTTCCTTCTGTGCTCCAGCCACTGTGAGGGGCATTGTGGTAAGTAGAAGCACTTCCTAGCATCCAATAATTTTACTTCAAAGGAAAAGAGACCAGCTACTACAGTGTGTGTTTGTTAAATTTACTTTTATCTCACTATGGACATTATAATTGGAGAAAATGCTAATTGGAGAACATTTAGAAAATATAGACAGGCAAAAATAATAAAATAAAAATAATGCATTATCCCAACACCAAGAAATTAAGCAGTTAACATTTTAATGGATTTCCTTCCACCCATTTTATAAGTAGTTGTACTTTTATGAAAATTTGAATAACGGATCCTACTTTAACGTTTCATTGAGTGTTTCCCCATGATATGGAATATTACTTTAAAGTATGGTTGGAATGGCTTTATGAAGTCCTTTCTAGAGAATACTGTTCCCTGTTTGGGTGGCTTTTAGGTTTCACCCAAATTTCCTATGTGCACAAAGATAGATTTGTGCCCTGGGAGCTTGTTCTAGGACCCCAGGGAAGGGCCACCTGCTTGAGGGGCATCAAAAAGAGATCGAATGTAGTGGGCACAGTGAGGCCACCTCATGGGGTCATCCTAGGGTCATCCAGGTGAAAACTTCCTGTTTGGGTGCTTAGGAAGACCTACCGATCTCTCTCTCTCTCTGTTTGGGTGCTACCGATCTCTCTCTCTCTCTCTCTCTCTCTCTTTCTCTCTCTCTCTCTCACCCCGCCTCTCCCTCTCTTTCTCCCTCCCTCCCTCCTTCTCTCCCTTCCTCTCTCTCTCCCTCTCTCCCTTCCTGTCGATTAGCTTTGATTTTCATTAAATAAAAATTAATAAAGAAAAGCACAAAAAGAAAACCAAATTGCTCATAATTTCACTTCTGTGAAACAAACGCTGTTAATGTTTTCATACACAATCATTTTGCGTCTGTATATAACATGTGTATTTTTGCTTGCCATTTTTGCCTTTTTTTAAAGATCACGTATGTAGGACACACTTTGCATTAATCTGTTTCGTTTCCTCGTATCAAAACTATTCTTCCGAGACATCATGTGTAATGACTATAGTCACGATGTTCTCGTAGGCATGGAAAATAATTCATTTGGCCACTGTGCTGCTGCTGCGATTTTACCTCCTTGCAGGAACGCCTCAGCTCCCAGTCTCTGCTCATGTCATTGATGATTGCCTCAGGATTCATTTGCATAAGGGACTTGCTGGTTTTTCTCGCCTTCAGTGAGTTGTGCCAAGTCGAGCTTGGAGAATTGTCCCAACTTGCACTTTTACTTGAAGTGTGCAAAGAGTGACCGTGTCCTGAACGTCTGTTCTGAATGCCGTAAGCAGGATTACTAAGGCTAGGAATATTTCAGTAACAGCGAGCTGTCTAGTCTGGTGGAAACCTAGAAAGCATGTGAAGGGCTTTGACCAAACAAGCTGAGAGCTTTGAAACTTAATCTCCTGGCAGAAGTACTATCTGGGTATTCCCGTATTTTTGTGTGTTTGTTTGGTTCCTTGTCATTAAAGGCTGGTGACTATTTTCAAAGTGTAGGATGTATCAGTCCAAAGGGAGGCAGTTTTGTGAAAAAAGAGGAAGAAAAAAAAAGAGTTAAATGTTTTGGTAAAATGGAATTCGAACATAACAGATGAAGGACAGAGAGATCAAAGAAAAGAGTCACTCTCCTATCTTGGCCTTTTGACGTAGTGAGAGGACTTCTTGACGGCTTTGTGACGAGAATGAAAACCACCATTTATCGAGTAACTATTATGTGCTAGCTGTTTTTCTGACCTTTCATTGAATGTCTATAACAGTTCAGGTGGGTATTTTAAACCATATTTTAAGGATAGGGAAGTCAGAGATGGGGAAGGTCATGTACCTCATCCAAGGGCACACCGTTCGTCAGCTGCAGGTGTCCCTTCTCGTCTGTGGTGTGGTTTCTGCCGTTCCAGTTACCTGTGGTCGGTCGACTGCGGTCCAAAAATAGTAAATAGGAAATTCCAGAAATAAGCAATTCGTGAGTTTCAAATGGCGCGCCATTCTGAATGTGTGATGCAATCTCCTGCCACCCCGCTCTGTCCCTTCTGGGGCATGAATCATCCTTTGTCTGGCGTCCCCATGCTTTACACGCTCCCTGCCCATTACTCACTTAGTGACCATCACGGCTGTCAGCCGGACTGCCAGCCAGCATCACAGGGCTTGTGTGCGAGTCACACTTATTTTACTTAAGAATGGCCCCAAAGCACAAGACTAGCGATGCTGGCCATTTGGATACACCAAAGAAAAGCCGTTAAGTGTGCCCTTTAAATGAAAAAATAAGAGTTCTCAAAGAAAGAAAAAAAAATTGTAAACTGAGGTTGCTGAGACCGATAGTAAGAATGATTCTTACGTCTATAACATTGTGAAGAAGGGGAAAGAAATTTACGCTCATTTTTGCCGTCGCACCCCAAACTCCAAGAGTCACGGCCACAACGAGTGACGAGTGCTCAGTGAAAGGCTTTGCATTTCTGGGTGGGAGACAAGAACAGAGAACGTGTCTGAATTGACAGCCGCACGTCGGGCTGGAAAGCACTGAGCCTGTATGAGGACTTCAGCGAGGGACTCCCTCCCCCCGAAACGAGTGACCCCCAAGCCATTTGCTGCAAGGAAGCAATGGTTCAGGAATAGGCTGGGGCTGAAAAATACAACGTTTGCTGGAATCGTCATGTCTTCTGATGAGGAAGCTGCTGCCGTGTTTCCGGCCATTGAGCAGCAGAGTCGGTGAGGGTTCAGTGCTCTCCGTGGTTTCCAGCATCCACTGGGGGCTCAGAACACACCCCCTGTGGATAGAGGGGGGGCTACTGTCTAGGGTGGGGAGCAAAACGCGCATCGGTTGCATCCGGGTCCCCTGCTCTTCCTCCCGCCCTTCACGGGACGTGTGGACCTTCACGAGCAGGATTCTTGGTTCTCGTATTAACTCACCTCTCTGAGGCCCAGGGCACAGTGGGCCTGGAATGACACAGGCAGGAAATGCCCAGCAAGGCTACCTGTTTTGCACATGATTGTCTGCAAATTCTGCCAAACCGCTATCTTAGAACTAGATGGAACTTCCTTCCCTTGTCCACTCTACTGAAGTCCCCATCCAGCGTCTCGGATAGTTTCAGCTTCAAGACTTCAGTGCATTAAACTTGAACGACTCATTTAATATAGTTGAGGGGTAGAATGCAAGGGGCAAAGTCGTGTTTGCTTCTAGAGAGGTTAAACATTTAATAGAAGAAGGAATAGAGAAACAGTTCTAGAACTGAGCTCAAGAGGGGGACCCCCTGCATTTTGAGCTTCCCCCGTTTTCTACAGCTTAGGAAACCCCGTGCTAAGGAGAAGGAGGACATGAATTCCTGACCCGTGACTGCGCTGCGTTAACCTGCTTTGGTAATATGTTTATAATCTTTTTGAGCTCCTTGGAGGAAAGATGCAATATGAATATAAAATAATAACAGAGCTAACCTTCAAGCACGTCCTGAATGCCCAGGTGCGCTTTGAGGCTTAATGAATTTTGTGTTAGTAAAATATTCTGAGACGCCATTTGAAGAGAGTGAGACAACACAAGCGGTTATCAATTATTATTATTATCAGCTCCTGCCAAGAGTCATGGAGATCGATGGTCTCTGCCATGTTTTATCCCCAGGAGTGGAGCTGCAGGTACCAATCCAGTGCACAATAAATGTCTCACCCCTTGGACGGATTAACTCTACGCTGGATTAAAAAAAAAGAATGATTTCCCATAATCTATTCTGAAGGAATTACTTTTCCCTCCTCCTGCTTCATCTGGTGACTCTTGGTGTACATAATAAAAACAAACTGCACTGAAAAAAAAAAAAAAGCTTTGCAGGACCCTTGTGTCTCATATGGAGTAGGAGAGCAAAGAAACTTCATGGGTTTGGATCCCCTATATAACACGAGAAGAGGCAAAAGGAGGGGGGTAGTTTCGTTTTTCCTATGGCCGTTTTGCCTCCTTGCAGTCAAATGTGCCAGCACCCAAGACCTGTCTACGAAGTCTATATAGAGTCAACGCTGACCAGCGTTTTTTATCAATGATCTTATTTTAAGTGCTCTTCACTATGCCAACAGAAACTTCAGCAGCCAAGCCAAAATACGTTTCGCCCTTGCCTCAGGGAGGCGTGGGGGAATGTTGGTGGCTGTTTAACTCTGCCCCAATCACTGTCTATTGTCATCGCCCGACAAACACAATGGAACGATTTGGGCAGATGGAATGGTTCAAGTGCATCTCAAAAGCGATTACAGAAAAATGTCATTGGTTTTCAAGATACAAACATTTAGCGGTTAAAATAAACAAGCTTCTGCATCCCTACAATTATCGCTCGCCAGTGCAGATGCTGCTTAAATGACTCCCAGCGCATCTTGAATGCTGTGACGATGTCTCCAAATGAAGCTCCTTGCTATTTTAGCCCGGGAGGGAGCCGTCGGCACTCAGCTGAATGAGCTCATGACACCGTCCTCTCTGTTTGCCAGCAGAAGTTTGAAGGACAGGTCCAATCAGGTGAAGGAGGACCCGCTGATTTGGTGCTGAAATGGGTTTGTTTATATCTCGTCACGTGTCTGTCCAAGAAGAGACTTTCTCTTTCATCTGCCAGCCAATCACAGCCTACCCGTGTCACATCTGGCGTGAGCAGCTGCTGAAAGAGGAAGCACACTCTCTGTCCCCTCAAGCAGCGAGCAAGTGTGTGTAATTGAGAATCTGGAATTGCCAGAATGCACAGACTGTGGCAGAAACCATAAGGGGGAAGTAGGAGCAGACTTTGTGTGACTCGTCAGGGAGTCTGAGGTGGGAAGAACCACACAGAAGGGAGCAGGAATTCAGCGTCATCTGTGCATCGACAAAGAAGTAACACGTTGTAACATGTGTCCCGTGACGCCTGAGCTACTGTTTCGTCAGACGAAGATAAGAAAAACGTCAAGAAATCTTAACGTTTTCCCAAACTGAAAATGCCAGCGATCGTTTATGAATCTGGGAGGCGTTGTTTTAATTCTGACTAAATCTCTCCTGAGCTCCAATTTATTCTTTAAGGAGGCATGTGGCAATTTAAAATAGAAATTAGTTTGTTGCTTGTACGTTTCCATGCAAAGTCGCTCCCCTTAGCACACTGGAATGCCATCACCTGAGTAGGATTGGCATTTAAAGGACAGCCTATTATCAATTTATTCCATATCTTCTCAAGAAATTCCAAATTTTTTCATCCCTCTCTTGGGGTCTATGTCCTTCAAGTTCTATGACTGGGCTACTCAACCAACATGGATGCTATGAAGTTGCTCAGTTTCAAAGCTTTGGGTGAGGTTAATAGGAATTCCTGGAGGTGAGTGGAAAGTTGGAAAAGTTTCCTCAATTGTTCCAATCTTCCTTACCTTTTCCACACTCCGTCCCCTACTCAGAAGCTCTTTCTTTGTGAGTTTCCACCCGTTCTTGGTTTGTGAAGGCATAGGGCAACTAACGAGCCTCAGTGACCTCTGATAACTCCTTGCAAAGAGCGGAGCAGAGCCCATGTGAGGCCAAGTGCAAAGCAAGAGGCAAAGTGGACGGTGCCACGTGCTCCAGTCAGAGCCTCCTGAGCAGGGCGTTGGCTCATGTACTGATGATCCTGTCAGGTTCTTGATGGCCCTGATGACAGCATGCTCAGGACAGGCACAAGCAAATGATCTTCTCGAATGCTGAGACTGCAGGTTAGCATCTCATGATACGCTGGTTTTCATGTGGTGATTAGAGGAGGTATTAAACCTAGTTATCCAACAAATGTTTGCCGAATGCCAGGGACGTTGCCATGAACTGAGGCTGTAATGGTGAACCAGACAGACAGAGTCTTCATGCAAAATAAAACAAGTGTTCTGAAGTCAATGCTCGTGATTTCTGATGGGTAATAACTTCTCTCCCAGAAGGAGCTTTGTGAGCGGACATGTGAAGGATGAGAGGGGACAGCGATGGGGTAAGTGCAGTCCGGGGTGGGGGGGAAGGAGAGGGGACTCACGTGAAGACCCGAAGCGGACGAGAGTGTCCATCTCTGAAGTGGCAGGTGCCCGCAATTGGGTTCCCTGAAGAGCAGACTCGAGACAGAGATGTGTGGGCAAGAGGTTTCCTGGTGGGTGTGCTTGGGGGGTCCACGCCTGTGGGGCGTGACAGCCGCAGGACTGAGCAGAGCTGGGACTTGAAGGGACTTTGGGCATGTGCTTTAAATCATCTGTGCCTCCGTTTTCTCTTCAGGAACATCGAGACAATTAAGTTCTTGTCTCAGAGTATCATTGTGAGAACTAAAATAGGAAATCTGTGTCAATTGCTAACAGTATCTGGCACATAAAGATATTCAGTTATTGTCTGTGCAACTATTACTGTATTTGAACAATTAATATTTAAAGAATAAGAAAAATTTATACTCTCAGTCGGCAGTTGCTCAAAAAAAATCTTATTTTTAAGTTTAAAGTCTTAACATTCTATCCAAGGAAGTTTTTTTTTTTTCTGTCTTTCATTATCCTCTGTAAAATTTCCATCATACTCTTTACAGAATCATCTGTTTTCATGCCATTTTTGTGTAGCTCTGTTTTGCTTCTCCGTTTCATTCGACTCTACTGCTTTGCCAAAGAGGGTTTATAATTTGCTATTTTGCATGAGAATGTGACTTCCAAGTTAAATCAAAACTGTAAGAGTATGTCTTTGGGCAGCAATTAAAATGAAATGTTACTCCTTCAGAAACGATGCTGAAGTCAGGGATTTTACTCTTTAATAATTGACATTCATTTTCATGCACGACTGTACAAACAACTCACACATATGCGTGTCATTTTTCATAATTTATTATAATGTATGGGTAAGAAACATATATTATTATTTTTTTTATACTGCTAGGTCTTAAATCTGTGGTCCTTAATTTCTTTCGGATCATGGATCTCTTCACCCTAGAGAAATGCACATACGCAAACATTTCTGTGCATAAAACTTTTGGAGGCCGTCAACCAATATGGAGGGTTTGTGAACCTCAAGTGAAGGACCCCCAGCTTCTCACTTTTCACGGGCAGGGATTAAATCTTATCTCTATCCTTGTATCACATCTCTACAGAGCCTGGCACATAAATATTCAAACTGATGCATATCTATTTGAACTTGACTTCAGCGAAGGTGAATCCAAAAGGCCTGTCTCCAGCCACGAGTTTTATCATAAATACCAGATACAAACTATACCAACTCAGCTGTTTCTCACCCATGTCTAACTCGAAATATCCAAAATGCACATCTGTTTTTTGTTTTGTTTTTTTTTTTCTTTTTCTGGAGAGAGTATAGCCTCTGGAGACAGAAATCACTCCTTCTAGCCCAGGTGACACTGCGTAAGTGTCATGCACGTGTCTCTTCTTCCGTTTCCCAGGGATGTAAATGTGTTCTCCGTTGGGAACCAGAGCCTCAGGCGCAGGTGCTCTGAGCGTGGTACACCCACCCGCAAGCCTGTCAGGGCACACCGCTGCTCCTTGATGAGGCTCAGAATACCATCGAGGATCTTCCCATTCAGAAAACCCCCCTGAACCTTCGGGCTAGCTCCGTCTCCTCTTCTGCGCCCTCTTGGTACCGTGAACACATCGGTCTGGCCTGTTCATCGGTCTGTCTGCCTTCTTCCCAGTCCGAGGGCAGATTTCTCAAACAAGGAGACTCCCTGCTAGTCACCATTGTACTTCCCAGGCCTTGCACCATTCCTGGTTCATAATAAGTAGATATCCATTATGCACAAGATAGCATTTGCCAAAGGCCTTATGCCACCTGGCCTCTCCTGGTGACATTAGCTGGAAGCCTTAGAGTCCTTCTCAACTGCTCTGTCCATTAGCTCGATTTTAACTAATTATCAAGTCAGCGATTTTACCTCTTTAATATCCTTTCTCTCTTTTAATATCATTTTCACTCTTTTATAGTTTAAATTTTTATCATCTCCTACTTAAATTATAATCCTAATTTACTAATCAAATGAGTTTTTTTTTGCTTCTGGTTCTAACCATTCTGTCTTTCCACCAGAGGTTATTTTCTTGTGATGCTAAATGACAGATAGGAACATCTTACCCCTTCGTTTAATGGTCATCAACCCATAGGTTTAATGCAAATATTCATGAACCCAACGCTGAACTTGACCTTTTGGAAGAAACTGAATCCCAGGACTCTGTATATTTAACAAGGTGGCTGGGTGGTTTCGTATCCCCTCAAACTGAGGAGATACCGACCTAAACCATTTTTTCAGACTTCCCCTCAGACTCGTAGATTCAAGTGTGAAACGCCAGGCTTCTTCCCATAGGTTAGGACTCAGGAGATTTGAGGGAGGGCCTGGGAATCTGCATAGTAACCCCCTGCCCAGGTGATTCTGATGCAGGTGAACCGTAAAACCGCCATCGGACCACCTGGTCTGAAGGTCCGCACTTCAGAGTCACACCCCACACTCATCACACCTGTGGCTGCGTCTCCTCCTTCCATTTTCCCCCCAAACATCAGGTCCCCAGAAAGACAGATTCACAAGGCAGCCGGAAGGCCGGGCTTGGACCTCACACCACCCCGGGGTTCAGATCTAGGTTCTTCCGTTTCCTTGTTTTGTGAACTTCGGTCAAGTCACCTTCATTTGGAGATAATTATATCCTTGCTGCCTGCCAATCTCGTGCCCAATATTAAATGCAAATAAAACATCGTGCCAATTTTGAGCCAAATGTTAAATGAAATTAAACTCTTGTTATATAGAGTAAGAGTTCTTAGTATAATATATGGCACGTTATAAATTCTACATAACGCTATTATTTGTTATTCGCAGATTTTCACCTCTTTATTCCTTTGCTTATACTGTTTCTTTTGACCTTCTCCTTCTTGCCCCCCTTCTTTTCCCATACGCTTCTAGGCCCGGGATATAATTCACCCCCTTTCTGAAACCTGCACACACTCATCTGGCCTCTCCAATCCCATACCTAGGGAAAAGTCATTCTTCCCTGACTTCTTTCTGCTTTGCCAACAACATCATCACGGTTTTGGTGCCGTGGTATTACGGTCATGCGTCTGTCCGCCTCGCCGCCTGAAGGCGAGATCCTCCGAGACACGAACCGTGTCCATTGAGCTCTGTCACCCCGGTGCCGGGCACAGTCTGTTCCCCAAAGCG
>NW_011888815.1:493775-498213 GCF_000151845.1 Pteropus vampyrus | reverse complement strand
GAAGTCTGAGAGGGACGTGATGACAGGGTAATACCAGGAAATAAGACTCAGAGGCGGGCCTACGACGAGATCTGCGGGGTCACAGAGGCGGCCCCCAACCCAGCACCACCTGCGACGCCAAACGCGAGATTCAAAGCAGGTCGTTTCCTCTCGTCAACTTTCCGACGCGCCCCCCCACCCCTCCGTCTCCTCTTCCTCGCCTCTCTCCCTTCCCACCTCTTGTCCTTTCTCAGTACGTGCTCTCTGTCTTCAAACAGCCACCGCACGTCATCGCCCCTCTCTGCCGGGCCTCTTCCGGTGACGGGGGACCATCCATCCTGCTCGAGAGGGCTTTCCTATTCCTTAGTAGCAGAAATGCCCCCGATATCAAATATCCATCCTTCTGTCTCCACAGTTAATCGTCCAAGTGTTTGTTCTTGACTTGGGGGGTAAAAATAACCAACGTTTCTAGTTCGTTCTCTTCTGCTTAAAATTTGGCTTTCGGGACTGTCATTTCACTGTGGATCTAAAAGCCGAGGATCTAAAAGTCCCTGTGCTCCGATTCTTGGAGTGCTGACCTTCGGCCTCTTGGACTAAGCAGTCAATAGTCGAAGGGCAAGGTGGGGAGGGTGCGTGACAAGAAAGGAAGGGTGAAAGACTGTGACAACACGGGCGGAGCGCGAGGGTGTCACGCTGAGCAAAACGAGTCAGACGGGAAAAGGACCAGAACCTCATGATTTCGCCCACGTGAGAACGTGAACCAGAAAGCAACGAATGAACGAACAACACAAACAGACTCAGACACGGACAGCAGTACGGCGGCTGCCAGAGGGGAAGGGGTCGGGGGACACAGAGGGTAAAGGGGGTCAATTATAGGAGGGTGGAAGGAGGCTACACTGCGTGGTGAACATACAAGGCAGTACACACATGGTGTATTATAGAACTGTACACTTGAAACATATATATTATTAGCCAGTGTCGCCCCGATCACTTTAATTTAAAAAAAGCAAAAGAGCAAAGTACAGCTAAGGTAGTCTAACGCATTATCTGGCTGCATTTTGGGGCCCAGGGCACGACACGGACCTGGCTTGTTGCTTTAATATACTAAACCAAAAGCCCCTGAAAAGAAGGAGCCTTCTGTTTATCTTTGTGTTTTCAGGGTTTCACACAGTACCTGACACGTGACACGCACTTAAAAACAACGCTCGTGCAATGAACCCTGAATGAATGAGCTCCAATCAAATCTGGTCGGATCTGTTTGCACTAATAGTAATGCCCTACATCCGTAACGTTTCCCAAAGAGTTTCCACATGTATTAATTTACTTGATGTGACTATTAGCGAGTTGTCACTTTTTTTCTGCACTTTCATGAATGAGCCAGAAAGCATAAAAATAAACAGTCAATTTGAAGCAGAGAATTTAACCGAAAGAAGAAATGCATAGACTATTAGATATCTCGCCTACCTGGCCAGTAGGGGTTTAGATCAGGGTTCAGCAGTCCACAGCCAGGGAGCCAAATCTGGCCTGTGGGCCACGTTTGTAAATAAAGTTTTATCAGAACTCAGCCATGCTCATTCGTTACGTAATGTCCGTGCCTGCTTTCAGACTGCAAAGCAGGGTTGAGTAGTTGTGAGAGGTGGTCAGAAGATATTTACCATGTGGTCCTTGACAGAGAAACTGTGTTGACCTCTGGTCTAGATTGTAATAATAGCAGGGTACACATGTCAGTTTTAAGGATGTCAAAGAAACCAGGGCCGTTCTGTTTCCCTTTGGGACCCCTCTTGATTGATGCATGGCATTTTCTGATGATCTGGAGAAATAATCAAGGAGTAAGTGTGGGAAAGTTAATAAAGAACAAAATGACACCATCCTCTTTAAACAACACACGAGTAAAGGTGCACTACAGTATCTAGCGTTTTTCACTCCAGTTTGTTGCGATACCTCAAATCCTCAGTAAATGGCGTTTCCGGGGGTCCATCGTTCCACGAGGCAGCCGTGACATCCCACTGGGGCATCCCAGGCTCCCTCTTCATCTCACAGGTTTTGTTATCTCTGCACTTGAGAATCATTCCAGATACAGCTCTGCCGGAAGTAACACATTACAAATGACCAGTCTGACATGAAGGAGAAGGAAAGATTGCTTAGTCATATAACCCGGGGCAGAGGCCGGGGCGATGTGAGGATTTGATTGCTTTTTATACAGAATTTCAGCCAATACCATTTGGATGTTTTCTGCGTGTGTGACAAAGTTATGTGGTACACCCAATTTCTGATCTCGTCCTCTTGTAAATCGACTTGCTTCCTTCGGCGTATAAATTCGACGGATCTCCACTCTGCTAAATCACATACCACGGAATCATCTCCTTTCGATCTATCGATATTTAAGTATTTCTTGCCTGTTGTCATCCCTTCTATTTTATCTGTATTTGAAGGTTTATTAATATTTAAAACATCTTTTACAGTAGTTTTGGAAGGAATTTCTAAAATAGATGACAGCGTATATTCAGTCTTCAGTGTTTAAAACAAAAATCCTTTCCATTAAGATGTTACAGACATTGGAAATTCTATTAGCAGAAGATAAAGTCCTTCATTTCATAATTAGAAAAATTCCGGGGAGACATAACACATTAACTTATAATTATAAATGGCTGTTGTGCTTTCCTCTTCATAATTGACCCCCAGTTCAGAGTTGATTGCTTCCAAATCCCTGTTATATCTGACTTCACACATTTACGGTTTTTGGTTAGCGGGCCTCGATAACTAGACTGTGAAGTAGTTAGGATTATGTTTAAGATGCTTTTGCATTTGAGCATCTTTAAGACCCATCACAGTTCTCGCTATGAAGAGGTTGCCTCATAATTAGCTTCTTCAAGAAAACCGAATAACTTAGAATCAGAATTAACACAAAAACTTGCAGTTATGACAAGAGTGTTTCTCACCCACTGGTGAGAAATTTGAACCAGATGTTCACTATGTTCCCAGACATTCCTTCCAGGTTTGTTACACGATTTGATTGATTATTAGGTTTAGAAACTGGCATCGTGTGGAGATTACAACTTGGAGTAATGATGAAGTTACAAAATCAAATGTTTTTATATTCCTTTTATTGTTCAAGGTGTTTTAATCCTCACACATCCTCGCAGTACTGGAGAGATGAGAGATGTATTTTATTTTGTTCTTGTATATTCTTTCAGAGAATACAAGATACTGGTGAGGATACTCATCATTAATTTTGGGAAAAAAAAAACGTTTCCTATTTAACGTTATTTTCTGTGAAACTATGAGAAGCAAAGAGAGGTACCTGGGAAAGCTTTTTAAAGGGATAGTGAAACACAGATCAAATGCCAGTTGCCAAAATACAAACCTAAACTTTTCTATTTTACTCTGCTCCTAAGGAACACCTCTGTTTTTCAAAAGGCAGTAGGAAAGGGCTTGGGCTGACACGCCTCCATCCTCAGAAATAGCCTGTGTACTAGAGCCCCTGGCCTCACAGAGACATAAACACACTCTTTGTCCAAGCCCATCATTTCCACCAGAAAATTCCTCCAGCTTCGAGCTCTATCATCTCTAGTATGTTGAATGGAGAGGGTAAAGGGACCTCTATTTATTCTCTTTGTGTATAGAAAACAACATGATGATTTAACACGAATGGTTAGACATAATTATAAGCACCCCAGAAATTTTTGCCCATAGAACAGTTGACAACCAACGGTTGTCAGCAAAAGGAGTAATGATCATGTTTGCCCAGAGGAGGAAATCTTCCCATCATTAATTCTGAGAATTGTCCAATCTGTCCTAAGCGAAGCAGGAGGCCTTGGGGTTTTACGGCTGGGCTGGGGCTCTGGAGAAAGGAAAGGTCTGGGTTTGAGAAGAGTTGGGGTCTGTGGCTTTACCATATGAAACAAAGTGAAATGGGGGGGTAAGGAAGCCGAGGTTACACAAAGGACTGATTTTAAAGTTGAGGAAGAGATTCCAGAGCAAGATGGTCAGGTAGGAGCTGTAAGGATGGCTGATTCAGACTGGGAAGAAGGCATGTACCTTCAGTGAAACTCCATTTATTGTCAAATGTCACATATAGGATGCAATCTCCACTATCTCGTATTACGGTTCACTTCTTCACGAGTTCCATCGAATGAGGTTTTAAGCTTGGATTTGGCTGGTAGGAAGTTTGAATTTCAAACACATTATAAGAAGCTAAAGTTGTAAATAAATCATCCTGCCATCTTAAACTGCCAACAAGATATTCAGCGAAAGTCATGGCCTGGTTAGCAGCCAGAAGATCCAAGTTTCAAGCCAGCAGCAGAAACACTCCATTGTTCTGCATATGATGGGGAGCCGGGGACGTTTCTTCCCCTTCAGCGAGGTCAAATTAATTAACATCAGCGACGTCATCTGCTAACACCTGGCAGCTTAAGGTGTGACTCCCTCGGTTATAGCCACTCTGAGCTATTTTTATGTT
>NW_011888815.1:487743-493015 GCF_000151845.1 Pteropus vampyrus | reverse complement strand
GCTGGGCTGGGGCTCTGGAGAAAGGAAAGGTCTGGGTTTGAGAAGGGTTGGGGTCTGTGGCTTTACCATATGAAACAAAGTGAAATGGGGGGGTAAGGAAGCCGAGGTTACACAAAGGACTGATTTTAAAGTTGAGGAAGAGATTCCAGAGCAAGATGGTCGGTAGGAGCTTTAAGGATGGCTGATTCAGACTGGGAAGAAGGCATGTACCTTCAGTGAAACTCCATTTATTGTCAAATGTCACATATAGGATGCAATCTCCACTAACTCGTATTATGGTTCACTTCTCCACGAGTTCCATCGAATGAGGTTTTAAGCTTGGATTTGGCTGGTAGGAAGTTTGAATTTCAAACACATTATAAGAAGCTAAAGTTGTAAATAAACCATCCTGCCATCTTAAACTGCCAACAAGATATTCAGCGAAAGTCATGGCCTGGTTAGCAGCCAGAAGATACAAGTTTCAAGCTAGCAGCAGAAACACTCCATTGTTCTGCATATGATGGGGAGCCGGGGACGTTTCTTCCCCTTCAGCGAGATCAAATTAATTAACATCAGCGACGTCATCTGCTAACACCTGGCAGCTTAAGGTGTGACTCCCTCGGTTATAGCCACTCTGAGCTATTTTTATGTTAGCTGCGAGAAAGCTGAGTAATTGCAGGGGTGGTGGCCATGCCGACTTGCCAGACAAAATACGCAGCTGAAGAAAGTACTGCTGTTTCTTAATCTAAAGATCACAGAGTTAAACACCCACCACATACTCGGCACTGAAGAGCAGTTATGGGGCCAGCTGTTGGCGAAAGCCCTTGGAAGTTCCTTTTACGACGCATAGGTTTGCGGAAGAAGGCTTTGTCTTTGCCATGTGGCTTCCTGATGATCCTTCGGTTTCAGAGAACTTAACCACATGTTTTGGCCAATCCCTGGAAAAGATACTTAGAGATTCACACTACTGCCAAGAAAGCGGAGGGCAAGTCAAAACGCCTGAATTAATTTAAGCATAGCCCCGAACAAACACGGAGACACAAGACACAGAAAATTAATATAGTTCTTAAAATAAATGCATTCAGTATGTTAGATGCATTTAAGGACGTCATGGCTATGACTCTGGTATATATGAGACAATTAGGGGGAGGGGAGCTGGGTAGCTTAAGAATTTCTAACACGCGTAAGGTCACTCTATTTCGTTTCCGATAGATTATTAATAAACAGGAACTTAAGGTATAAAGAAAAAACAAAGTCGAGGTCAGGTTTTTCCAAGCTTCAGTATGTAAATAGGGACACATATGCTGATAGAGTAAAATCTCAGTAATTCAGGGGCTAATTAATGGAGTATCTGGAATATGTAATTTGTTTTATTTAACAATTTTTTATAACCGCATTTAAAAGTTGGTGTGTAATTAATATACCATACAATTTAGCCATTTCAAGGATACAATTAGGTGGCTTTTCATATATTCACAAAGGGGCAAAACCATCGTCGTATGTTATTATTCCAGTACATTTTCTTCGCCCCACTGGAAACCTCTCCTGCAGTCCCTGGGAATCGCTACGACAATTTTTGTCACTATGCAACCGCCCTTTCTGGACATTTCTTAGAAATACTATTCTTATAGTATGCAGTCTTTTCTATTTGTCTCTTTTCACTTAGCACAGTGTTTTCCAGGTTGTTGCATGTTTTAGTAGTTCATTCTTTTTGATGGCTCAGTCATATTCCGTTGTACGGATAGACCACATAGCGTTGATCCATTTGTCAATTGATGGACATTTGGTTTGTTTCCACCTCTTAGCTGCTGTGAATAATGCTGCTATGAAAATTTATGTGCAGGATTTTCTGTGAATATCTCTTTTTCAATTCTCTTGAGTATGTAACTAGAATTGGACCTACTGGGTTATGGGAGACTCTATGTTTGACATTTAATAAAACTTCAGAACTACTCCAAGACAGAAGAACCATTTTGTATTCTACCGAAATGTATAAGAGTTTCAATTTATTTACATTCTCTAACACTTGCCATTTTCTGTATCTTTTATTTTATCCACCATAGTCGGTGTGAAATGGTATCTTATTGTGGTTTCGATTTGCGTTTATCTAATGCTTAATGATATTGAGTATCTTTTCATGTGCTTCTTGGTCATTTGCACATCTTTGGAGAAAGGTCTATTCAGATACTTTGCTTATTTTTAATTGGGTTATTTGTCTTATCGCATGTACAAATATTTTGTCCCATTCTGTGGGTTGCCTTTTACTTTCTTGATGGTCTCCTTTGATACTCAAGAGTTTTTAATGTTGATGAAATCCGATTTATCTACTTTTTATCTTTCGTCACTTTTGCTTTGGGTGTCCTGTCTAAGAAACCATTGCCTAACTTAAGATCACACAGATGTACGCTTGTGTTTATTTTGCTCTTATAGATCTTCATTTTCTCCCACTTCCTTTATGCTATTAACATACGAATTACATCTTTATACATCCTAGGTACATCAACACCGTTTATAATTAATAATGATGTATCTATCTTTTACATCACGAGAAATAAGTGACAATCACAATACGTTCACGCCGTCTTTTGTATTTTCCTAGGCAGTTACGTTCATTGGTGCTTTTATTTTCTCACGTGGATTCTCATGACTGTCTCCTTTCCTTTTATTTAGGCTTGAAGGTCTCCCTTTAGAATTTCTCATAGTGATGATTCTCGGTTAGTGATGAATTCTCTCAGTTTTTGTTTATCTGAAACTGTCTTAATTTCCTCTCTTTTTTTTTTAAAGGATAGTTTTTCTAAATGCAGGATTCTTGGTTGGTAGTCTTTTTCTTTCTGTGCTTCGAGTATGTCATCTCATTATTTTCTAGCTTAAATTGCTTTCTGAGGAGAAATAAGTTGTCAATCTCAGCGTGGATCTAATTACTTCTCTCTTGCTACTTCCAAAATATTCTTTGCACTTTGACATTTCGATGATGATGTGTGTAGGTGCGAACTCAGAGTTATCTGTCCCGGAATGTGATGCGTTTCTTGGGTGTGTGGATTAATATTTTTCATCCAATTTGGAAAGTTGTTGTCATGATTTTTTCAATTATCCTTTATGCTTTCTCTCTCTTTCCTCTCTTTCTGGGCTTCTCATCCTGTGTATCTTGGTAGGCTTTTTGATGTCCTAATGGTCTCTGAGAAACTGTTCATTTTGTAAATTCTTTTTTTTTTTTTCTTTCTTGAGACTGGATAATCTCAATTGAACTATCTGCATGTTCAGTGAATATTTCTTCTGTCTGCTCATATCTGTTGAGTACCTCTAGTGAGTTTTTTTTTTTTCGTTTCAGTCATTGTGAAAAACACAATGACTATTCGGTTCTTTTATGTAATTTCTATCTTTTTATTAATCGAATTTGTTGAGACATGGTTCTCATATTTTCCTTTCATTCTTTAGACCTAGATTTCTTTAGTTCTTTAAACATATTTACAATTGGTGATTTAAATCATCGGCAATAAGTTCAACATCTGGATTTCCACATGGATAGTTTCTATTAATTGCTTTATTTCCTATATATGTGCCATACTTTCTAGTTCTTTTGCATGTCTCATAATTTTTTTTACTGAAAACTAGAAATTTTAAATAACATAATGTCGCAGTGATGGAAATCAGGTTCTTCCTTTATGCCAGAATTTGTTATTTTTTGTTTAATAACTTTTGAGTTCATTCTGTAAAGTCTGTGTTATTTGTCATGTGTGGTCACTGAAGTCTCTGCTTGGCTAGCCGTGTCATCTAGTTCTTAGATGGAGATTTTCTTAGTTGCCTGGAACTAATCAGACCCATAGCATCTGCTGGGGGACAGGTCAGGATTGTGGGCATGTCGAGGTGTGCCCCCGATACTCAGGGAGTTTATAACTCTGCCTTAGTCTTTGCTTTCTGTTCATGCAGAAGCCAGGATAGGATGTTCAGGATTGTCTCGGATTGTGACACGTTTCCCTGAGAAAACAAGGCTATTTCCACTTGGCAAGTTCTGAGTTAGGTGAAATGAAAACCAGTTTTGTCGATTCCCGTTGCCTGTGATCGGGGAACCGAGCCGATGTGCTCCCAACGCCGTCTCAACAACACAACCTTACAGAAGAGCCTTGACGCAACTTCCAAGACATTACTGACTAGATTTCACTTGCCATCTGCTGCACTGTCCCTGTCAGAGCCCAGTAAAATGTAAATTCAAAATAGATGACAGAGCGAAAACAGAAAACGACACCTTCCTCGTAATTGCGGTTTTTCAATCTGGATCGTGCAGAAGGAAGGTGGGCAACAGGGTCAAAACTCTAAAGGGCCGCTCCTCATCTTGGCGTTGAATAAATAAACAATACACATTTTATTTCCTAAAGTTTCATTTGACATCGTCTCACCTCTGAGGAAGAGTCAGGAAGACAGAAAGCAGATATTACATGGGAGAGTTTTTCCTATGAAAGAGGAAAACAGAAAATGCATAAATATCGTTTTGACGATTATTCTCTTTAATAGAGAGTAAGAGTCATATTAACTGTGTTTAGCTCGAAGTGTATATTTTAGCTTAAAATATACGGTATATCAAGCTAACTTGTTTTTCTGATTCATGAGAACTAACTATAAGAATGTTTTGATTTCTCATATTGATAAAATGACTCCCTGAATAAAAGGATGCACCAAACTACTCACGATAAGCCCATCTGACTTTTTTCTGGGTCTTACTGGAAAGGAACTAATCTAAAGTAACTTCGGACATTTTGTGCAATATCTTGGAGGGAGTCAGGCCACTGATAGGACTAAATTTACTTCTCCATCAGTAAAAAGATGGATCTGACCATTTCAGGAAGGATCCACAACCATACTCAGCCATACCCATTCGGAAAGTAAAATATACTTTAACCGTAAAAATGTTCTTCCTGGGGACTAGAGATTGGAGAATTCATTTAATCATTCATTCATTATCTATCGATAAAGTGCCTGCTATGTATCAGCAGTTATTCTTGGTGCTAAGGATACTGTGGTTGAATACGACAGGTAAGATCTGTATTACCATTGAGTCTATAGTGGAAAGATACAACGTCCTAAGCTTAAAATGTGTGTTACTAAAACGACAGTTTTAAATGCAATGAAGAAAATAACAGAAAGGAGAGATTAGAGGGTAACAGGGTTGGCTGATCTGAGCAGAAAGGTTCTGTCTGATAAGACAACATTCAAACAAATATGAGAGAGAAACTCAGAAAAGAGACTGTCAGGTAGATGGAACAGGAAATGCAGACACCATGAGGGTGGATGGGCACAG